>NC_061514.1:131889834-131942211 GCF_022539505.1 Lolium rigidum
GAATGATGGAATTTAAAGGTAGCACTCAAGCAATTTACTTTGGAATGGCGGATAAATACCATGTAGTAGGTAGGTATGGTGGACACAAATGGCATAGTTATTGGCTCAAGGATTTTGGATGCATGAGAAGTATTCCCTCTCGATACAAGGTTTAGGCTAGCAAGGTTATTTGAAACGAACACAAGGATGAACCGGTACAGCAAAACTCACATAAAAGACATATTGTAAACATTATAAGACTCCATACCGTCTTCCTTGTTGTTCAAAACTCAATACTAGATGTTATCTAGACTCTAGAGAAACCAAATATGCAAACCAAATTAGCAAGCTCTAAGTATTTCTTCATTAATGGGTGCAAAGTATATGATGCAAGAGCTTAAACATGAGCACAACAATTGTCAAGTATCAAATTATCCAAGACATTTTAGAGTTACTACATGTAGCATTTTCCAATTCCAACCATATAACAATTTAACGAAGAAGAAACTTCCGCCATGAATACTATGAGTAGAGCCTAAGGACATATTTGTCCATATGCTACAGCGGAGTGTGTCTCTCTCCCACAAAGTGAATGCTAGGATCCATTTTATTCAAACAAAACAAAAAACAAAAACAAACCGACGCTCCAAGCAAAGTACATAAGATGTGACGGAATAAAAATATAGTTTCAGGGAGGAACCTGATAATGTTGTCGATGAAGAAGGGGATGCCTTGGGCATCCCCAAGCTTAGACGCTTGAGTCTTCTTGATATATGCAGGGGTGAACCACCGGGGCATCCCCAAGCTTAGAGCTTTCACTCTCCTTGATCATATTGCATCATACTCCTCTCTTGATCCTTGAAAACTTCCTCCACACCAAACTCGAAACAACTCATTAGAGGGTTTGTGCATAATAAAAATTCACATGTTCAGAGGTGACACAATCATTCTTAACACTTCTGGACATTGCATAAAGCTACTGGACATTAGTGGATCAAAGAAATTCATCCAACATAGCAAAAGAGGCAATGCGAAATAAAAGACAGAATTTGTCAAAACAGAACAGTCCGTAAAGATGGATTTTATTAGGCCACCAGACTTGCTCAAACGAAAATGCTCAAATTGAATGAAAGTTGCGTACATATCTGAGGATCATGCACGTAAATTGGCTTAATTTTCTGAGCTACCTACAGGGAGGTAGACCCAGATTCGTGACAGCAAAGAAATCTAGAACTGCGCAGTAATCCAAATCTAGTACTTACTTTACTATCAAAGACTTTACTTGGCACAACAAAACTCAAAACTAAGATAAGGAGAGGTTGCTACAGTAGTAAACAACTTCAAGACACAAATATAAAACAAAAATACTGGAGTAAAAACATGGGTTGTCTCCCATAAGCGCTTTTCTTTAACGCCTTTCAGCTAGGCGCAGAAAGTGTAACTCAAGTAACATCGAGAGATGAAGCATCAACCTTATCATTCAAGGAAGAGGATTCTTCAACAGAATTTACCTTCTTACCTTGTGGAGCTCTTTCCGTGTGCCATTCAGAGTAATTAACCATCATATTATCAAGAAGCTGTGTTGCTTCACCAAGAGTGATGGACATAAAGGTACCTCCGTACACTGAATCAATAAATTCCGCGAAGAAAAATTTAGTCCTCGCATAGAAGGTTTGGATGATCATCCAAGTAGTCGATCCATGGGTTGGGCAATTTTTAACCAAAGATTTCATTCTTTCCCAAGCTTGAGCAACATGTTCATTATCTAATTGTTTAAAATTCATTATGCTATTCCTCAAAGATATAATTTTTAGCGTGGGGATAATATCTACCAATAAAAGCATCCTTGCATTTAGTCCAGAATCAATACTATTCTTAGGCGAGAGATAGCAACCAATCTTTTGCTCTTCCTCTTAATGAGAAAGGGAACAATTTTAATTTTATAATGTCACCATCTACATCTTTATATTTTTGCATTTCACATAGTTCAACAAAATTATTGAGATGGGCGACGGCATCATCGTAACTAACACCGAAAAATTGCTCTCTCATGACAAGATTAAGTAAAGCAGGTTTAATTTCAAAGAATTCTCGTTGTAGTAGCAGGTGGAGCAATAGGTGTGCATAGGAAATCATTATTATTTGTGCTAGTGAAGTCACACAACTTAGTATTTTCGGGGTTGGCCATTTTAGCAATAGTAAATAAAGCAAACTAGATAAAGTAAATGCAAGTAAACTAATTTTTTTGTGTTTTTGATATGGCAAACAAGACAGTAAATAAAGTAAAGCTAGCAACTATTTTTTTTTGTGTTTTGATATGATGCAGAAAACAAAGTAGTAAATAAAATAAAGCAAGACAAAAACAAAGTAAAGAGATTGGGAAGTGGAGGCTCCCCTTGCAGCGTGTCTTGATCTCCACGACAACGGCGCCGTAAATTTGCTTGATGCGTGTAGTTGACACGTCCGTTGGGAACCCCAAGAGTAAGGTGTGATGCGCACAGCGGCAAGTTTCCTCGGTAAGAAACCAAGGTTTAATCGAACCAGGTAGGAGTCAAGAAGCACGTTGAAGGTTGATGGCGGCGGGATGTAGTGCGGCGCAACACCGGAGATTCCGGCGCCAACGTGGAACCCGCACAACACAACCAAAGTACTTTGCCCCAACGAAACAGAGTGAGGTTGTCAATCTCACCTAGGCTTGTTGTAACAAAGGATTAACCGTATTGTGTGGAAGATGATTGTTTGCGGAGAAAACAGTAAAAACAAGTATTGCGGCAGATTTGTATTTCGAGTATTAAAGAATGGACCGGGGTCCACAGTTCACTAGAGGTGTCTCTCCCATAAGATAAAAGCATGTTGGGTGAACAAATTACGGTCGGGCAATTGACAAATAGAGAGGGCATAACAATGCACATACATGGCATGATAAGTATAGTGAGATTTAATTGGGCATTACGACAAAGTACATAGACCGCCATCCAACCGCATCTATGCCTAAAAGTCCACCTTCGGGTTATCGTCCGAACCCTTCCGGTATTAAGTTGCAAAGCAACGAGACAATTGCATTAAGTATGGTGCGTAATGTAATCAACAACTACATCCTCGGACATAGCGCCAATGTTTTATCCCTAGTGGCAACAGACACAAGACAACCTTAGAACTTTCATCCTCTGTCCCGAGTGTCAATGCGGGCATGAACCCACTATCGAGCATAAATACTCCCTCTTGGAGTTAAGAGTAAAAACTTGGCCAGAGCCTCTACTAATAACGGAGAGCATGCAAGATCATAAACAACACATATGTAATAACTTGATAATTAACATAACATGGTATTCTCTATCCATCGGATCCCGACAAACACAACATAGAGTATTACGGATAGATGATCTTGATCATGTTAGGCAGCTCACAAGATCCAACAATGAAGCACAATGAGGAGAAGACAACCATCTAGCTACGCTATGGACCCATAGTCCGAGGGGTGAACTACTCACTCATCACTCCGGAGGCGACCATGGCGGTGTAGAGTCCTCACGGGAGATGAATCCCCTCTCCGGCAGGGTGCCGGAGGAGATCTCCGGGAATCCCCGAGATGGGATCGGCGGCGGCGGCGTCTCGATAGGGTTTTCCGTATCGTGGTTTTTCGCCTCGGGGTTTTGCGACGGAGGCTTTAAGTAGGCGGAAGGGCGAGTCGGGGGGCTAACGAGGGGCCCACACCACGGGGCGGCGCGGGCCCCCTTGGCGCGCGCCGCCATGTGGTGTCGCCACCTCGTGGCCCCACTTCGTATGCTCTTCGGTCTTACGGAAGGTTCGTGGGCGAAATAGGCCCCTGGGTCTTTGTTTCGTCCAATTCCGAGAATATTTCGTTACTAGGATTTCGAAACCAAAAACAGCGAGAAAACAGGAACTGGCACTTCGGCATCTTGTTAATAGGTTAGTTCCAGAAAATGCACGAATATGACATAAAGTGTGCATAAAACATGTAGGTATCATCAATAATATGGCATAGAACATAAGAAATTATCGATACGTCGGAGACGTATCAATACGTCGGAGACGTATCAGCATCCCCAAGCTTCGTTACGCTTCGTCCCGTAGCGGTAAAGCGATAACAAAGATAATTTCTGGAGTGACATGCCATCATAACCTTGATCATACTATTGTAAGCATATGTAATGAATGCAGCGATAATGACATGAGTAAACAAATGAATCATAAAGCAAAGACTTTTCATGAATAGTACTTCAAGACAAGCATCAATAAGTCTTGCATAAGAGTTAACTCATAAAGCAATAAATCAAAGTAAAGGTATTGACGCAACACAAAAGAAGATTAAGTTTCGGCGGTTGCTTTCAACTTATAACATGTATATCTCATGGATAATTGTCAACATAGAGTAATATAACAAGTGCAATATGCAAGTATGTAGGAATCAATGCACAGTTCACACAAGTGTTTGCTTCTTGAGGTGGAGAGAGATAGGTGAACTGACTCAACATAAAAGTAAAAGAATGGTCCTTCAAAGAGGAAAGCATCGATTGCTATATTTGTGCTAGAGCTTTTATTTTGAAAACATGAAACAATTTTGTCAACGGTAGTAATAAAGCATATGAGTTATGTAAATTATATCTTACAAGTTGCAAGCCTCATGCATAGTATACTAATAGTGCCCGCACCTTGTCCTAATTAGCTTGGACTACCGGATCATCGCAATACACATGTTTTAACCAAGTGTCACAATGGGGTACCTCCATGCCGCCTGTACAAAGGTCTAAGGAGAAAGCTCGCATTTTGGATTTCTCGCTTTTGATTATTCTCAACTTAGACATCCATACCGGGACAACATGGATAACGGATAATGGACTCCTCTTTAATGCATAAGCATGTGGCAACAATTAGTGTTCTCATATGAGATTGAGGATATATGTCCAAAACTGAAACTTCCACCATGATTCATGGCTTTAGTTAGCGGCCCAATGTTCTTCTCTAACAATATGCATGCTCTAACCATTAAAGCGGTAGATCTCTCTTATTTCAGAGAAGACGGACATGCATAGCAACTCACATGATATTCAACAAAGAGTTGATGGCGTCCCAGGAACATGGTTATCGCACAACAAGCAACTTAATAAGAGATAAAGTGCATAAGTACATATTCAATACCACAATAGTTTTTAAGCTATTTGTCCCATGAGCTATATATTGCAAAGGCGAATGATGGAAATTTTAAAGGTAGCACTTAAGCAATTTACTTTGGAATGGCGGAGAATACCATGTAGTAGGTAGGTATGGTGGACACAAATGACATAGTGGTTGGCTCAAGGATTTTGGATGCATGAGAAGTATTCCCTCTCGATACAAGGTTTTGGCTAGCAAGGTTATTCGAAACAAACACAAGGATGAACCGGTGCAGCAAAACTCACATAGAAGACATATTGTAAACATTATAAGACTCTACACCGTCTTCCTTGTTGTTCAAAACTCAATACTAGATATTATCTAGACTTTAGAGAGACCAAATATGCAAACCAAATTAGCAAGCTCTAGGTGTTTCTTCATTAATGGGTGCAAAGTATATGATGCAAGAGCTTAAACATGAGCACAACAATTGCCAAGTATCAAATTATTCAAGACATTTTAGAATTACTACATGTAGCATTTCCCAATTCCAACCATATAACAATTTAACGAAGAAGATTCAACCTTCGCCATGAATACTATGAGTAAAGCCTAAGGACATATTTGTCCATATGCAACAGCGGAGCGTGTCTCTCTCCCACACAATGAATGCTAGGATCCATTTAATCAAACAAAAACAAAAACAAAACAAACCGACGCTCCAAGCAAAGTACATAAGATGTGACTGAATAAAAATATAGTTTCAGAGGAGGAACCTGATAATGTTGTCGATGAAGAAGGGGATGCCTTGGGCATCCCCAAGCTTAGACGCTTGAGTCTTCTTAGAATATGCAGGGGTGAACCACGGGGCATCCCCAAGCTTAGAGCTTTCACTCTCCTTGATCATATTGCATCATTCTCCTCTCTTGATCCTTGAAAACTTCCTCCACACCAAACTCGAAACAACTCATTAGAGGGTTAGTGGACAATAAAAATTAACATGTTCAGAGGTGACACAATCATTCTTAACACTTCTGGACATTGCATAAAGCTACTGGACATTAATGGATCAAAGAAATTCATCCAACATAGCAAAAGAGGCAATGCGAAATAAAAGGCAGAATCTGTCAAAACGAGACAGTCCGTAAAGATGGATTTTATTGAGGTACCAGACTTGCTCAAATGAAAATTACCAAATTGAATGAAAGTTGCGTACATATCTGAGGATCACTCACGTAAATTGGCATAATTTTCTGAGTTACCTACAGAGAATTAGGCCCAGATTCGTGACAGCAAAAAAATCTAGCTTTAGCGCAGTAATCCAAATCTAGTATGAACCTTACTATCAAAGACTTTACTTGGCACAACAAAGCACAAAACTAAGATAAGGAGAGGTTGCTACAGTAGTAAACAACTTCCAAGACTCAAATATAAAACAAAAATACTGTAGTAAAAACATGGGTTGTCTCCCATAAGCGCTTTTCTTTAACGCCTTTCAGCTAGGCGCAGAAAGTGTAAATCAAGTGTTATCAAAAAGTGATGCATCTTCGGCGGGGTTTGGAGTTTTCTCAACCATGCATAGTATATTAGATACATAAGTTTCAGCGGCTCCCTTTTCATTAGTCTTGGGCTTGCTACTCTCATCAAACAAATTTTCAGAACAAGCCAAGCATAGTTATTTTCTAACGCTTCATTCATCGCTAGGAGCTTACATGGTATTGGTGCTTTGATCTCCCCACCATTATTAATATTATTAGTGTACCTTACTCTCTGCATGTCCATCTTTTCAAGGATACTAACAAAATTGGTATAAGAACCAAGCATATTATATTTAATAAAGACTTTTCTAGCCTCTCTTGCTATACTACCAAATTCTCTAAGAAGGGTTTCTAAAACAAAATCTTTCTTTTCCCCTTCTTTCATATCACCGAGTGTAAGAAACATGTGTTGGATTATAGGATTGAGATTAACAAATTTAGTTTCCAACATGTGTACTAAAGCAGACAGCAACAATTTCATAAGTAGGAGCAAGTTCTACCAAGTGTCTATCTTCAAAATCTTCAACGGTACTAACATGATTGAAAAATTCTTCTATATTGTTTCTCCCAACTATAGACCCACGTCCTACCGGTATGTCTTTTACGGTAAAATTAAAAGGAAACATGATGAAACAAATAAAGTAAATGCAAGTAACTAATTTTTTTTTGTGTTTTTGATATAGAAAGCAAGACAGTAAATAAAGTAAGGCTAGCAACTAATTTTTTGTGTGTTTTGTTTAAGTGCAGCAAACAAAGTAGTAAATAAAATAAAGCAAGACAAAAACAAAGTAAAGAGATTGGATTGTGGAGACTCCCCTTGCAGCGTGTCTTGATCTCCCCGGCAACGGCGCCAGTATCATGACATGTAAAGCTAGAAAAATTAATGGCTAATAAATTTTATACACAAATTTGCATTGCGATTTTACAATAAATAAGTAATATGCTACTATAATATCAGTACAATGATATTATACAATATAGAGGCACTATCATTTAAAAGTATCATATCCATGACAATAGTGTATAATACCATTCTCACTATGACCAGCCTTAGCGAATCACTCATTGCATCAGTATCATAATTGTATCATGTTCATTGTGGCAGTTGGGCCTCCTTCCTTGCTCTAGGGCCGCTATCTTGTCCCATCACCACCATGGACAACACACGTCGTTCATCTCCTAAACAAGGCTTGTATGGTCTTTAGAGCAACTCTAGCAAATTCCCATAAACTAAACCCAGATAACTCAGATCCGGGGTGTTAGATACGATTTATCCCGTACACGATGTCGCGGCATGGAACATATACCGAAATTTTGTACTGGTAATTTGAACCCCCCCCCTCCCCTCACACTGAGAGCATCTTTTCCCACTAACCTAAGATCCGAATTTTATCAACCAAGTGTAGAAAACATGTTGTTTTGTTAAGGTATATATCATTCAATGATATGGTCAAAATATCAAGTCTCTCGCAAACTGCAACCCTTCTTTCTACCTCTATGTTTTCACTGAAGTATACACTTGATTTTGCCTTTCTTTCTTAGCCGTCACGAGCCCGGACAGTTTAACTCCTGTATTCGCTTTAGAGTATCTACATTCTTCTCATCAGCTTGCATAAAAATCAAGGAATGATCAGAAATGTGTGAAGTTTATTGGTGCCTATCGACAAACTTTTACACCGGATCTCTCTATTCCCGACCCGTCGTAATAAACTCACGAGGCTTCCAGCACAGATGAGAAATACACCATCAGTTTAGGTGGAGACGGCTTTCGTGATCCGACAATGTGCGATGATGTTATACCTAGGCAACTGCTAAACTAGTTGAGAAGATGCTAGTGGCGATGCTGGAGCACGATGAACCTGGTCACGAAGGACAAATCTCTGCAACCAAAGCAATCGAGAACAAGCAAGGGATGGTCTAGAAAAGAAGTTGTACGAGTCCTTCTACATTGCAAAGCATAGTAGATCCCATACCCTCGCAGCGAGGAAATTAGTAATATTCACTTGACATGCATGCGGGCGTATTGCTAGGTTATCAATTTAGTCAATATAATATAAATTATACAACATACTATTATGTCTAGGCATGCTTGCGTATTGCGTGGTTAGGAGACACCCATCTTTCCCAGCAGTATCCCTCCCTTTATAACATAGTCCACACTAAACAAGTTTCAGTGGCTACTGTTATGGGTCAATTGCCTTTGAACATAGGTTTTAGGCAAGCGATTACGGGCAATAGGGAGGTTAGTTGGACTCACCTTTGCAGCAGGCTTATTAATATTCACTTAACCATATAGCCCGACACTTTGGTTTGGAAGTTAACTAAATCGGGCATTTTTTCGGTCAAATCCATGTATCTAGACTATATGGATGACCATACTAAATTCCTTCGTAAATATATTTGGAAGATTAAGGTACCACTTAAAATTAGAATTTTTATGTGGTTCCTTCTTAAAAGAGTGTTGCTTACTAAGGATAATCTAGCGAGAAGGAATTGGCAAAGGAGTAAAAAATGATGTTTTTGTGATGAAGATGAGTCAATACAACATCTTTTCTTATCCTGCCCATTAGCTAAAATTGTGTGGCAAATAGTTTATATGGCCTTTAATATTACTCCGCATACTAATATCACAAATATGTTTGGGAATTGGTTATCTGGGGTAGCAAAGGTGAATAAAACGCATATAAGAGTTGGTGTGTGCGTTTTATTATGGGCGATCTGGAACACGAGAAATGATTATATTTTTAACAAGGCAAAATCTACTTCTTTTTGCGAGGTTGTTCCAATGGCTACTCATTGGATCCGTATGTGGTCCTACCTACAACCAATGGAGAAACGCAAGGATATGAATATTGGGTGCAGCCGCCTAGAGAGGGTTGCACGGGATTTATACAGCCAATTCAGTTGATGTTTTGATCATAGATTAACATGTTAGTGCAGAGTTGCTTCATGTTGTCTTTTGTTTTTAGATGGTTGATTCATGTATCGACCCTGAGCGACCCATGATGTAATCTTTTGTAAGACAATACTTTAAATATTTAAATAAACGCCGTATGCATCTATCGATGCAGAGGCTGGGGCGCTGTCCTCCATTTCGAAAAAAAACATACTATTATGTCATTAGAAAGTAGAACTTCTGCGGAAATTCAATTCGGCTCCCGGGTGCGTATGCTCCCTCTACCAACAAAACATATTTCAAAGTGTGGAAAAATTTAGACAAAAAATTCTACATGTACATCTCCATAATATATGTGTGTACATCAAGTTTCACGAAAAAATAATATTTTTTGTGGTCGATGTCAAAAAGAGAAAACTTATCCTGTGAAAAGCATTGTTTTTAGCATTGAATTTTGTCTTTTTTACACACGTCACATGATAAGTTCATTTTTTATGAAACGACTTTGTGAGCGCTTAGCACGTGAAAATGTACGTGCAAATTTTTTGTTTCAATTTTTTTGAAATTTAAAATATGTGTAAAATACATTTCAAAATATAGGGACCATATGCTCCCATGTTCCAAAACACCACTCCCGAACTTCTGAGCTTTCTAATGATATATGTTTTTTAATATATATATCTTGTATTATCATGTTAAAATTTACGATCTAGTGATGCACAAGCTCTATAAACATGGACAGATGGATTAAGAGAAAATTGTATGCGAAAACCACAACTTTCTCCCACGTTGCAATTAATTTAAGATACATTTAAATTTAGACAAATTTAATTTGGATGTATCTAGAATACACCGGAATTTATAGACATATTTGAAACATCATTTTCGGAGGGAGTACGGTCGATCCTGCCACCATCCAGCCGTGAAATGAGTGTGTGCTCGGTGGCGATAACCTGTCGGTCGAAACCGGAGGCACACACGGCCGGTGAGCCGCGGTTTAGCAGCTTGTGTGGCCGGAGCACGAACAGCGTCGCGCGTAGCACCTCGATCGATGGATCGATGAGATTTTTGGTTGCAAGTGGTGGAGCCAAAACCAGAGCCAGGAGGTATAGGCCACGCGTGGGGTGCGTCCGTACGTGCATGCTGCGCAGTACAATCCAAGCGCATCGACCGTGCATGCATCCGTCATCTCCACGAGACAACGACTCCATCCAGTCCAACTCAGTCGGAGTCCGATTCATGGCAGGTAGTAGTACGAGCCTGCGGGTGCAGCACGTACGCAAAGTACGCTCAACACGAATCTCACAATAGCGTGAAGGCTTTCCTAGAGGCGCTATCTCGATTTTTTTTTCTTAGTTAACAACAATAACTAAGCCTTTTAGTCCCAAACAAGTTGGGGTAGGCTAAAGTTGAAACCCATAAGATCTCGAAGTCAAGTCATGGTTCCGGAACGTGGATAGCTAACTTCCACGCACCCTTGTCCATGGCTAAATCTTTGTCGATATACCAAACCTTCAGGTCTCCTCCCATGTCAAGTTTGATCTACCACGACCCCTCTTAACATGCTCAACACGCTTTATCTATCCGCTATGCACTTGCGCTTCCGGAGGCCTCCGTTGGATATGTCCAAACCATCCGAGACGATGTTGAACGATGTTTTTTTTCTTAGTTAGATGAGAAAAAAATAAGAGAGAATCTTATCTTCTCTTAGCTAAAAATATCATCTCTTATATACTGTAGAAAGTAAGAGAAACTATTTTCTCCATTGTACCACTAGTCTTCTCTAAGCAATATAATTTCTTAGCAAACTTTAATTAATAATTATTAATTGCTAGAAATGGTTATAAGAGATAATACATAGGGATTTGCTAGTTCTGAGCTCATGCTCAGTCAACTTCTAAACCATTTGATTTACTTTGTGAATCGTGCTAGTCATCAGTGGCAACATGAGTTGCAACTGGGATTTGATGACAACATCTAACTTAGAATAAAATTAATTCTTAGTCGACTGAGAAATAGTTACACCCTAATACATATTTATCGTCTTTTTTAGATGATGTGGTGGGCTAAGAAAAGGCATAGTTTCCTACAATTGTACATGCCCTTCGACTCTGAGGTGCGTGCATGCAGCTGGCGAAGTCAGTTAATAACACCCCGAGCAAGGGAGACTCTGTTTTGATAGATGTAATGATTGAACCAGAGGAAATTCGTCCACCATGATGCAATGATGGTTTTACGATGGCTGGAGTAGAGGATTTAGATGGAAACTTTTGGATTTTTTAAAATAAACATTGCCACATGGTAAAAAATTGCTGGACCAGTAACGGTGTTTTTTTGCATGTCAACTTCCACCCAGTGGCGTGCATATGCTATCACCCGGGTTAGCCGTGATTTTCATCGTAAAATTTTCCTTTAACAGAAAGAAATGAATCGATGTGTAGGCGTAGGCTCATCAACTATTTTGATTAAAAAATAACCTATTCCCAAAAGTTTGACACAAAATAAACTAATTTAGGAAGTCTGCCTTGTAGGCGGAGCTTGCGGCTTGTGACGAAGGTCTTAGATTAGCGCTTAGCTGGTCGACGGAGGCGATCGACTTAGAGATGGACTGTGCTGTGGCAGTCAAGATGTTGTTGGCAGAAGGTAGAGAAGCTTCATCGCTGGTACACCTGGTTAGGAGCATTAAGAATTGTTTTGGAGAGAGAGAGATGTTAGTGTTAGGAAGATAGATAGAAGTCAAAACGGAGCTAGTCACAGCCTGACTCATCTGGGAAGAAGTTCAAACCGAACCCAGTTCTGGCTTAGAAGCTATCCTCCCGTTTTACTTGACACTATTTTAAGGATTGTACTTCTTCCATAATTTAATAAAATCTCTCTTGCCCCGCAAAAAAAAAAGACACCTAGTGTAACTTTGTAAGGAGTTAAGCCGTGACCTAGGGTGTCATACTTTACAGCGTGAAAGACACAATTAATTTCATAATCAGGTTATTTTTTGTTTGAGATGATAATCAGGTTATTGTGTGCCTACCTTTTGAGATTAGGTCATTTTCATCGTTTTCGTAGGCTGGAGCGCAGATCTGCGACGCACACGATGACACGATCAACGGGCTGCTGTTTAATCCGTTCGATCGATGGAGCAATCATGGGGAAGCGACGGACGGCGAACCGGCCGGCCGGTCAAAGCAGATGATCGGTGGGTCGTCCCGTCCTTTCAATTCCCCTGGCCAGACGTACGAACGTCCCACTCTGCCTTTTTGAGGGCAAAAATCCATGCACGCGAGATGGGTCGATGGATCGATGCTGACTGCCCGATCATCATCATACAAATAGCTCGATCGATCTCGATCGAGGTCTCTCCCGGTGCTTCATGTTACTGTTGCGTTCTGTTTTGCCGACAGTCGGTATCCGTGCCAACTGCCAACAGCGCGCCAATGCAGGGGAAATCAACACTGAACACACCAATCTAGCACTAGCACACCTGAATGGGAAGTTAGCCATAGATCGATCGGGCGCGTGGTAATTTTGTCATTCATTGCACCGGGTTGGGGCGACGGCTGAGAAACTACCAACAAGATGAAGATTACCAACGTTTTATAGATACGTCCATAAACAAGTCACAATAATCCAAAGAGACTAATAAAAGGGAAAATTTGCCCGAGGACATCATCATTTTTCGGTCTTTGCCGAAACAGATCGTCGAAATACGAGTCTTTGCTTAGTAGCATTACAATTTCATATCACATTTGTGAGAACGCACTATATAGCCTGAAATGGAAAGTTTAAGTTTTTCGCTCGGGATGACCATCTAATTAATTGCAGTACTGAAACTTTGTTTTCCTCCAATCAAATTTGGGGAAGGGATCTTGTACTTGTAAATTTCGGATATTTTTATGACAGTATGAAACAAAAGATCGGACATCTTGTCATCTTTTAATCCAACTTAAACTATATTTGAGTACGAGGAACAGTACTATATGTCAAATCCAACAAGAAACTTGAGGCAAATATAGGGACGCATGTATGAAACGATACCAGATTCAACACGAGTTTAACACACACCAGGCTGCCGGGCCAAGTCGGCGCACATGGCCGCCTGCAGTGCAGCATGGTGGTACAACACGCTGGTGCCGGTGAGTGTAGTCTGCAGATGCGAGCGCTAGTGCAGGAAACAGACTGCTCACCGAACGGGCCTGCACCCTGCGAGGCTGCGACCCTTTGGTCGGTTTCCATGGAGGCTGATCAAGGGATACGAGAATGGGGACAACGCGGCGATATGGGAGTTTGGTGCAAGCCTCGGGATCTTCATGCGCCGCGCGCGTGGGCGGCCGCCGCTTGCCGTGAACGTCGGCCATCTCTGGCTCCTCCGGCGGAAGTCGCGCGAGAAGGAAGAGGGAACGCCGAGGCGGAGAGAGGCTTCGGCCGGCAGTTGGCCTGAGCAAAACAGTTTTTTTTACGAAGGCTGAGCAAAATAGGTGATGGAGTCAACTAGGGGTGTAAATGGTATGGATAATTTCCACACCAAATCCGCATCCGCATCCGTTTTTAAGGATATGATATACGATTTTTTAAATCCGATAGATATAGACACGGATACGGATATTGGTCATGCGGATATCTGACGGATGTGGTAGCGGATATGGTATGGCTATTATCCAACGGATACGGATTATCCGTTTTTTTTACGGATTATCTGACATGTTTAATTAGGATAATCCGAATAAATTAGCCCAACCCATTAGGCAAGTATCCAATTAGGCTTTGTGTACATTATAACCTAGCGATTAAGTTGATTGTGTGATATCACTTCCTACTTTGTTTGGTTGCTTGCTTTTTTTTATTTCTTTAATAATAACATAATAAAAAATGGTCGAAGAACCTTACTCAAGTAGTATTATTTAAGTACAACCTTCTTCTTTGTAATAAGTACTGCGATATCTTCACATTGGTGATATTTTAAACTACTCGCTACACTATGCTATTCTTTTGACGAAGTTTCTATTTATATATTCGCAATGGTGAAAATATGTTTTCATGTGCCCATCTATCTGATATATTTTGTTTGTTTCCGCTCCGAATCCGCTCTATTGACTCCGTAGTCCGATATAATCCACATTTGAATCCGCATCTAGTTATTATCCGCTCCGAATCTGATAAAAAAAATAATGGAAGAGAACATTATCAGATCCGATCCGTTTAGGTCCCTAGACCCAACCCAGTTCGCCGCCGATACGTCATGCGTGTTCGGCCTGGACCGTGAAACATAGAAGCCCAATTAGGTGTATATGACATAACATAAGGCCTAGTATGTGGGCTTTAGGGCCGAGGCGCGTCTCACTCTGACTCTCCTTCCGGTGCGCTCGCTGCCTTTGCTCTGCTCTCCCGCCTGCCGGCGACGGCGGCTCACTCTCTCGTCCTCCAGTTCCCCTCTCCCCCTCGCCTTCTCCTCCTGCCCCTGCCCTCCCCTACCTCGCCGCGAAATCCTCCTCCCCGCCAAAGGCGCGTGCCTCGTGGAAGCGCGATCTGCGCCGCCGCCGGTTGCCCGAGAGTTGTCAAGCCGCCCTTCGGAATAGGTGAATCTCGCAATGTATAATTTTAATTCTAATGCTCTTGTTAACTTGGACTTTGTGTAACTGGAAATACATGATGACGAGACACGGAAATACTTTCATTGCCGAACAAATTATCTCCACGGATATTAGGAGTAGCAAAACCGAACAGTATACTGTTGCCGAAGGAAGATATGATAGGCTCGGGTGAGGCGAACCTCTGTTGGCATAGGGCTGATCCAGTTTGCTAGATTAGTGTGACACATATGTTTTCTCTAGTTTGTTACATCGTTACGATTTCTCTGTTAAAGTTCCGTTATGATTGTTGTGATGCGTCATCAGCGCGGATGATCTTCGTGTTCTCTCAAGAGACAATAGCCAAAATACCACTAGTCAAAACCAAACATGCCAATATACCACTAGTGAAAACCAACTTGCTAAAATACCACTCAGTTCAGTTTTTTCTAGCCAAAATACCACTAGACGCTAACTGAGAGTAACAACATCCAAGAAAGACATATGTGCCCTTACCTCTTCACAGCATTCCAGCAATAAACCAACACGCAAGTCAAAAAAAAAAAAAAAAAAAAAAGCAATAAACCAACACGCACAGTACTTCTCTTCACAATATTTCAGCACCAAATAGCAGAGAAACAATGGAGGGCTCCTGCAGGGGGAAGCACTGCTGGGCGAGCCCGAGCAGACGTGCCCGAGCTGAGCTCGGTCGCGGCCACGGGCGGTGGACGGCGTCGGGCAGCCCAACTACGGCGAAGGGCAGCCGACCCACGCGGCCACGAGCGCTGGAGGCCAGCGGGTGGTGGAGGGCGGCGGCCGGCCCAGCTACAACTGGCGGAGGTCGACGGGTAGCGGAGGAGGAAGGTTAGAGGGAGAGGGGTGCGGCAGGTCAGCGCCGGCGTGGTCGAGCCGCCATGGTCAGCGCGGGCGTGGTCGAGCTGCTGGGGGATTTCTTGTGGAGGCAAAGAGATAAGGTTAGGAGCGCGGGCGTGGTCGAGCTGCTGGGGGATTTCTTGTGGAGGCAAAGAGATAAGGTTAGGGGTAATTTTGGAAGAACAAAAAAACTAACTGGGTACTGACGGTTTGACTGACGGTATTTCTTTGACATCTAACGGCAGTGTTATTTTGGACTGAAAAACTGAGAGAGCAGTGGTATTTTGGCAAGTTGGTTTTCACTTGTGGTATTTTGGCATGTTCGGTTTTGACTAGTGGTATTTTGGCTATTGTCTCTTCTCTCAAACTGAAAACAGGAGCATTATGCATAGATTTTTCCTGGATTTTTATTTTCGCAGTCGCTTGTCGTGCTTCGATCTGCTGTAGCTTTATTTAGCCTTTATGCGGATGTGAAGTTTGGAACGAGTTCATTGTTTGCTTCGCCAGTTGGCACCCCTAGGCATTCTGTATATTAAATTGTACATCGATTTGTACGCTTGATTTTGATCAAGCTAGTGTGGGATATCATGGAGTAGCATCTCTGCATTTCGTGATCCATTCGTGCATGATTATTCAGGGGCCCTTCTGCTCATATGGCATGATTTTGGTTGGCCTTTATTGGTTGCATTTGTTTGGTAATACAGTTGAAACAAATAAACCGTTTGTGAACTCAACTCTTTCAGTGTTGTTATTTCAGACACTAATAACTTGTTCTGCACTCTTCTTGCAGTCCGGTATTGGTATTTTAGAGCAGATGGCATTTTCTCACTGTGCATTGTCAAAAGAGTAGTGAGCAATGGCATTCCGTCTACTGTCACGTCAAAATCTGAGGAAGTTGTCCGCCTCTTTCACTCTTCTTAGTCCATCCCAAAAGACACTTCTTTCACCTTCCCTTCCAGCTCTCAGGTAGCGAAACGGTCTGGTTCATTCTTATCTCTTCTGTTCCTCAGTTCAATGCATACATACATATCCATGTGGAGCAATACCACATGGACAGGACTTATATCTAATTGCATGAACATGCAATGGTAGAATTTATCCGGTGCAGTTCGTACAATCATAACATAGCTTACGTGCAGTAATTCTGTAAGAAGTTTGAATGCCTGTACCTACATTAAAACTATTTCTGTTAAGTTCTGCCACCTATATCACTGATGAGTCTTGGTCACTCAGACTATTGTATCAAGACTCTAGCAATGACATAGGACATAACATATTCATATTTAGTACCCATTTTATCCACGACATGTTGAATTGGGTAGTTCACTAGTTCTCATATTTCCCTTTTATACTTATTGCAGAACTGATGTTATTTCCCCTGGCAAATACTCAAGCCTCTTTTACCCGTTTTTGAATTCATGGGGTGTTCGATGGGCTAGCTATGAGTCAGTGAATCTTGTTTTGTCAGACGATGGGAAACCCAAGTTTGAGATTGAAGAGGTGGAGCCCTCCAAGAAGGGGAGGTATCAGACAAAGAGGCGTTTGAAGATTCAGAGAAAACGGGAAAAGAAGAAGCGGAAGGAGGCCAATAAGAATGATCCACGTCGTATCAGACCCAAGGGCAAAAAAATAAAACAGAAATTTCCTACAGCTGAAGCTCGGCTCAAATACAAGATCGAGAAGGTATCAACAAGTTAGCCTTGTTTTCTTTTTTGCCTATTTGGTTTGATTGGTTACTTTCTTCCTGAAGTGTGTAATGCATTATGCAGTTTGCTTCAAAAAGAGATAGCTTCCTTCCTATTTCTATGTTATGAATGTGACTTACTAATTGCTACTCAATATTTCAATCATCAAACTTCATCCTATGAGAATTCTGCTTTCTTAGTGTAGCTTTATTGGTAGCTATTTTTGTCATAACAGAGTTAGTTCATTTGAAACTGTGATTGCCCAGTCAATATTGTCTGTAATGACACCATACCTTTTCGAGGATTTGTCCTCACCTAGGATTGGCTATGTAAACATTATATCTAGCTTTGTTTGAATGAAACTAAATGGAACACTTAAGTGATTAACTACTATGTGCTTAATTTATCATTTTATTTCATAAAAGATGATTAATTAATATGTGTTGTGTCTATTCCAGGCACGGTTAAAAGAAGCTATGCTGGTTGAGAAACTAAAGAGGTATGAGGTTGAGAAAGCTCAAGGCCCTGTGGCTAAACCAGAGGATCTCAATGGCGAGGAAAGATTTTATTTGAAGAAAGTTTCACAGAAAAAGTCAAATTATGTCCCAATTGGAAGGAGGGGTGTTTTTGGGGGTGTAATTCTGAACATGCATTTGCATTGGAAGAAACATGAGACTGTCAAGGTCATCTGTAAGCCTTGCAAACCAGGGCAAATTCAGGAGTATGCAAGTGAGATAGCTCGACTGAGTGGTGGTGTTCCTATTAATGTTGTTGGAAATGACACCATAGTCTTCTACCGAGGAAAGGACTATGTTCAGCCAGAGGTCATGTCACCAATTGATACACTGTCAAAGAAAAAGGTAGGTAGGATATGTTGTTAGTTTAGTCTGTTTCCATGGATTGTCTCAAGTTGATGTTTGGTAATGGAAATTAGTAAGTAGCAACTAGACATTGCAGAGCACTTTACTTTTTCTACCTTGTTAACTTTCTGAATTTTGTCCATGGACGGCAATGATTTTCTTATAATCATGTACAAACGTAGCTTCGAAGAATTTATGTTTAGCAACAATAGAAGACTAAGAAAATAATAATAATCAACAAGTTGCTATAATTTATATTAATACACAACAAAACACATATATTACTGTAAACTGGAAGATGCTTAATGTTATAAACTTGAACATGGCTTAGCAGTTAATATTCATTCAAAATCTATGTCAGCACCGTACCAGCAGCCTGTTCCCAGTTCATAGATCCAAAAACACAGCTCAATTTAGTGCCAGTATTTAGTTGTGAATATTAGCCTTAAGGCGGACTCTATATGTATGTACATCTTTTCAAATGCTCACTGACATCTGTCTTGTTTCATCATCAGGCACTTGAAAAGTCAAAATACGAACAATCGCTGGAGACAGTTCGACGTTTCATTGCGGTATCTAAAAAGGAGCTCGAACTGTACTATCGGCATGTTGCACTTTATGGAAAACCACAATCCGAGACTACTGATCTGGTTCATGGTGATGGTGGGTAAGCTTCTTCACTAGAATGGAGGAGTTAAAACATCGTGGAAAGGATCAAGGACCTCATCTGGCTAGTAATGCTTTCTCTGATATTAACACGATGGATACATCCAAGTCTGATGAAGAATATGATTCTAGTAGCGAATCTGATGTCAATGATGTTGCGACTGGAGATGCTATAGAAAGGTACCTGTCACGGCACTCGTCATAACATCAAATTGTTTTGGAATGATACACCATCTCCATAAGAGTGGCTGGGTTTTTTTTACGTTGGCTCGCCCCGCCTATCACAACCTTCCTCTTTTACCCGGGCTTGGGACCGGCTATGTTGAGACAACATAGGCGGAGTTAAGAGGGGTCGTGGTAGACCAAACTTGATATGGGAGGAGTCCGTTAAGAGAGACCTGAAGGTTTGAAATATCGACAAAGATTTAGCCATGGACAGGGGTGCGTGGAAGTTAGCTATCCACGTTCCGGAACCACGACTTGGCTTCGAGATCTTATGGATTTCAACTCTAGCCTACCCCAACTTGTTTGGGACTGAAAGGCTTGGTTGTTGTTGTTGTTGTTGTTGTTGTTGTTGTTGTTGTTGTTGTTGTTGTTGTTGTTGTTGTTGTAATGATACACCATGCTATGACATGGATACTTCTCTTCACTCAAGATAGACCTGACAGTTCTTAAGATGATGTTAATGTGCTATCACTATGGGTGTCAGTGGGGCATCCGGGCATGACTGGCCCATAAGCCAATGTCCTGCTATTTGCCTTTTCGAGATTACGCCAAAGGCGTACCATATTGTTATAGAAGGCAGACCGGCTACATTTGCTCATGTTGCTCTGACTGCTTTGTCCAGCGGGCATCCCCCATTTGCGCATGTTGCTCTGATTGCTCTGTCCTGATGGAACCCTTGATGGTGGCGCTGCCAGTTCCATGGCCTCCCTATGCCTGGAAGCTACTGCCAGCGCCAGCGTCACCACCTCTGACGCTATATAGCTTCCTCTGCAATGCATTGCCATCAGCAAAGTAGCCAATTGTGTGACCTACTGCCATCAGCATAGTAGCCAAGAGAGGTTAGATTTGACCTACTCTTTTTAGTTAGGTCCTCTAAATTACATGGAAACAATATTCATTTGCTGGATCCGAAGCTTAATCAGAATTCAAAGTAATGATGGTCTGTTGATGCATATGACCTTTTACTGTGTCAACCTCCCTGGGTGATGCTAATGAAATCGAGGTACTGTTTCTGCAGTTCTTGTGTTATGGTGCTCTGTTCCATGCAGTACACCTGCATCTTGTTCTTAGCTTTTATTTTGTACTTGCATTTTTTAGTATCTGTGAATTCAACCTGCAAATCAAGTCAACCTCCCAGCCTCCCAGGCTGATTAATATCACCGAATTCTGCGTCCTGAAAGAACGGGTGCAGGTAGAGGCTTTGATCTCAACTTCTCAAGCAACATTTCTAGTGATTCTATCTGAAGCTCTTAGGTCAACAAATTCAGTCATACAATTTTGTAAGATGTTTCTAAAAGTGCCCCCAGTCTCATGGTCAAAAAGGAAAGCTTGTGGGGCCTGCAGGAGCACACCTATCAAAGGGCTGAAGTGTACAGTACCCAAGTGTCCTGCTATGTTGCCAAACCACACCACAGGCTGGGACCCACTGAGCAATCTTATGGCAAAGAGAGCACTCCACAATGTATCTTGCAAAAGCACACCACAAGCTAGGCCCCATGTGTCAGGAAAAAAGTAGTCAAAAAGTGAAAGTTGTGACCAATAGTGGCTAGTGCAGCCCTAAAAGTAATACTAGGAATCATAGGCGCGGCGGCCGCGCCCGTGTACGGAAGAAGGGAGAATTCGGGAGGTAAGACATTGTAATGTGCAAGAATATGAAATGTGCGCATGTAAGATAGGATTTAATCTTTTCAAATCATATTTTGTTCTTTTGGTCTTAAGAAGGATGAGGATATAGGAGCATATTTATAACCAATCAATGTGCCACAAGTGAATTGCCACCGAACTCCTTAACAGGAAGACATACTACATCAGCAAGTGAATGGCATGATGCATTTTTTCTGTAGTAACTAGTAATTGTGCACGTGCACGTGTAATCTTAGGTGATAAATATCATCACGTGTTAATGCCTTATTGGAGGAAAATCTATCAAAGTACCAGATGCAGCCCATTCTCACAACAATTACCAGATAACAAAATTCAGTCTTATGCATGCAAACCTGAAGGCAAGATTAGCCTGTGCTATGTGAAGTTATGAACATGAAGCAGACGTAAGTTTCAATGAACTGAGTACATGTGTCCATAGATGCAAAATTTTAGAAAGTTTAGTACAATAGGCAACTGAGTAGGTTGTCCGATAAATATAAGAAAAATTCACTACGTGTAATATAGGAGATATGTCAACAATTCAGGGAAGTATAATAGCATTAAAAAATTGCAACTTCAAAGTATAACAAAATCATCAAACCACGGAAAATAAAAATTGTTCACGCACACATGATACTTGAAGCATGTATTAAACAGGTCATCCCTAAACGAAGAGAAAGTATTCTACTTTTTATTTATTATTATTTTGAACTCTCAAGCTAATCTAGCTCATCCATCCTGGGTCATGTAACCAAATAAATCCTTCACAGAGGAACAATTAGATCCACCATTATTAAGCTTTGATGTCTTGGATGGAGGTTCTTCAATGACATCGATCTGACCCTCATATATGTCCCTTCTGTATAAGACCAATTTTTCACGTGCTCCTGGATTGACGTCTCAGCAAGGACGTGTTGCCTAACACCTAAAACATAACAAAAGTAATATTTAGACACTATAGAGAACATATTAGTAAAAACTTGGTGTGTTTGTAATCCTTGCCTTCGAGAACGTTAAACTGAGAGCATTTTGCGCATGGCTCAAATGTGACGGTGGTGGCACTGGTGTTATGAAGAGACTCTAAAAAAATCAATAAAGTCAACATATCTGGATTTAATATTTAAATTTGAGTACATAAGTAATTAGCTTACTTGATTGATGAACAACCTCCATGTTGGAGGCCACAACAACTGCATTCCGTCAGATACTCGCGTAGTAAGACAGTAATAAACCAAATGGGTTGTACTACAAGCTATTCCATATGCAATTCAGAAAGCAATATTAGATGTACCTTAATTTGATGTAGAACCGCAGCCTCGAGGAGCAGTTGGACTTGGCAGGTGGTGGCGGCGTCCTTGCGAAGGGCAAGTAGTCGTCGACGGCCGGGCTGAGAGGGTCCACACTGGTGGCGGCGGCGAGGGTCCGGCGTTCGGCGCTGTAGGTGATGGACGACGTCGGTCTGAGTGACGGTGCTTCGGCGTTTTTTGATGTGGCGACGGTTCCCGCTGGTAGAGGAGGCGACGGGTCGCGCTGGAGGCGGCGCTCGGCGTTGTAGGTGAGGGAGGAGGAGGACGTCGGGCCGAGCGACGGTGCGGCGGCGTGATTAGGGATTGCTTACGACCGGGCGTCATTAGAGTTGTCAGCCCAGGATGTTGCACGATTATTTTTTTAGCGTTAGATGTGGATCTGATGGTCGGGATCTATTGTATTTGATTCAGTGGTGGGGAGTTGTCAGCCTGGGCTGTTTTAGCGCTAATTATGGTGAAGATTTGGAGCGTTAGATGTCCATCTGATGGTCCTGTTCTGTTGGTTGTGCCCCCTCTGTGCTTTTTTATATTGGTATGGCGGGGAGTTGTCAGCCTGGGCTGTTTTAGCGCTAATTATGGTGAAGATTTGGAGCGTTAGATGTCCATCTGATGGCCCTGTTCTGTTGGTTCTGCCCCCTCTGTGCTTTTTTATATTGGTATAGATTACTTCCGGCATACTACATATATATAGTTGATCAATAACCGTTCCTGCAATGTATATGTTGTTGATCATGCCTGCCTTTGGCCAAACTCGAATTACCACATCAGCAAGGCCGCATGGATTGAGAATATCTTTAACCACTGAGGGACCAATGACTCTAGCAACGGCCTTCCATTTTCATGTTCCATACCTGCAAACGTGTACACCTTATTACTTTCATGGGTTTTGTCTTCCGGATAATTTCCTGGCTAGTTCTCAAAGGATCATATCCTCGCTTATGTCTCCAATGCTCCCAATTTGCTTGCAAGTTAGAAAACAAAGTAAGAGAAAAAGAAGTGTGACCGAGTGAATGTATAACAGGGAAAGAGGAAGAGAATAGCTACCTTCAGAACAGCCAACCAGCAGTTTGCCAAGACGAACCTCTGGTATGTAAGCACCCACATGAAAGTATCAGATAAAGCAACAGAGAAGAAGCATCTCAAACAGCACGATAATACAAACAAAAGTCAGGAAGCAGAAAACTAAACGTTAAGCCATGAGGTAGCATGTCAATGCAGCTACTGCTCTTGATTCAGCAGCAACACGCTGACAACAAAAAGGCACATTATTCCTATTAAAGGTAAATCTTGAGTACAGTAATATAATACAATGCATACAAAAATAATAAGTTCCAACAAAATAAGATAATTCCTGAAACAGAACACTGTCAAATTAATCCAACAGAACAATTTACTTACAGTATATGAATATGATTTTAACCGTTACGATACATATAATATTAGAATTCCCCTTTTAGGCGCTCATAGCAGCAGACATACGAAAGGATACGACATGTGACACTTAATAATTTATTGGATCCCCTGGAAAAACAGATCAACGCCAGAAGCTAGAATACCAAGAGATTCATGCATTGATCGAAGATGTGATGTTTCATTGGTAGTCATTTTACCAAACAGAAAATAATTAGGTTTGTAGAAATAGAGCAAGAATTTTCCTTACGTGCATTATACCTTCCATACTGATCTGATGGTTGACCCGAGCGCGAAGCTCGGATATTTACATGACTAACCATGTTTTTCCATGAAAGGCGTTCTCCAAGTTTCACAGGGAATTTTTTATCACTTCAAAATATGCTATGTCATTCTTTAATAATGAGGAAGGACGATCAGGTGTTGATGCAAACACCTGAATTTGGTCTCATTAGAAAATTGCTAACAATATTACCAAGATTATCTGGACAGGTGGGTAAAATCTGCACTCACGAGTCGATTAGTGTACATCTGAAATATAAAAAAATGCATGAAGGAGAGAAGAAGGTATTACTTGCAAGTTATATGAATATGCACATAAATATAAGGCATGACAGAGTTATGTGAATCTGAAGGCTAACAACAAACACACTAAGGGGCCAAACATGGAAAATGGAAAACGGAAAAGCAATGCATCACACAGGGAGTTGTTTTGCCAGTGCCATACTTACTTACACACTCTCCTAATAGAGGATCTAGTGGCACAATCTGCATCCTTACATACAATACTATTCAACACTACCGATAAGGTGGAACACAATCTTTTGGATTGGGTGAAACAAAAAATAACCAACTAAAACCAATTTCGTGTACGATGTAAACCCAAGTTCTGGTTCAAAAACAAATGAGTAAGAGGGACCAACAATGGGTCCTATTACCATTAGCACCAGACTGTAGTCATCAGGTTTCACAAGGAGTGAAGTTATACTGTTGCACATACATGTTTTGTGGTTCCTAAATTGCCATTAAGAAAATAATTAATTACACCTATAGCAGATTAGAGTTAATTAATTTTATTTTTAAAATGTTGAGACTCACCATATGCGATTCAGTTTCACAAGAGATTGATGAACATATTAGTGACAACTGATCAGTTTCTTTGAGGCTATGCCCTCTATGTTTATGTAGAGTAGCAAGTAAAGACTCAAAGAAGGCTAACAAATTACGCATCAAATATTCTTGGTGAAATGTAGCAGTCTGCAGGGGACACTATAGGATGCTTGGATACAGTAGTAGGTGGACTCTTCCCCTGTACCTTCTACTTATGGCGTGGAGATTCTGAGCCTTGTCCAAGAAAATTGTATTAAGATACAGAAACACAACTGTATTTGCAACGACGAACCTTCTGGCAAATCATTTTCAGAAACTTTAATACTAATCTCATATGGTATCAGTCCTGAGAACACATGATACCCATGAAACCTGAAGGAGCATCCATGGCTCTTGTCTCTTCGTCATTTATCTAATGCACAATACAGAGACAACGCTTGCTCCGCAATGTCAGCTCTCCACATTTGCAAGGTAAAATTTGTTAGATTTAGATATACTCATCCGCCCACTCATAAGGAACCTGCAGAAATAAGAAGTGCACACATGGTAAGGCAAGGAAGAAAACACAATGTAGTTGAACCAAAAACACAATCAGATCAACTAAATGATGGACCAACAAAAGCAGATCAAGTGAAAATCTCCAAAGGAACAGAAAGAGCAAACCTCCAGGATGAGCTGATCGCGGGCCACCGCTGCCTCTGCCAATTCAAAGCAAGTCGAACCTTGTTTCTCACGATGGGAGAGTCACCAAAAGCTTTGGACCTGGAGGATCCACTGTTCCACACCCCAGAAAAAAGAGATGCAGTTGCTCAAGCTCGATCACCACCATCACCATCCAGGTCAGCGCACGACCACCTCCTGCACAGCAACCCCACTGATTTCACAGCATCGTCGGACAAAACGCTGGCGCCGCTGCAGCACCGTCGCCAGCGACTGGAAACCCCAGATGAGAACTCCAGCAAGGCGGCGACCGAGAGATACCGCCGTCCCACAAGAACGGCGAGAAAATCCTAACCCCGCCAACCGCCAGTAAGGCAGTAATCAACGTCGGCGGTTCGTCCATCTCATCCTAGCGAACATAGTCGAGGGGAAGGGAACCTCATCAGAACAACTAGCTGACGGAGCACCGCCATTGGTAAGACCTAGCCCTAACATATTTACAGGCTGGACCCGGGACACAGGGATCCCACTCCCCACCACCGGCCGCCGGAGCGGCAAGTAGAGAGAAGGCGAATGGACAGACTCGCACGGAGCGATCGGCGGTGGAAAGTGCTCCTGCCTTTTCGCTTTCCACGGGGAAGAGAAGAGAAAATCTAGAAATTTCTGATATGAACACGCAAAGTTTATGAGTAAAGTCTGAAATAAACCTTGAAGTTATAGTCAATATCGGAATCAAACCCCAAACTGCTAATCCCGTAAATCAGCACCCTGAACTTAGTGTTCCCGGTCAAGTTTTGCATTTAGGCAGTGGCCGGGGCTTACCATCTCTTTCTCACTGACATCACGGCCCATATGTCATATGCATCATCTTCACCAACCATCTCTTTTCCACCTTTCCCCTATCCAAATTAGAGCACGCACCGGCCCTTCTTCTCCCTGCATAGACGATGCCCTCCCATCCCTCCTCGGTGCCCTTGCTTTCCTCCCCGGTGTTCTCCCCTCCTCCTCTTACTCTCCTCCCTCCCCAGAGTTTCCTTCCCCGCGGTGCCCCCTCAAAATCGTGCAGCCTAGACTACGGACGCACGGCGTGGAGCTCGACAGCGAGACCTGCAGCGTAGCGCACGACCTTGAGCTCGACGGCGGTTCCCGCAGAGCGGCGCACTCCCTGTAGCTCGCTCTATTATCCTTTTCGGGCTGGCCGTTCGGGTCCGCCGGGGTTGACGATCGGGGGCGGCGGGTCGTGGGAGCTGCGGAGACGGCGGTCTTCGCACGCGCCAGAGGAGGCGAAGACACAGAGATAGGCGAGAAAGTGGCGTGCCAAGGTGGGCGAGCCAATGGTTGCTGGTGGCTGCCGAGGCGGCCATTTCGACACGCGTCGGAAGAGGAAAAGAGGGGGAGCTAGGCGAGTAGGAGTGTAGGACGAGGCCGATGGGCAGCATCCCGAGCTGCTCGATCGCTGGTTGGAACGCCACCGCCACCGACCAACCCCGCCGCCGCCAGACCCGCCACCGTAGCGTGGAACATCCACTGCGAAATCGCCCTCTCCTCTTCCTCTCTTACATCACCCTTCTCCATGGCGGCGGCGGCATCGGCGGCCTTGCTGGCGTGCGATCCTTGCTGCAGGGCCATAGTTGCTGCTATGCGCGTGCTAGCGTGTGTTTGGACGCAGATGGAAGCAGATAGTTGTTCTCAAAAAAAGAAGAAGATGGAAGCAGATAGTGCATTATGAATAATACTCAGTGGGAGGGTAGGGGCAGCTGCAAGCAGAGGAGGTGTGCGACGGTGCGAGGACGATGAAGAGGAAGGGCGGATTCCATGTTCGGATTTGTTGACTCAGCGATCCCGGCGTTGACTTCTACTACGTCAGCAAACCCCAGGTAGAAACGAGCTTTGTGAAGTAAAGACTGGGAATACTAAGTTTAGGGTGCTGAATTCAGGGATCGGAAGTTCACGGTTCAATCTCAACACCCTCTATGACTTCAGGGTTTTTTTCAGACTTTACTCAAAGTTTATCCGAGAAGCCAGAAGAGGACACGTACGTTACGGTGAAAATAACGTGGCAGAACGTCAAATACTCACCGCTTTAAAACCGCAAAAACGTGATTACCGGCAAGCAATCAAAGCCATCCAAAGGAAGGCATCATCGCATCCGGTAACCGGTAACTTCATACGGAAGAAAAGGAAAATGCAAAACAACCGATTGTACTAATTTAACATTGCAGTAAAGATGGAAAGCACGTGTCGGGTAAGAATTGGACGAACGAAGAGATAAATAGGCCGTCTACAGTGGCCAAATCAATCTGAGATGTGGTAAATTGATTACCTTTTTATATAGGGTATAATATATATATTCCTTATGGTAGTCCACAAGCTTGTGGGTTACCCGATTTTGAGCTTGTGGATGATAGCTTATGGATAGGCTCCACTATGTATATGAAAATTCTTAAGGTGCACTTTTTTGCTTGTGGACACTCTTATGGACTACATAGTAGATGCCCTTACAATGAAGAAAAAATTCCAAAGAACTAGAATCTTCAAAAGACCCTATGAAATTCCAATGAACGAAAAGAATCTCTCACAATACACTTTTTTTTGGTGATTTTATAAAATATATTACCTCCGCCCAAAATATAAGCCTTTTTAGGTAGCTAAACTAGCTTTCTAAGAAAACTTATATTTCGAAGCGAAGGTAATATTATAGTACTCTAGTACAAATTAATGGTCAATGTTATGTTTGGAAGACTCGTATTAGTACCCAAAACGATTTTTTTAGAGCAGGACCAGATCGCATGGGGTATTTACAAACGGTAGGAAATTCATGGTCCATTATTGGGAGAAGCTGAAGGAGGCGATGAAGTGGAGGGTTGGCTATGCGGCCTACCAAGAAGAAAACAAGAATGGCACATCCACGGTGGTCGTCGACGGCGAAGACGACGCATCTGGGCAGAATGCCCTTCCACCTCGTCCACGGAGCCAAAAGTCTAGTAAGGCAGATTTTGCTCGTGAGGCATCGGCCCTTGCGTTGAGCCAAGCCTTGCAGAAGATCATGGTCAATTCTCAACTTGGCTAGGCGAGAAGGGACGAGAAGAGGCGCCTGAAAAATGAGGCCTCTACTACCATCTACCTCAACCTCGCTAAAGAGGCCATTCAGGTCCAAAGGATGGATGTCGATGCCAAAAGGGCAGACGTCGAAGCCAAAAAGATGGACGCTGAGGTCAGAAGGCTTGACACCGAGGCCAAGATTCGGGCAGAGGACACGAGGATCATGCTGGCCGACTTGGCCAGCATGGACGGCGACACCAGGGCTTGGTTCCTGAAGAAGCACGCTGAAATCCGCGTGCGTGACGCCTGACCAGTCGCGCCAATATCAAGCACCATGGTCTCCTTATGGACTACATTTGCTGATCATGGCTATATTGTGCCCGTTTGACCTATATTTTATGCCGGTACCATGTGCAAGACTTATGTTTGACCTAATTTGAGCCACTCTAGCCGCTGTTTGGAAGTCATATTTTGATGAAATTTACTTGTTTGTGGTTTTTTGGGAAATTTTAAAAAAATGTCTAGGCAGACAGAATGTGTCGGCCCGCTAGGATACCCTCGGCGCAAACGGTCTGTTTACCATTTTCACGTCCACGGGACGACGCAAGCTGACTGCCACTTTTGGCGTCCGAGTCGGCCCGTTGGACCCTCAGGCGTCAGCCGAGTTACACGCTCACAGCCACCACACGCCGCCGGTGACGCCCAGCCGAACTCCCGCAGCTCGCCCCCGCGGCCGCATCTCAGGCCAACCAAGCTCCCTCGTCATGCTGCCCCTCGCGCGCCCCGCCCACCATCCCCTTCCCCACCTCCGCCCTGCAGCTCGACCCCCGCCTCCCGGGCGCTGCTCTCCTTCTGCTCGAGCAGCTCGACCTCGCCTTCTCCGCCGCCGCTCGTCCTACGCCCTCGCACTCGCCCGAGCGCAACCTCCGAGGGCGGAAGCTGGCGAGACCGAGACCAGCACCGCCGCCGCTACCACCACCGCCAGCAGCAGCGTCCTGTCGTTCCTCTGCCCGCTCCTCAAGTTCTTCGGGGTAACTGATTGCCGCGCGCATACTGAAGATGTTTTTGTTTGGGCGGCTGATTTGCTAAAATGCGTGGTTTCTGTGAACTGACACGCAGGGCGGGGATCCTTCTCAGAAACGGAATGACATCGTCGAGGTAATCCTTGTTCAACTTTCGATACTCTGGACTGATTGGTGCTCGCAAAATCCTACATCAACTTCGGCTAGAACCTACTACTTTACTGCTTCTGCTCTGTGTATTTAGTATTTACTGCTGCTGATAGTGTAGTTGTGCAGAAGTTCCTCGTGCTGTATATTCTGCTGGCCCTCCAGACATACAAGCGTTGCATGTTCAGGTTTCTCAGTGTTTTCCTTCCACCTGCCTGGCAATGACTGTATGTTATTTCTTCTATTGTTTGCCAGGTTGCCACATCTTCTCTATCAAGTTTAGCTAGGCTACCGTGGGGATCAAGTGTGGCAGCTAGTAGTGGAGAAAACGTTAGCCCAACAACAACAACTGCTCCAACTCTGCAACTATATGAGTTTGGTAACTTTTTCTGGTTGGTTCTACCTTGCAAATCCGGAATTTGGAGAATGTACTTATCAGATGCTTTCATATCTTTCCAACAGAGGCATGCCCCTTCTGTAGGCGAGTTCGGGAGGCCATGACTGAACTTGATCTCTCTGCAGAGGTGTTCCACCATCTCTTATAGCACCTCTTCGGTTCTGCTACCATATTAGGAGATTAATATGCTATCAACACACATAGTGTTGCATTATAGTCTTTGTTTGTGGGGCTTGTATAGCTCTGAGGCAATGTATGTCAACGAGAAAGTGTTTTTTCTTCTGGGCTACCGATTTGTTCCTGTAATTTGGTAGTTTTGTTGGTAATGATTTTACCTCCATTTTTTTAAATAAATGCAGGTTTATCCTTGTCCCAAAGGATCACTGAGGCATAGAGATGTGGTCAGGAACATTGGAGGGAAGGAGCAGTATGTCTCCATCAATTCCATATTTAATTATAGATTCAGTTGAACAGAAATGCAGATTGGAAAGTACATAAGTTCTCCATTCATGGTTGACATTTTTGGCATTACTATGGCATCTTTTTCTTGTCATGTTTTCCTTGCGGTCACTGAACCTGGTTATCTTCTTTACTTTCTTATATAGGTTTCCACTTCTTGTTGATGCAAGTACTGGAGTTACAATGTATGAAAGTGGTACGAGCCCTTGTTCCGTTTATCTTTCTTTTGGGTGGTGGTGGCAGTCGATATTTCTTTCAGATTTCTCTTTGGAACTCTTTGTTTGTGGGCATGGAAACAGTGAATTCCATAATCATGTTTAAGAGGATGTGCTTCCTGTTTGCATAATTTAGTAATAACCGGCTACTAAATCAATAGGTACTTATACTTGCCTTGAATATGCAGGAGATATTGTGAAGTACCTGTTCAAACAGTATGGTCAAGGAAAAAGCCCTTCTTTTGGACTCCTTGAGAGGTATCCAGCTTTGCTTATTCGGATAACTTATGTCTTTGCATGTTCTATGATGTTTTGATGTTGGAATGGCATTCCGTGGAAACACCCCTCTGATGCCTGAGGGCTGAAACTAGTTTTCTGGACTAATGTTAGACAAATTTCCTTTCATCATATGCTATTCTCAAGCCACTTCCATACTTTCTGCAGTACAATTTTTACAGGATGGGTACCTACGCTTCTCCGAGCTGGAAGAGGTATGACAATGTGGAGCAAAGCTGGTGCAGTACCTGCAGAAAAGCTGGAACTCTTTTCGTTCGAGAACAATACCGTAGGAACTCTCCTCCATTGATGCACTTGCTAGTCGATTATGTTTTCTTCTCATATTTGGGGGATTCAGTATGCTAGGTTTGTCCGCGAGGCTCTCTGTGAATTGGAGCTTCCTTATGTTCTCCAGAACGTCGGAGAGGGGTCCTCGAAGATGGATTCGCTATTGAGCATAGCAGGTGCAAAACAGGTATAGTGGAGCATATGCTTCATTTTGAAACAGCACTTAAAAAAAACTTACAACATGCCACTAAATTATTTTTATGCTTACTATTCTTGTTCTTGCAATTAAACCTCTGTGCCTGCAAGTTCTTTTAGCTTTGCACTTCAGCATCCTCCCTCCCAAGATAACTTCTAATGCACTTGATATTGTCTGGGTATTTCAGGTACCATACCTGGTTGATCCAAACACTGGGTTCCAGTCGGGTGACCATAAGAAGATACTATCCTACTTATTTCAACAGTACTCTATTAGTAGCTAGCTTCTCTCTCAAATGTTGGAAAACCACAAGCATTCTCAGACACACTATTTTACCACGTAGGAAGGGGGAAATACTAATGGGAACATGGATTCATATGATCCTGTTTCTAGAATTTAGCAAAACAAAAAAAATGTATCTTTTAAGCTTTCAAAAAAAAAATCAATCCATGGAAAAATGGGATATAGGCATGCCCATGTGAATTTTGGTGCAAACATATGGGCATTTCATTAACTGCGGAAAAAAGATATCATATGTTTTTACCAGAAAATGTTCTTTTTTTTGCGAGTAAGTTATGTAAGTTGTATATATTGTGAAGTTACTTATTTTGTGATTTATGCATATGTTGCAAATGATGATATTTTTTTTACCAAAATTTACCTGGATAAGTTTCTGCCTTATCTATGAATTTTTTTTCCTTCTTCGCCACATCTTATAGATTTGAATTTTGTAATAAACTTATAAAACAATGGCTTCCAATTTCTCTCTCTATTTGGCATGTGTTCTGCTGTTGTGTGAATCTTGGCCATGAAATGTCAGTGGATTGTGGTTCTTTCCGCTTAGAATTCTCACCATTTTCATTTGGCTATGAAACGCAATGGTGGTTGCACAGGCGCACACCCAAAGCAGAGTAGCTTTTGGTCACACAACCAAACAAGACGAGCGGCACATGAAACTGCAGCCGTCCAACTCCAATACGGCAACACATCATGCCATCGCCATTGTCCGTATCTTATGGTTGCAATGCTTTTTTGTGTTCTTTACGTGACGCTATATGACTCCGGCTGCAGCCCACCTAAAAGAACTTTTCCGGACTGAAGAAAAAGCTATATTGATAGTACCAGGAGAGTGCTACCTGCTACGTAACAAAGGAAGGCGCCCGTGATGAATCCTTTGTCTCGTCGTCAATCATAAAGAAAGTGTGGAGTCAATCAGAGTCATGTGCGAGGAGGGTGGAGGGAACAGTCGCAACGTCATGACCCTGCCTGGGATTCGATGAGAGAAAACAAAAAACTAATGCTCAGGGAGATCAGTTTGCTTAGTTTATACTGCACTGCAGAGCCACCTTTTCTTTTCTATTTGAGAAGCCTCTTCTCCTAGAGGCATCACCAAATCTCCCTCGATTCTTCCTGCTCCGTTCTTGGCCCTGGGGAGGAGGAACCATGGGCAACGAATTGTAAGTTTCTTCCCTCCGTTTCATCCGCAGCTGGTTTTTCTGATCTTACGTTCGTACATGATATATCCCATTGCCTGGTTGTTCTACTCTGATGCACTGAACAACGTTGTTCTTATTTGTTAATTCGTCCTGGGTGGGTTCAGCGACTACCTGTTCAAGCTCCTCCTCATCGGCGACTCCTCGGTCGGCAAGTCCTGCTTCCTCCTCCGTTTCGCCGTGAGTTTAATCGCCAATGTGGCTTGATTGATCGTGCCCACCTCTCTTTCTGTTCCACATCAGAACATAATCGTGCATATGGGTCCTGTTGTGATTCTTTGTGTCCATCCAGGATGATGCGTATGTGGACAGCTACATCAGCACCATCGGCGTTGACTTTGTGAGTTGGCTTCCTCATCTTGCGATGTTCATTTCACATCCTGCATTTTGCTTAATTGGTCTTTCATCCTTCACTGACTTGATACCTGTATTTCCTGGTTCACTTCTATGCAGAAAATCCGCACATTAGAGATGGAAGGGAAGACCATAAAATTGCAGATTGTGAGTGGTTCATTGGTCTACTTTTGCACATGAAATTCCTGCTTCACAAACATACAGAGTATAAAGCAGAAACTGTGATAGTACTCGCTATGCAATCTGATATTACTACATGTTTGCAAATGTATAACAGTGGGACACGGCAGGACAGGAGCGGTTCAGAACCATCACGAGCAGCTACTACCGCGGAGCTCATGGGATCATTGTCAGTGTTATCTCCACATGTATTTCTACAGTTTTGAGTTTTGATCCACAGTTCAGTCAGTAAACATTTTGGTTGCTTTGAGCTGTCTCCAGATCGTCTACGACATCACGGACATGGAGAGCTTCAACAATGTCAAGCAATGGCTGAGCGAGATCGACAAGTATGCCAATGACAGCGTGCGCAAGCTTCTTGTTGGCAACAAGTGTGATCTGGCTGAGAGCAGGGTCGTCGACACTGCGGTAGCACAGGTCATATTTCCAACTAGACGTATTTTAGAAATAAAGAACCATTCCAATTACATTTGGGATAGCTTACATAACAAGTTCGGAACACGGTAATCCTTTCATGTTCATGCCCGAAAATAAACTGATTCCTGTGAAATTACTTTGTTTCCGAATAGGCCTTTATGTTGAATTGTTGCATTTTTGATAATCTAAATGTGCAACTTAAACCAGTGCAGGCCTACGCTGACGAGATAGGCATTCCTTTCCTAGAAACAAGTGCTAAAGAGTCCATCAATGTCGAGGAGGCGTTCTTGGCAATGTCTGCAGCAATCAAGAAGAGGTACTGAAAATGAACTGATCAGATACTTTTTTGCATAATATATTCATGCTGATGAAACTTGTGTGTCTGGTTTGCAGCAAAGCTGGCAGCCAACTTGAGAGGCAAGTCTCCAATCTGGTCCAGATGAAAGGCCAGCCAATTCAGCAGCTGCAGCAAAAGCAGAAGAGCAGTTGCTGTTCAACATGATGGCGCAACTATCTTCCAGGAATCAGGATGAACAAGGCATTTGCTAAATGTGTAACTCTGCCTTCCTTGCCTTTTTTATTACTTAGTAGTCGCAGGTTGTATCAGTAAGTGATTTTAGATGTTCATGTGGATCTTTCAGCGTAGCAACATGTGTCAAAATTAAAATTTTATGGTTTCGATCTACTGAACACAACATTCTGTGTGCTATACCATATAACCATAGATTTTACATATGCAAAAGCATGCACAGATACAGATGGCCGGGGGTCTCCATTTCGAAAAAAAAAAAGATGGCCGGAGGTCTCAACCTCCTTTTCGAAAGAAAAAAAGCAGACGGCCAGGGGATTTGCCTCCTTTTTGGGAAAAAAAGTACATATACAGATGATGATTTCTTCCTTTGCACAACATGGAGTTTGCAGTCGCAAGGTTAGGAGGGTTCCATCCACGGTAGCCTCTTGACGAACCCAAGTCATAAGTTCATAGCTGACGTGATAACTTGATAGGTCGGCTGTTTCGGCTAGAAGTAGTGCCCACTCTCCATGGTTCGCTGGAAGGGGAATTGTGGTGTCACCATGTTGCTGCCGGTTTCCAGAATCCCACTCTGCTGAATTATCTGGACATACAAGATCAAGACATTATGATATTTGATGATCTCTCTAAACAAATAAATATGTTATGGAATACTATGTTAGGTTAAGAAATGACATATGAAGATGAGACAGATAACCTTCCTCCCTCCCTTAGTTTCAGAAGATAAAAAATAGCTTCCACCACATTTTATAGAAGAAGAAAAGAAGTCCCTCTAGCTGCAACTTGAAGACCAGCATGGAGGGATGCAGGTTTTGCTGGTGGAAGCTTGTCACGCTTGTTTTTAAGAAACTGATCTGTTCCACTTTATAAGTGCTTTATTTTCCATCAGGTGATTCACTCTAGTGCGCATCTCTTACATCATGGCTAAACAAAAGAACTATGATGGGTCAATTGCCAGACTCAATTGCAGTGGCTTTGGCTGATTCTTTCTTTTTAGCGTGCTATGGTCGAATCGTAATCTTGAAATTAGCCCTAAAATTAAAATGTAACCTTATCCTCTCAAACAGTGCAGTTTCTTTAAAATGATATTACTCCCTCTGATCCACAATAAGTTGTACTAAATCATCGACACTTATTATGGATCGGAGGGACTATTAAATGTGATGATTAGAATACCCTTTCTTGAAGTATATCATTTGTAGCCTTCAGTATGCCTTCCTGCCAAACAGATAGACACAAAAAATACTGGTAAACGGAATTGCTCTCTTCATCTGTCTACATGTAGGCTCAAAAGGCACATTAGAGGAATAATAAAATTCTGTGCAGAGCTAACCTTATTCTTGAGCACCTCAATCTCCCTAGACATGATCTGCATCTGCTCAGCAGAAAGGAACAGCATATTAAAAGTAATCATTTCTAAAATTCTTGGTTCGTGCAGACAAGGACATAAAGCTTACCTTTGTAGAGCGAGTGTTGTGTACCCAATTTTCAAGATAGCTTTCCAAGGCTTGCAGCTCATGAAGATTCATGTGGTCCATATCATTCGCTCCGTACATGTACCTGCATGGATGTGCTAATCTATATTAATCAATCTCGTCCTTATTGTTGAATGTTACTTCTATGCTGCACCTCCATAATATTTTGGAATATTTTTAACAGATTATTATCAATTAAATATGTCCCATCAGCATTCGCAAAAAAGGACCATCAGACTATAACCTTTTTTTTTATAAACACCGCTTTAGAAATTAACAATTGGAAGCCAACAAAGTAATTGTGTACCACGCAGTGGAAATTCCCGTTTTAATGGACTCTTCTGAACACAAGGGTAATAAGTCGTTATGGTAGTATGAGTTCAACAAGTTTCATCAGTTGTTCACATAGAAGACGTTAAATTACTTCAGCGTATACAAGTAACGCAGCTGATTACCTTAAGCCTTTTTGAAGTAAGTCGATGTCTTGCCTTAAGAGTAGTACCTCTTGTTGTATTATCTGCAACGAGAAAATAATGCCAACACTCAATACTAGTAGAAGTAACTATTCATATTATCTCGTTGTCAAATATAGTAACTCAAAATTCCTGCGCATAGTATTGTTTTGTGAGTCAGCGGTGAACAAATCCGCAAACTGTGAGCTGAATATTAAACGTCCTTGCATAATTTCATGCAAATACTACATCTTCCAATGCATAGCTTTGCGATGTTATTTGATATTATGAGATAATCATGTGATATCTGCTGCTGACCTGAGGTTTGTTCTGCTTGCTACTTTCACCTTGTTCTTTTGTGTTGTTACCCTTGTACCTCTCAATTAAGCCTTGCATGTTCCTGATACATCTCAGCCATAAAACATATGGAAAATTTAAACAACGATATTAACAAGAGTTGGGTCTGGATCACTTAACAAGAGAGAGGTACAGACCCGTTGGTGGCCAACTCATAAATCTTGCCATGGGGAGAGAAGACGATGACACCGATATCAGCATCGCATAAAACAGATAGCTCATTAGCCTTCTTGAGGAGGCTCATACGGCGCTTGCAGAAGGTGACTTGCCTGTGCACTGGATTTTCTATCCTTCTCATCTGAACCTTACCGCGGGCCATTACTATTCTTCGGTATTTCTTCTAGCTTGTGCACACAACCTCCCCACTAGTTTGGACTAGCTTCTGAGATTGCTGCAACTATGGATCTTCCTCTCGCACTTGAGGCAAATGGTGACTTGGACCTGCAATGGAGGTTAGCGTTTTATTGTGGCTCCTGAGCACAAGGAATAATTTTTTCGATAAAAAGAATATATTAATATCGAGATATACCAACTACACATAGTTTCTACAACAACGCGATACCCTAATAGCAGTACAGATGCACACAACCAAAGAAATAAAAAAATAAAACTAAGAAATAAAAAGTCTCGCTACGGCATTTCATCTCTAGCAGCAACATTATATCACCACCTAGACAACACCTGAACTCCAGGCTCTCGAAAACGACGCTTCCAAGAAAGGAACAGAGTACGTCCGATCAAAAGATCTTAGGTTTTCATCCTGAAGATAGTCCCCACTCTTAGAACAATACCTTGAATATGGCTATTATCAGGCACACCCAATTAAGACGAGACCTTAGATTTTCATCTTAAAAGGTAAGAATCTGAACTCACCCGTGTTATCGCTCCACTTGCATACTGCTACGAAATCCAGAACACCAAGCAAGTTCCTCGAGCCTCGAACCTCCATTGCTAGTCCTCCAATCCAGCCTTCATGATATTTTTCGCCTTTGATTTCACCATGGATAAGAATGTCATCAGATAGCAACACATAACAGAGCTTCGCGCCGCTCCCTCTAGAATCAAACGGTCGGAATAAAAACATGGGGGCATAACGTGCACTGTTACATTCGTCGGCGGAGCCTTCCGAAACTCAACACTTCGGCTAGATCAAGAAGGACCGGACTCATGAAGGTCTCCACTAAGTTGAGTCTCCACCTTCACACAAGAGGAATGCTAGGACAACCACCTTTATTGTAAACCGCACTAGCAGCCCCGACGCCACCGATCGGCGGCCGAGGAGGAGACGAACCGACAAAAAAACGGAACAGAGAGCGCCCGACCACTAGACACAGAGCAGATCATCGGCACGTAGAGGCATGACCTAGAGCCCTACTCCTCCGCCACGAGCGCATGCACAGATGGCGCCGCCCCATTGCGCCCCCAAACCACCGCCCTCCGCACATAGGACTGGCCGCCTGGTGCGCCTCTCCTTCCGCCAATCTTTGATGGCCGGGCGCTGCCACCACCGCCGGCACCGGCGGCGGCAACAACCGGGTCAACAGGCGAAGGAGGTCGCGACGGCTAGGGTTTGGAGCCTCCGGAGTCACCAGCGCGGACAACCCGGGAAGAAAGCATTTCGTCAGATAATTGGTAGGCCAGTCCTTTGCAGACTGCAAATGGTTAAGCAAATATCATTGTTCTGATTCAGAGAGTAGCTCAGATAGCTACTTTGTACAAGGGTATAGCCATATAGGTTATAAATAAAATTGTTCAAAGTGTATGAAATTCCTTAATAAATAAAATCCATGTTGCTTGTACTGTCTGATCCTAGATAATTAAGTGATCCATGATTACGCTGAAGTGAGGAATATGTCTCATGTAAAGGTATTTACACCTTACATTGTAAAGAATTTGTTCTAGTTTGAAATGTCAGACTAACATTTTAAACTCTAGTATTCTACTATTTCCTTTCTTGTATGCTCATCTTCACTATTCCGCCATCTGACTAAATAATGATACAATTCAGAATGACAATGACGTATTTCACAATCCTCTGAAGATTTCAAAAGGAGAAGGCGCACTGTAGAATTCTAAGTTGTCAAGCCAGTACTACATGATGTACAGTTCGAATTTCGAAAAAAATACCTACTTTGCTTTTGTAGACTTGGTTTCCATGACTCGTCATTTGTACAAATCCAACAATAACCAAAAGGGTTAGTATTGGCACCACCGTTCTTATCCGCAAGTTTATTAGGAACACATGAAAATAATGTCCAATAAAAAAAAGGTACCTCCTGAGTAGCTTGTCACTGTTTACTAGTTGTACAGTTGCGTTTGCGTTCCGTTGTTCAGTTCATGATATTTCCTTAGTTCACCTGATAGACACAAAACATGTCACCCGTGTCCTGGAACTGGAAAATAGCACAATACCTTATTTTGGTAGACCAAAAACATGTCATGGCCGTGTCCCCAAATTGGAAAAGACGAACAAGAATAAAGGAAGGGCTTTGCAGAAGGCACAAATGCACAATAGCAAATTTGTGCATGTACAACTGAACCAAAATGGGCGTGGTGACTAGTACGTCATGTAGGCTAATAATGATGGAAGTTCACCAGGACCACCCCTTTCATGAACACTTTAAAATGTCCTTAGATTCACATTCCAGACCAGTTGTGTTCAGGTATTGTCGAAGTCAAGGTGACCAGCACAGTTGTCACACAACGCAATACATATTGTCATCTCAATCATTCATCGAATCCCCGGATGTCCGATGAAAGTTTCTCATTCAGCAACTTTGATAATGATATGCTAGTTGAGCTTGCAACCATGTACCACTGTGTTGCTGTCCTCGTCAGCTTGATTATGCTACGTTTCATTCCTACGGCAACCGTAGAGGTCATCTTCCTCGGGGCATTCGTCTTCCAAGCTTAGATGCAACTTAATGGTATGATATTATCTTATCAAAATACAGCTCTATTTTGTTGTTCTTCTTCTTTATAGTCATTTTGTTGTTGTACTTGATGAAATATGCAAATTGAATCTGTTTGGACCTCTTTTGTTGAATACATTTTCTCTTTTCTGTCAAAAAAAAATTTAGAGCTTAGTTTCGACCCCCCTCATTTCAATTTCTGGCTCCGCCACTGAATGAAACCAATAACTTTCGATAAGAATTTTTTTTGCAAATTCTTTCGTTAAGAATTTAGAGCATCTCCAGTCGCGTCCTCCAAAGCGACCCCAAACGGCGCCGAATCGAGCATTTGGGACGCGTTTTCTTCGTATCGCGTTTGGGGACGTCGCTCCCCAGTCGAGTCTCCCAAACACGACTCCCAAACTTGTTTTCACATTAAAATACTTTTTTTATTCTCATTTCAATAAAGAGGAGGAACATTACACAAACTAATACATAATTAGGAACATGGTTTTTCACAAACTAATACATAGTTTGCAACATGGTTTCCACAAAACTAATACATAGTTAAAACACTGCAAAATGAGGAAACCTAACTAGTGTTGGCATCACATATTTCGTATGTTTGCTTGCAAGAAAGAACACTCTTAGTCATCTAAACTGGAAAATTCAGCTGGTAATGATAACCCTGTTGGTCCTTTGCAAAGAGAACATACAGAAACCTCCGTAACCATTTTCGCTGCGAAGAAAGAACACTCGGCGTGTTCAATTGTCCTCCTATTCATCGTCGTGTGGTAGCGTCGGCGGCAAGAAGTGTCGTCGAACACCTTCACGCTCATATCCGCGTCGCCTAGGTACGAGAATGTGAGCACGCATCCAGCTTGGAGTTCATGGTTGCGCTCGGACTTTTCTCAGTCGTTGTGGAGGTACATCTTGCCGCACTCATTGAAGAGCACGTCCACCGGCAGCAGCCGCATCCAGCCTCCCGCAGATGCAGCGTGGCCGGCTCGTTGCCGGCGACGAACTCGGCAAACTTTTCCAGCAGCCTCTGGATGTCGAGTTGGTCGCTATTCAGGATGACGATGAACTCGAACAACACTTGGTGCTCTTGCTGCAGATACGGCGATGAAGACGACGACGTCGCAGGCGATGACGACCGTGCAACTCTTGGTGCTCCAGCACAGCCGTGGCCACGACCACGGCCGTGACCTTGGCCTCTGCCTCTACCTCTACCAGCCATGGCCCTCGGCTTTTGAGATGGTGGCGGCTAGGGTTGGGGAGAGATGCACTAGGTTTGTGTGTGAGGGACGATGCGAGAACGCCCTTTTTCGACTTGATTCATCATTAGAGCATCTCCACCGGCGACCTGGATAGCGGCCCCAATAGCATTTAGGGATTGGCATCGAAAATAGGCTCGCACTGGCGCGCCCCAAAAAGCGCTGGCGCTTTTTCGAGCCCAATAGCAGCGCCGGCAACCCCGTGCCGGCCCCTTCACGAAGGGCGCGAATCGGGCACGCCGGCTCCTGGCGACACGGCGGTTTTCGCGGGTGGGGGTGCCTTGTCAGCGAGAGGATGCGATGGTTCGCATCGGAAATGGCGCGAAAAGGTTGGTCGTCGGCGTTAATGGCCTCCCGCGCGGAAAACGAAGCGGCGACGAGGGCGGCGACTGGCCACGCGACGTCCACCCACCTTCCCCACGCGCCTTCAATGCGCATCCGCCGCCTCCCTTAAAACCTCACCGGCGCGCACTTCTCTTCTTCCCCGTCTTCCAACCCTAGCCACCATTGTCGCAGACGCCGCGCAATCAACCACCTCTCCCACGCACCCCACCGACGCGATGGCGCATAACGACGAGGCCGCCGGCAGCGGCGACGGTGTGCTCCGCTCGCTGCAACTTACCTACGACGACGCAGATGTAATGTACTGGCAGCGCATCCCCGTGCCAGTACACTACAAGCTTCCGCACGGGTGGCACGTCTCCAACGCCGGCTTCGCCGTGCCACCGCCGCCACCGACATGACCAGAGATGCGCGCCATCATCAACGATCGGCGGAAGCGTATGACGCCGGCGAAGAGGAACCTGCCGGTGAGCGCGCTCAATAACCCTGTGTAAGGGTATATTGCCCCTATGTGTGATTTTGGTAATTAGTGACAACCCCTATGGACTAATGTTTTCATTGAGTTTATATGAAGGAATATTCCATAGGTACTACTTGTATTCCATGTGTTGGATTCAAGTATGGATTTCATGAAGATAAAGATATACCTTGTGTATTGGCATCAAGATCATCGATTTGAAGATATATATGTGATATGATCAAGAAGAAGAAATGAACATGGAGTTCCTATGTGGAACTCAATATTAGCCATGTTCTATCTTATGTGATAAGCAATGAATGATCAAGATCTTGAGAGCTTGATTCCAAGTGAAGAATTCTTTATACACCTCAAGATAGTATGATAGAGCATGAGAAGATACAAGGTTGACCAATACAAAGAGTGAAGAATAGATTCAAGTTTGGTCAACACATGAAGCATGAAGAATGTGCCACGTGAAGTCACATGGTATCTTTCCATAGGCATGCATCAAAAAATGAGATCTCATATAGCCCATGAGAGGATGACATCAAGTGATGATCGTCATCAAGGTTGAGTTGGGCAAGTTCAAGTTGAGCATCTCGAGAGGATCATATGGTTGAAGCTTGCCGTCCATTTGGTGATAATGGACATGTGAAGATGTGCATCAATGGAGCTTTCCCATCATAGTGTATGGGGGAGCATTTTTGAGTCTTCACGAAGCGACAATGATCAAGTGAGGCATTCCGGCTTGAGTGGAGCTTGAAGAGTTATCATCAAGATCAAGCGGGGTGCGCAAGGAAAAGGTATGGACTTGATAGGTTTTCCTTTTACCGGTCTCAATGTGGTTGATGGGAGACCGGATTATAGGATAGATAGCCGCACTATCAAGAGGGGCTTTCGGTTGGGTAACTTGATCACATCATCTTAGGGAGCTCAATCCTTTGCATACTTTGCATATCCGTATTGCTTCTTCGTGTTTCTCTGTGAGAGGCTCTCGATCTTGTTGCTAGCTTTACAACAAGCCCAAGTTCATCGAAAACGGAATTCGTATGACTCTTCTATGACGTTTTCGAGGTTGGGTGATTTTACCGGTTATTCATGATATAAGGTTCTACCTTTTATATTCATGATAAAATCCCCTCCTACAGATTCTTATGATTTACACTTTCCATAGTATAGCATTTGTTGTTATCTTTCTACCAAAATTGGTTTCATGCGATTCGGAGTTCGAGAGCATTAGTTATTACGGAAATTAGATCTGTCTAAAAGAAAAAGGGAAAAGACTTAAAAAAGGGCCCTGTGAATTCCGGCCTGCAGCCCGGCCGACTGGGCCTACCACCGGGCCTGCTCGATTCCCGCCGGCTGGTGGGCTTATGGCAACCGGGCCATGTACTGTAAGCCATCCGGCCGGGGTCCGGCCTAGGATCCGGCGGCCGCCGGCCTGCCCGGCTTGGGCCCCGGTGGACCGGCCTCCTTTTTCTGCTCAGCCTTGGGGCCTGCTGGGCGACCAGCCTGCTCAGCCCGGCCTGTGCCCCGGCTGGGCCGGCCTGTGCGCCGGCCTTCTCGGCGCCAGGTCCGGTCTGCCAGTTGGGCTGGCCGGTTGGGCTGGCCGGCTGGGCCGATTTCTGTGCAGTTTTGTTGACTTGTCTCCCCAACGGTTATTTTCCCCTTTAGCTATAAAAAGAATTCTTCCACCTTGAGCTGAACTAGTTCTTTCTCTCCTACTGCTCCATTGTTGCTATTTGAAGAACTTGCTTCCCCTCTTGATTCCTCCTATGATTCTTGCCCATTCTTGAGGATTTGAGAGAGGAGATCTAGATCTACAATCCCCACCAATCCGTCTCTCCTCTAAGTGAGGGGAAACCTTTGGATCTAGATCTTGAAGTCATTTGTTGATTTCCTCTTTGTTCTTCCTCTCTAATCTCATCCTAGCATTTGTTGCTTTGGTGGGATTTTGAGTGTGAAGGATTTGAACACCTCTAGTGTTCTTGCTTTGCATCATTGCATAGCGTTGAGCTCTTCATACGCGTGAAGCACACGTCCGTTGGGAACCCCAAGAGGAAGGTGTGATGCGTACAGCAGCAAGTTTTCCCTCAGTAAGAAACAAGGTTATCGAACCAGTAGGAGTCAAGGATCACGTGAAGGTCGTTGGTGACGGAGTGTAGTGCGGCGCAACACCAGGGATTCCGGCGCCAACGTGGAACCTGCACAACACAATCAAAGTACTTTTCCCCAACGTAACAGTGAGGTTGTCAATCTCACCGGATTGCTGTAAACAAATTAGATGTATAGTGTGGAAGATGATGTTTGTTTGCGAAGAACAGTAAAGAACAAGTACTGCATTAGATTGTATTTCAGATGTAAAGAATGGACCGGGGTCCACAGTTCACTAGTGGTGTCTCTCCCATAAGATAAATGGCATGTTGGCTGAACAAATTACAGTTGGGCAATTGACAAATAAAGAAGGCATAACAATGCACATACATATATCACGATGACTACTATGAGATTTAATCAGGGCTTTACGACAAAGTACATAGACCGCTATCCAGCATGCATCTATGCCTAAAAGTCCACCTTCAGGTTAGCATCCGCACTCCTTCCAGTATTAAGTTGCAAACAACAGACAATTGCATTAAGTATGATGCGTAATGTAATCAACACAAATATCCTTAGACAAAGCATTGATGTTTTATCCCTAGTGGCAACAGCACATCCACAACCTTAGAACTTTCTGTCACTGTCCCAGATTCAATGGAGGCATGAATCCACTATCGAGCATAAATACTCCCTCTTGGAGTCACAAGTATCAACTTGGCCAGAGCCTCTACTAGCAACGGAGAGCATGCAAGAACATAAACAACATATATGATAGATTGATAATCAACTTGACATAGTATTCCATATTCATCGGATCCCAACAAACACAACATGTAGAATTACAAATAGATGATCTTGATCATGATAGGCAGCTCACAAGATCTAACATGATAGCACAATGAGGAGAAGACAACCATCTAGCTACTGCTATGGACCCATAGTCCGAGGGTGAACTACTCACACATCGATCCAGAGGCGATCATGGTGATGAAGAGTCCTCCGGGAGATGATTCCCCTCTCCGGCGAGGGTGCCGGAGGCGATCTCCTGAATCCCCCGAGATGGGATTGGCGGCGGCATCTCTGGAAGGTTTTCCGTATCGTGGCTCTCGGTACTGGGGTTTTCGCGACGAAGGCTTTAAGTAGGCGGAAGGGCAAAGTCGGAGGGCTGACGAGGGGCCCACCCCATAGGGCGGCGCGGGCCCCCCTCTGGCCGCACGGCCCTATGGTGGCGGCGCCTCGTCGCCCCACTTCGTTTCCCTTTCGGTCCTGGAAGCTTCGTGGAAAAATAAGACCCTGCGCGTTGATTTCGTCCAATTCCGAGAATATTTCCTTTGTGGTTTCTGAAACCAAAAACAGCAGAAAACAACAACTGGCTCTTCGGCATCTCGTCAATAGGTTAGTGCCGGAAAATGCATAATAATGACATAAAGTGTGTATAAAACATATGAGTATCATCATAAAAGTAGCATGGAACATAAGAAATTATAGATACGTTTGAGACGTATCAAGCATCCCCAAGCTTAGTTCCTACTCGCCCTCGAGTAGGTAAACGATAACAAGGATAATTTCTGAAGTGACATGCTATCATAATCTTGATCAATACTATTGTAAAGCATATGAGATGAATGCAGCGAATCGAAGCAATGGCGAGGACAATGAATAAACAACTGAATCATATAGCAAAGACTTTTCATGAATAATACTTTCAAGAAAAGCATCAATAAGACTTGCATAAGAGTTAACTCATAAAGCAATAAATTCTTAGTAGAAAGCTTTGAAGCAACACAAAGGAAGATATAAGTTTCAGCAGTTGCTTTCAACTTCAACATGTTTATCTCATGGATAATTGTCAACACAAAGTAATAAACAAGTGCAATAGGTAAACATGTAAGAATCAATGCACACAGTTCACACAAGTGTTTGCTTCTAAGATAGACATAATAGGTAAACTGACTCAACAATAAAGTAAAAGATAGGCCCTTCGCAGAGGGAAGCATGGATTACTATTTTTGTGCTAGAGCTTTTCATTTTGAAAACATAGAAACAATTTTGTCAACGGTAGTAATAAATCATATGTGTTATGCATAATACATCTTATAAGTTGCAAGCCTCATGCACAGATTACCAATAGTGCCCGCACCTTGTCCTAATTAGCTTGGATTAACATGGATTATTATTGCATAACATATGTTTCAACCAAGTGTCACAAAGGGGTACCTCTATGCCGCCTGTACAAAGGTCTAAGGAGAAAGATCGCATTTGATTTATCGTTTTTGATTATTCTCAACTTAGACATCCATACCGAGACAACATAGACAACAAATAATGGACTCCTCTTTAATGCACAAGCATTCAACAACAGATAATATTCTCATAAGAGATTGAGGATTAATTGTCCAAACTGAAACTTCCACCATGATTCATGGCTTTAGTTAGCGGCCCAATGTTCTTCTCTAACAATATGCATACTCAAACCATTTGATCATGAAAATCGCCCTTACTACAGACAAGACGAACATGCATAGCAACTCACATGATATTCAACAAAGGTGTAATAGTTGATGGCGTCCCCAGAAACATGGTTACCGCTCAACAAGCAACTTATAAGAAATAAGATACATAGCTACATATTCTTCACCACAATAGTTTTTAAGGCTATTTTTCCCATGAGCTATATATTGCAAAGACAAAGAATAGAATTTTAAAGGTAGCACTCAAGTAATTTACTTTGGAATGGCAGAGAAATACCACATAGTAGGTAGGTATGGTGGACACAAATGGCATAGTTTTTGGCTCAAGGATTTGGATGCACGAGAAGAATTCCCTCTCAATACAAGGCTAGGCTAGCAAGGTTGTTTGAAGCAAACTCAAGTATAAAACGGTACAGACAAAACTTACATATGAACATATTGCAAGCATTATAAGACTTTACATCGTCTCCTTGTTGTTCAAACACCTTAACCGAGAAAATATCTAGACTCTAGAGAAACTAATCATGCAAACCAAATTTTAACAAGCTCTATGTAGTTCTTCATTAATAGGTGCAAAGTACAAGATGCAAGAGCTTAAACATGATCTATATGAGCACAACAATTTCCAAGTATCAAATTATTCAAGACATTATACCAATTACCACATGAGGCATTTTCTGTTTCCAACCATATAACAATGAACGAAGCAGTTTCAACCTTCGTCGGGAACATTAAAAGTATAGCTAAGAACATATGTGTTCATACGAAACAGCGGAGCGTGTCTCTCTCCCAAACAAGGAATGCTAGGATCCGATTTTATCCAAACAAAACAAAAATAAAAACATACAGACGCTCCAAGTAAAGCACATAAGATGTGACGGAATAAAAATATAGTTTCACTAGAGGTGACCTGATAAGTTGTCGATGAAGAAGGGATGCCTTGGGCATCCCAAGCTTAGATGCTTGAGTCTTCTTAAAATATGCAGGGATGAACCACGGGGCATCCCCAAGCTTAGAATTTTCACTCTTCTTGATCATATTGTATCATCCTCCTCTCTTGACCCTTGAAAACTTCCTCCACACCAAACTCAAAACAAACTCATTAAAGGGTTAGTGCATAATTGAAAATTCATATATTCAGAGGTGACATAATCATTCTTAACACTTCTGGACATTGCACAAAGCTACTGAAAGTTAATGGAACAAAGAAATCCATCAAACATAGCAAAACGAGGCAATGCGAAATAAAAGGCAGAATCTGTCAAAACAGAACAGTCCGTAAAGACGAATTTTTCTGGGGCACTTAACTTGCTCAGATGAAAATGCTCAAATTGAATGAAAGTTGCGTACATATCTGAGGATCACACACATAAATTGGCAGATGTTTCTAAATTTCGTACAGAAGGGGCTGCTCAATTTCGTGACGATAAGAAATGCTGTTTACGTGCAGGTAATCCAAATCTAGTATTGACTTTACTATCAAAGACTTTACTTGGCACAACAATGCAATAAAATAAAGATAAGGAGAGGTTGCTACGGTAGTAACAACTTCCAAGACTCAAATATAAAACAAAGTGCAGAAGTAAAATAATGGGTTGTCTCCCATAAGCGCTTTTCTTTAACGCCTTTCAGCTAGGCGAGAAAGTGTGAATCAAGTATTGTCAAGAGACGAAGCATCAACATCAATAGGTATCTTAGATGCTCCATCATCCGTAGTGGTGCTAAGGGCTTTGTCAATTTTAGGCCTATAATAGTTTTTTTGGCTTAGGCACTTTAGAGACATACATGAACTTTTGCTCCTTACCCACATAAGCTTTCTCCTTAAACTTAAGAGAAGAAAAAGTTGAACCCAAGGTTCCCATAGCTTCTTCAAGTTCACTAATCCTATGGGTTCGATTATCATGAGTAGCACAAGTTTCTAAAACAGCAATTCTCATTGATTCCACTTAGCGTTTTATCAAGTTTATCAGTGTTATTAAGTAATATTCCCAATTTAGTCTCAATACTTGGAAGATTTTTCTCTATGGCTTCCAACTTTTTCATGACATCTTCAAGAGAGATTTAAATTTTAGCTTCATTAACAGGTGGTATTCCAACTAGACTCTCAATGATGCAACTAGCTTCTAAAGCAGGAGTGCCTAGGAAATTACCTCCCGCAAGAGTATCAAGAACATACCTATTCCAGCTAGAGATACCAACATAAAAGTTCCTAAGTAGTATAATAGTGGAGTGTTTCTTAATGCACCTATGATGAGATCACTAATTCTATACCAAGCATCTTTAAAACTTTCTCCCCCTTGTTGCTTAAACGAACGAACTTCAACTTCAGGATTACTCATTTTTAGCAGTAGTAAATAAAGCAAACTAAATAAAGTAAATGCAAGTAACTATTTTTTTGTGTGTTTTTGATATAGAGAACAAGACAGTAAATAAAGTAAAGCTAGCAACTAATTTTTTGTATTTTTGATATAGAGAGCAAACAAAGCAGTAAATAAAATAAAGTAAAGCAAGACAAAAACAAAGTAAAGAGATTGGATGTGGGAGACTCCCCTTGCAGCGTGTCTTGATCTCCCCGGCAACGGCGCCAGAAAAAGAGCTTGATACGCGTGAAGCACACGTCCGTTGGGAACCCCAAGAGGAAGGTGTGATGCGTACAACATCAAGTTTTCCCTCAGTAAGAAACCAAGGTTATCGAACCAGTAGGAGTCAAGGATCACGTGAAGGTCGTTGGTGACGGAGTGTAGTGCGGCGCAACACCAGGGATTCCGGCGCCAACGTGGAACCTGCACAACACAATCAAAGTACTTTGCCCCAACGTAACGGTGAGGTTGTCAATCTCACCGGCTTGCTCTGTAAACAAAGGATTAGATGTATAGTGTGGAAGATGATGTTTGTTTGCGAAGAACAGGTAAAGAACAAGTATTGCGGTAGATTGTATTTCAGATGTAAAGAATGGACCGGGGTCCACAGTTCACTAGTGGTGTCTCTCCCATAAGATAAATGGCATGTTGGGTGAACAAATTACAGTTGGGCAATTGACAAATAAAGAAGGCATAACAATGCACATACATATATCACGATGACTACTATGAGATTTAATCAGGGCATTGATACGTCTCCGATGTATCGATAATTTCTTATGTTCCATGCCACATTATTGATGATATCTACATGTTTTATGCATACTTTATGTCATTATTATGCATTTTCCGGAACTAACCTATTGACGAGATGCCGAAAGGCCGGTTCTTGTTTTACTGCTGTTTTTGGTTTCGAAATCCTAGTAAAGAAATATTTTCGGAATCGGACGAAATCAACACCGAAGATCTTAAAATTCCCGGAAGCTTCCAGAGCACCGGAGAAAGGAAAGAGGGGAGCCAGGGGGGCCCCACCCCACAGGGCGGCGCGGCCCAAGGGGGGGCGTGCCCCCCTACTGTGTGGGCACCCCGTGGCCCCTCCGACTCCGCCTCTTCGCCTATTTGGTCGTCCCTGACCTAAAACCTCGGACACGTTCGACGAAACCAGAGAAAACCTTCTAGAGCCGCCGCCATCGCGAAGCCAAGATCTGGGGGACAGGAGTCTCTGTTCCGGCACGCCGCCGGGACGGGGAAGTGCCCCCGGAAGGCTCCTCCATCGACACCACCGCCATCTTCATCAACGCTGCTTGTCTCCCATGAGGAGGGAGTAGTTCTCCATCGAGGCTCGGGGCTGTACCGGTAGCTATGTGGTTAATCTCTCTCCTATGTACTTCAATACAATAATCTCATGAGCTGCCTTACATGATTGAGATTCATATGATGATGCTTGTAATCTAGATGTCATTATGCTAGTCAAGTGGGTTTTACTTATGTGATCTCCGGAGACTCCTTGTCCCACGTGTGTAAAGGTGACGAGTGTGTGCACCGTGTGGGTCTCTTAGGCTATATTTCACGAGAATACTTATTCACTTGTTATGAATGGCATAGTGAAGTGCTTATTTATATCCCTTTATGATTGCAATGTGTTTTGTATCACAATTTATCTGTGTGCTACTCTAGTGATGTTATTAAAGTAGTTTATTCCTCCTGCACGGTGCAATGGTGACAGTGTGTGCATCGTGTAGTACTTGGCGTAGGCTATGATTGTGATCTCTTGTAGATTATGAAGTTAACTATTGCTATGATAGTATTGATGTGATCTATTCCTCCTTTCGTAGTGTGAAGGTGACGAGTGTGCATGCTATGTTAGTACTTGGTTTGGTTATGTTGATCTGTTATGCACTCTAAGGTTATTTAAACATGAACATTGAATATTGTGGAGCTTGTTAACTCCGGCATTGAGGGTTCTTGTAATCCTACACAGTTAGTGGTGTTCATCATCCAACAAGAGGGTGTAGAGTCTAGCATCTATCTATTTATTCTGTTATGTGATCAATGTTGAGAGTGTCCACTAGTGAAAGTATGATCCCTAGGCCTTGTTCCTAAATATCGCTATCGCTTGCTTGTTTCATTGTTTTATTGCATCTTTACTTCCTGCAATATTACTACCATCATCTGCATGCCGGCAAGCACTTTTCGAGTGCCGTTACTACTTGCTCATATTCATTCATACCACTTGTATTTCACTATCTCTTCGCCGAACTAGTGCACCTATTAGGTGTGTTGGGGACACAAGAGACTTCTTGCTTTGTGGTTGCGGGGTTGCATGAGAGGGATATCTTTGACCTCTTCCTCCCTGAGTTCGATAAACCTTGGGTGATCCACTTAAGGGAAACTTGCTGTCTGTTCTACAAACCTCTGCTCTTGGAGGCCCAACACTTGTCTACAAGAATAGAAGCGTGCGTAGACATCGAGCATTACGACAAAGTACATAGACCGCTATCCGACATGCATCTATGCCTAAAAAGTCCACCTTCGAGGTTAGCATCCGCACCCCTTCCAGTATTAAGTTGCAAACAACGGACAATTGCATTAAGTATGGTGCGTAATGTAATCAACACAAATATCCTTAGACAAAGCATTGATGTTTTATCCCTAGTGGCAACGAGCACATCCACAACCTTAGAACTTTACATCACTTGTCCTAGATTCAATGGAGGCATGAACCCACTATCAAGCATAAATACTCCCTCTTGGAGTCACAAGTATCAACTTTGCCAGAGCCTCTACTAGCAACGGAGAGCATGCAAGAACATAAACAACATATATGATAGATTGATAATCAACTTGACATAGTATTCCATATTCATCGGATCCCAACAAACACAACATGTAGCATTACAAATAGATGATCTTGATCATGATAGGCAGCTCACAAGATCTAACCTGATAGCACAATGAGGAGAAGACAACCATCTAGCTACTGCTATGGACCCATAGTCCAGGGGTGAACTACTCACACATCGATCCGGAGGCGATTATGGTGATGAAGAGTCCTTCGGGAGATGATTCCCCTCTCCGGCGGTGCGGAGGCGATCTCTGAATCCCCCGAGATGGGATTGGCGGCGGCGTCTCTGGAAGGTTTTCCGTATCGTGGCTCTCGTGATCGGGGTTTTCGCGACGAAGGCTTTAAGTAGGCGGAAGGGCGGAGTCGGAGGGCGACGAGGGGCCCACCCCATAGGGCGGCGCGGGCCCCCCTCTGGCCGCGCGGCCCTATGGTGGCGGCGCCTCGTCGTCCCACTTCGTTTCCCTTTCGGTCTTCTGGAAGCTTCGTGGAAAAATAAGACCCTGCGCGTTGATTTCGTCCAATTCCGAGAATATTTCCTTTGTAGGATTTCTGAAACCAAAAATAGCGAAAACGACAAGCGGCTCTTCGGCATCTCGTCAATAGGTTAGTGCCGGAAAATGCATAATAATGACATAAAGTGTGTATAGAACATGTGAGTATCATCATAAAAGTAGCATGGAACATAAGAAATTATAGATACGTTTGAGACGTATCAGCTCTCCACCACGATTAGTTCGAGTGAGAGACCGTGCGCTTGTTACTCTTGGAGGGAGACCTCCTAGTTGGCTTGGCGGTTGGTG
>NC_061514.1:131942311-132029355 GCF_022539505.1 Lolium rigidum
GTCACAAAGGGGTACCTCTATGCCGCCTGTACAAAGGTCTAAGGAGAAAGCTCACATTGGATTTCTCGCTTTTGATTATTCTCAACTTAGACATCCATACCGGGACAACATAGACAACAGATAATGGACTCCTCTTTAATGCATAAGCATTCAACAACAGTTAATTTTCTCATAAGAGATTGAGGATTAGTTGTCCAAACTGAAACTTCCACCATGAATCATGACTTTAGTTAGCGGCCCAATGTTCTTCTCTAACAAGTATGCATACTCAAACCATTTGATCATGAAAATCGCCCTTACTTCGGACAAGACGAACATGCATAGCAACTCACATGATATTCAACAAAGGTAAAAGAGTTGATGGCGTCCCTGAAACATGGTTACCGCTCAACAAGCAACTTATTAAGAAATAAGACACATAAGTACATATTCTTCACCACGATAGTTTTTAAGCTATTTGTCCCATGAGCTATATATTGCAAAGGCAAAGAATAGAATTTTAAAGGTAGCACTCAAGTAATTTACTTTGGAATGGCGGAGAAATACCATGTGGTAGGTAGGTATGGTGGACACAAATGGCATGGTTATTGGCTCAAGGATTTGGATGCACGAGAAGAATTCCTCTCAATACAAGGCTAGGCTAGCAAGGTTGTTTGAAGCAAACTCAAGTGTAAAATGTGCAGCAAAGCTCACATATGAACATATTGTAACTATTATAAGACTTTACATTGTCTCCTTGTTGTTCAAACACCTCAACCAGAAAATATCTAGACTCTAGAGATCAATCATGCAAACCAAATTTTAACAAGCTCTATGTAGTTATTCATTAATGGGTACAAGGTACATGATGCAAGAGCTTAAACATGATCTATTGAGCACAACAATTGCCAAGTATCACATTATTCAAGACATTAAACCATTTACCACATGCGGCATTTTCCGTTTCCAACCATATAACAATGAATGAAATAGTCCAACTTTCGCAATGAACATTAAAGATAAAGCTAAGAACACATGTGTTCATACGAAACAGCGGAGCGTGTCTCTCTCCCAAACAAAGAATGCTAGGATTCGATCTTATTCAAACAAAAACAAAAACAAAAACAAACAGACGCTCCAAGTAGAGCACACACGATGTGACGGAATAAAAATATAGTTTCACTAGAGGAACCTGATAGGTTGTCGATGAAGAAGGGATGCCTTGGGCATCCCCAAGCTTAGACGCTTGAGTCTTCTTAAAATATGCAGGGATGAACCACGGGGGCATCCCCAAGCTTTGACTTTTCACTCTTCTTGATCATATTGTATCATCCTCCTCTCTTGACCCTTGAAAACTTCCTCCACACCAAACTCAAAACAAACTCATTAGAGGGTCAGTGCATAATTCATATATTCGGAGGTGACATAATCATTCTTAACACTTCTGGACATTGCACAAAGCTATTGAAAGTTAATGGAACAAAGAAATCCATCAAACATAGCAAAAAAGGCAATGCGAAATAAAAGGCAGAATCTGTCAAAACAGAACAGTTCGTAAAGACGAATTTTAAAGTGGCACCAGACTTGCTCAGATGAAAATGCCCAAATTGAATGAAAGTTGCGTACATATCTGAGGATCACGCACGTAAATTGGCGGATTTTTTAAATTTTTCTACAGAGACTACTGCTCAAATTCGTGACAGCAAGAAATCTGTTCCTGCGCAGCAATCCAAATCTAGTATTGGCTTTACTATCAAAGACTTTACTTGGCACAACAATGCAATAAAATAAAGATAAGGAGAGTTGCTACAGTAGTAACAACTTCCAAGACTCAAATATAAAATAAGTGCAGAAGTAAAATAATGGGTTGTCTCGCATAAGCGTTTTTCTTTAACGCCTTTCAGCTAGGCGCAGAAAGTGTGAATCAAGTATTGTCAAGAGATGAAACATCAACATCAATAGGTATCTTAGATGCTCCCCCTTCCGTAGTGGTACTAAGGGCTTTGTCAATTTTAGGCCTATAATAGTTTTTTGGCTTAGGCACTTTAGAGACATACATAAACTTTTGCTCCTTACCCAGATAAGCTTTCTCCTTAAACTTAAGAGAAGAAAAAGTTGGACCCAAGGTTCCCATAGCTTCTTCAAGTTCACTAATCCTATGGGTTCGATTATCATGAGTAGCACAAGTTTCTAAGATGGCAATTCTCTCATTAATTTCACCTAGAGATTTATCAAGTTTATCAGTGCTATTAAGTAATATTCCCAATTTAGTCTCAATACTTGGAAGATCTTTCTCTATGCCCTCCAACTTTTTCATGACATCTTCAAGAGAGATTTCAATTTTAGCTTCATTAACGAATGTGGTATTCCAACTAGACTCTCAATAATGCAACTAGCTTCTAAAGCGGGAGTGCCTAGGAAATTACCTCCCGTAAGAGTATCAAGAACATACCTATTCCAGCTAGAGATACCAACATAAAAGTTCCTAAGTAGTATAATAGTGGAGTGTTTCTTAATGCACCTATGATGAGCATCGCTAATTCTATACCAAGCATCTTTAAAACTTTCTCCCCCTTGTTGCTTAAAGGAACGAACTTCAACTTCCGGATTACTCATTTTTAGTGGTAGTAAATAAAGTAAACTAAGTAAGGTAAATGCAAGTAACTAATTTTTTTGTGTTTTCAATATGGAGAACAAGACAGTAGATAAAGTAAAACTAGCAACTAAATTTTTTTGTGTTTTTGATATAAGAGCAAACAAAGCAGTAAATAATGTAAAACAAAGCAAGACAAAAACAAAGTAAAGAGATTAGAAGTGGGAGACTCCCCTTGCAGCGTGTCTTGATCTCCCCGGCAACGGCGCCAGAAATTTAGCTGGCGCGTAGTTGACGTGGGAGTTAGAAATCTTTGCGGTGTAACTTTTTTTCGTCCCCGGCAACGGCGCCAGAAACTTGCTTGATGCATGTAGTTGACACGTCCGTTGGGAACCCCAAGTGGAAGGTGTCATGCGCACAGCATCAAGTTTCCCTCAGTAAGAAACCAAGGTTTAATCGAACCAGTAGGAGTCAAGAAGCACTTGAAGGTTGTTGGTGGCGGAGTGTAGTGCGGCGCAACACCAGGGATTCCGGCGCCAACGTGGAACCTGCACAACACAATCACGAACTTTGCCCCAACGTAACGGTGAGGTTGTCAATCTCACCGGCTTGCTCGTAAACAAAGGATTAAACGTATTGTGGGGAAGATGATGATTGTTTGCGAAGAACGAGAAAGAACAATTGCGGTAGATTGTATTTCAGATGTAAAGAATAGGACCGGGGTCCACAGATCACTAGTGGTGTCTCTCCCATAAGATAAACAGGATGTTGGGTGAACAAATTACAAATGGGCAATTGACAAATAAAGAAGGCATAACAATGCACATACATATATCATGATGAGTACTATGAGATTTAATCGTAGCATTACGACAAAGTACATAGACCGCTATCCAGACATGCATCTATGCCTAAAAAGTCCACTTTCGAGTTATCATCCGAACCCCTTCCAGTATTAAGTTGCAAACAACGAGACAATTGCATTAAGTATGGTGCGTAATGTAATCAACACAAATATCCTTAGACAAAGCATCGATGTTTTATCCCTAGTGGCAACAACACATCCACAACCTTAGAACTTTACGTCACTTGTCCCAGATTTAATGGAGGCATGAACCCACTATCGAGCATAAATACTCCCTCTTGGAGTCACAAGTATCAACTTGGCGAGAGCCTCTACTAGCAACGGAGAGCATGCAAGAACATAAATAACATATATGATAGATTGATAATCAACTTGACATAGTATTCAATATTCATCGGATCCCAACAAACACAACATGAAGGATTACAAATAGATGATCTTGATCATGATAGGCAGCTCACAAGATCTAACATGATAGCACAATGAGGAGAAGACAACCATCTAGCTATCGCTATGGACCCATAGTCCGAGGGTGAACTACTCACACATCGATCCGGAGGCGATCATGGCGATGAAGAGACCTCCGGGAGATGATTCCCCTCTCCGGCAGGGTGCCGGAGGCGATCTCCTGAATCCCCCGAGATGGGATTGGCGGCGGCGGCGTCTCTGGAAGGTTTTCCGTATCGTGGCTCTCGGTACTGGAGGTTTCGCGACGAAGGCTTTAAGTAGGCGGAAGGGCAGGTCAAAGGGCGTCACGGGGGCCCCACACAACAGGACCGCGTGGGCCCCCTATTGGCCGCGCCGCCCTACTGTGGCGGCGCCCCGTGGCCCCACTTCATGACCTCTCTGGTCTTCTGGAATCTTCGTGTAATAATAGGACCCTGGGCGTTGATTTCGTCCAATTCCGAGAATATTTCCTTACTAGGATTTCTGAAACCAAAAACGAGCGAAAACAAAGAAGCGGCTCTTCGGCATCTCGTCAATAGGTTAGTGCCGGAAAATGCATAATAATGACATATAATGTGTATAAAACATGTGAGTATCATCATAAAAGTAGCATGGAACATAAGAAATTATAGATACGTTTGGGATGTATCAATCCTCAATATAGTTTGACTTCCTTCAAGTATTCGTCATTGGATATGTGCATTTGATTCCATTCAAATTATCAGAAGTGCACACCTTGGGGAGGAACTCACATTATATTGGCTTTCTAATTTTTTTTCCATTTTGGCACTTGATGCCAATGGGGGAGAAGTTTAGAGGGTTTTAGGGAATGGTTTTATACTTAAGTTTGGTTTGTGCTTAAGTGTTTTGCCTCTCATGCATTCCATATTTATATGTCCTGCATGGTTGTTTATATATAGTGAAAACTGTCCCGAAGGTTAATCTTGACAATGCATGCAATGAATTCATGTTCATCACACGTGCATACATTGTGGGGGAGTTTGTTCTATATATATTGGTTCTACTCACATCCCTTGCATTAGTAGTAGTTGTGAGAGTAGAGATGGTTTTTATATGGATTAGTAGCTTCGTGTTACTTGACCATATCAAATACAACCTCGTGTATACAACCTATTCTCGGATAAGTTGCATACTTGTTTCTAATATTCATTATATAAACCCTCTTATAGGGTTGTCATCAATTACCAAAATGGGGAAGATTGTAAGGGTATATTGCCCCTATATGTGGTTTAATTTGGTAATTAGTGACAACCCCTATGGACTAATGTTTTCATTGAGTTTATATGAAAGAATATTTCATAGGTACTACTTGTATTCCATGTGTTGGATTCAAGTATGGATGCCATGAAGATAAAGATATACCTTGTGTATTGGCATCAAGATCATCGATTTGAAGATATATATGTGATATGATCAAGAAGAAGAAATGAAGATGGAGTTCCTATGTGGAACTCAATATTAGCCATGCTCTATCTTATGTGATAAGCAATGAATGATCAAGATCTTGAGAGCTTGATTCCAAGTGAAGAATTCTTTATACACCTCAAGATAGTATGATAGAGCATGAGAAGATACAAGGTTGACCAATACAAAGAGTGAATAATAGATTCAAGTTTGGTCAACACATGAAGCATGAAGAATGTGCCACGTGAAGTCACATGGTATCTTTCCATGGGCATGCATCAAAAATGAGATCTCATATAGCCCATGAGAGGATGACGGCAAGTGGTGATCGTCATCAAGGTTGAGTTGGGCAAGTTCAAGTTGAGCATCTCGAGAGGATCATATGGTTGAAGCTTGCCGTCCATTTGGTGATAATGGACATGTGAAGATGTGCATCAATGGAGCTTTCCCATCATAATGTACGGGGGAGCATTTGTGAGTCTTCACGAAGCGACAATGATCAAGTGAGGCCTTCCGGCTTGAGTGGAGCTTGAAGAGTTATCATCAAGATCAAGCGGGATGCGCAAGTCAAAGGTATGGCCTTGATAGGTTTTCCTTTTACCTGTCTCAAGGTGGTTGATGGGAGACCGGATTATAGGATAGATAGCCGCACTATCAAGAGGGGCTTTCGGTTGGGTAACTTGATCACATCGTCTTAGGGAGCTCAATCATTTGCATACTTTGCATATCCCTATTGCTTCTTGGTGTTTCTCTGTGAGAGGTTCTTGAGCTTGTTGCTAGCTTTATAACATGCCCAAGTTCATCGAAAACGGGATTCGTATGACTCTTCTATGACGTTTTCGAGGTTGGGTGATTTTACCGGTTATTCATGATATAAGGTTCTACCTTTTATATTCATGATAAAATCCCCTCCTAAAGATTCTTATGATTTACACTTTCCATAGTATAGAATTTGTTGTTATCTTTCTACCAAAATTGGTTTCATGCGATTCGGAGTTCGAGAGCATTAGTTATTACGGAAATTAGATCTGTCAAAAAGAAAAAGGGAAAAGACTTTAAAAAAGGGCCCTGTGGATTCCGGCCTACAGGCCGGCCGACTGGGCCTGCCACCGGGCCTGCTCGGTTCCCGCCGGCTGGTGGGCTTATGGCAACTGGGCCATGTATTGTAAGCCATCCGGCTGGGGTCCGGCCCAGGATCCGGCGGCCGCCGGCCTGCCCGGCTTGGGCCCCGGTGGACCGGCCTCCTTTTTCTGCTCAGCCTTCGGGCCTGCTGGGCGACCGGCCTGCTCAGCCCGGCCTGTGCGCCGGCCTTCTCGGCGCCAGGTCCGGTCTGCCGGCTGGGCTGGCCGGCTGGGCCGATTTCTGTGCAGTTTTGTTGACTTGTCTCCCCAACGGTTATTTTCCCCCTTTAGCTACAAAAAGCCTTCTTCCACCTTGAGCTGAACTAGTTCTTTCTCCCCTACTCCTCCATTGTTGCTATTTGAAGAACTTGCTTCCCCTCTTGATTCCTCCTATGATTCTTGCCCATTCTTGAGGATTTGAGAGAGGAGATCTAGATCTACAATCCCCACCAATCCATCTCTCCTCTAAGTGAGGGGGACCCTTGGATCTAGATCTTAGAGTCATTTGTTGATTTCCTCTTTGTTCTTCCTCTCTAATCTCATCCTAGCATTTGTTGCTTTGGTGAAATTTGAGTGTGAAGGATTTGAACACCTCTAGTGTTCTTGCTTTGCATCATTGCATAGCGTTGAGCTCTCCACCACGATTAGTTCGAGTGAGAGACCGTGAGCTTGTTACTCTTGGAGGGAGACCTCCTTGTTGGCTTGGCGGTTGGTGCTCCGGTGATCTACTGAAGGAAGATTGTGAAGAGGCCCGGGCTTCTCCTTCGTGGAGCTTGTGAAGTGGTTGTGGAGCTTGCCATCTCCGGAGTGGAGGAAAAGCTAACCATAAGGAAATGGCCATTATCCTTCGTGGGTTTGGCTCGGAGAATAGGGTGAGCCTTCGTGGCGTTGGGGAATCCTTCGTGGGACCTCCACTCCTCCAAACGTGACGTACCTTCTTGCAAAGGAAGGGAACACAGGAATACATCCTCGTCAACGTGTGCCTCGGTTATTTCTATACCCGAGCTTTCTTTCCTTGTGATAGCCATCGTGCTTGAAGTACATATATCTTGCTATCACTTTTGCTACATATATCTTGTGCCTATCTTGCTTAGCTCTAGTTGTTGTTGTTGCACTTAGTTGAGCCTAGCATATTTAGGGGTTGTGCTTGTAAACTAAACGTTAGTTTAATTCCGCTTTCTTACAAGCCAAATCCGTAAGAGTTTAATTGCGCATGGTCTTGCTAAGTTAGGCAAATCTGGTGATGTTGGTATTTTATGTGGTGCAACCCCGATCTGCGTATCGGCGGCTGTTGCACAGGACTGTATTTTGTAACCATACTCTGTGCTGTTGCGGGCAAGTTTTCAGACGCACTCTTTTTCTTCCAGGGTACCGAAGGGGACTGGAAGGTTTTTAATGAGGCGGGCTTTCTTTGCTTAATAAAGTGTGGCTTACATTCAAAAAAAAAATCCGTAAGAGTTTTTAAACGCCTATTCACCCCCCCCCCCTCTAGGCGACATCTCGTCCTTTTGCCCGGCGTAGCCGCGGCGATTCGAAGATAAGCGCGCCATCGACCTCGCGCGGACGACCGGCCGCGCGAACGGCTGCTTCAACAACGTCGGCCGTCGTGCCTGGTGGCACGGCCGCGACGTCGACGCCACCTGCAGCCAGCGCGCCCACGGCGACCCGCCGCGCGTCCCACTTTACTTCCCGTAGGCGGAGTGAATGGCGCCGAAGGCGCCACCTCTGCAGAGCGCGCTGGCGAGGACGACGGCGTCCGGGAGCTCGCGCACCGGATCATCAGCAGCCGGCGACCACACGCGCTCGGTCGCGCTCACGCAACCTCCGGGAGGCGTCGTCATCCGCGACGGGGCGAGGCGCGCGTCTTTGGCTCTGGCCCGTCGGACGACGGGGTCAGCCCAATGCCTCCGCCTCAAGGAGGAGGACGCCGCGGTCTCGCCACCACTTCCGCCAACGAAGAAGCAATGGTGGGAGAAGGAGGCGCAGACGCAGGCGGCCCTCCGTGGCGGCGACCACCCGGAGGAGTTCCCCGGCCAAAACTTCATCGTTGGCCGCTCCGTTGAGGAGGACTACCGGCAGATGAAGATGGACCCGCGGCAGGCGGCGGTGTGGTCTACCAGGGACCATGGTGCCAACTTCGTCGACCTCGCCGAACCTTCCGAGCCGCCGGCACCAAAGGAGGAGGAGGAGGAGGACGAGGACGACTGGTCCTTCGGAACATCCAGCGACGACGACGACAACCTCGACTTCAGCGCCTTCGGCCTTCGCCGTCGCTAGACTTTTTTTAGTCTTTTAGTTTAAATTTGAGTAACTTTTGTATAAATTTCATTTGAATTTCGTATGAATATCCATTTTCAAAATATCATTTTATATTTGAATTTCTATTGGAGCTGACATATTGGAAACGCTGCTATATTGGATATTCTGCCAGCTTCCCATACAATAGTGCCAGCGCCTCTACCGATGCTTATTTAGAGGCCGCCGGTGGAGATGCTCTTATCCCCGAGCATGGCTGCTTGCGCTGGCGTGAAGATAATGGAACGAGGCGGGACGCTGGGCGTGCGCCTTCGTGCACGGGACAGGAAGGCCGGGCTGCCTTGCTGCGCTACTTTGCCGCGGGCGTCGCAGCTTGGCTGGGGAGCGGTGTAGATCGAGAATCTTGGACTAATAGCATCTTTACTCGTTAGTACTTTTCAGATTGAAATCCCGCTAGTTAACGCTGGATGATGTAATTTTCAGTGTGGGAGACACAATTTTCGAGCTGGCGGAATTTGGCTAAAAATATACCAGTTTTTAGCCATTTTTGGCATAACATCAGAATACAACACAAAAATATAAAAATTTATGACATTATTCGCTGACATTGATATTATTTTAACAAAGAAAATAGTTCAACAAACACAACATGACAACAACACAACAAACACAATAAATCATGGTGCACCAGCTCTTGGTGCACGTATGAATCTCGGATTTCTTGCTGCATAGCTAGGAAGGAAACCCATGATGCCGGAACTTGACCATCAAGATTTGTAAGAGGACCCTGTCGGTGATATGGCTAGAGCAACTCGATCTCAGGAACTGGATGTTTCTGCTCATTCTCTATGATCATGTTGTGCAATATCACGCAATAGTTTATCACCTCCCACATCTGATCATGTGACCAAGTCATAGCTGGGAATCGGACAACTGCAAATCTCTGCTGGAGGATACCAAATGCTCGCTCGACGTTCTTCCTGGCAGCTTCTTGCTCATTAGCAAACCACGCTTATTTTGGCAGCTTCGCGCTTAAGATTGTCTTCACAAATGTTGACCATGTAGGATATATGTCATCTGCAAGTATCCCTTGTTATAATGGCACCCATTGACCTCATAGTTCACCGGGGGAGCATGGCCCACGACAAGCTTCGCAAAAACAGGCGAGCACTGCAAGATGTTGATGTCGTTGTTTGAGCCTGCCATTCCAAAGAAGGAGTGTCAAATCCAGGTATCATATGTAGCCATTGCCTCAAGTACCACAGTACATCCTCCTTTGTGGCTCCTTGTACATGCACTGACAAGTCATTGGACAGTTCTTCCACTTCTAGTGCATGCAGTCGATGCTTAGCATCTCTGAAAAATCCTCTTGCTGCATTGGTTGCAAGTATCTGCTCAATATCTTGAGCAGTGGTGATCTCAAGTATACTTCCCTGAACATTGTTACGACTGTCCTGCAAAACTTTTATAAGCAATCAATGGTGGTGCTCTCTGCCATGTGCATACAGTCATCGGCACTATCACCCGGAGCTCCATATGCAAGCAATCTCATAGCGATTATGCACTTATGTAGCGAGGAAAACCCAATCATGTTGGTGCAGTCCGGTTCGCATCGGAAGTAGGGGGTCCAAGTCCCAAACGGCATACACAATCTTCAGAAAGAGATCCCGGCTCATCCCGAACCGGCGCCGGAATACTGCCTCCAGGCGCTGCCTCACCTTCGCCTTCCGGCGACCCGGCGCAGAGGCTTTGAGTTCCGCTCGGCGTATAGGGTGGCCTAAGACGCCAGGATCATCATGTGCTCTTCATCTTCGGCGGCAGCAGCGTTCTCTTCCTCCAACAGCGAAACAAACATTTGCTTGTCCTCATCGTCGGAGTCCATGGCAATCAAAACGCCGAACACCTCACGGGCGTGGTGCCGTAGAGGTCGGCAAGAAGCGTCGGTGAGGTGATGAACGGCAGTGAGCTCGGCAGTAGCTATGGAGTGGGTGCGGCCTTTCTACTGGCGTATGCGCGTCGGTAGAGGGTGGGGGTGGTGCTGGCGGCAAGGTGGCGGCGACGAGGTGGTTTGGGCAGCGCGAGTGGAGTGGGGGGGGGGGATCTTTTTGTGTGTGACGCCGACTTCCCTGGCTCACGCGCTTTTCGCTTCATCCGGCGCTCCCAGGCGCTCTCCGGTATTCTTGGCTTCGGTCTGCGGTCGCCGGATTTAAAAATGGCTCCGACGAAAATTGGGCTCCTGGGGATGCGGCTGCTGGGGAATTTTCGTCCATCCGGCGATAAAATTCGGCCCAGGAGGGGGTGCTGGGGAGCCGAGTGGAGATGCTCTCAGGATGAATATAGAATCTGCTAAGCATGTAACTCCGTGGCTCTGCCTTTACTTGCCTTTTTGAACACTTGGGTAGATGCAGATTGTATCAGTAAACGCTTTCAGATGTTCATGTGGACCTTTCAGCGTAGCGACATTGGTTGAAGTCGAAACAGAAATTCTATGATTTCGATCCAATCAACACAACATTCAGAGTGCTATACCATATGAAGCAGATATCTGGAATCTACATACTTTCCATTGTACATGGTTAATTTACATGTGCAAAAGCAGGTAAGGATACAGTCATACAGATGCTGTTTTGTTTCCTTTGTACACCACAAAGTTGGCAGATGCGACGTTATGAGTTCCATGCATGGTGGCCTTGTTGAACTCGAATCATAACTGACGTCATAACTTGAGAGGTCGGTTGTTTCGGCTAGAAGTAGTGGCCACTCTCCATGGTTCCCTGGAAGGGGAAGTGTGATATCATCATGTTGCTGCCCGTGTCCAGAATCCCACTCTGCTCAATTACCTGGACACGCAAGATCAATACATTACGAAATATGTTGACCTCAAATAAACATGTTACTCCCTCCAATCCATAATAATTTAAACTGGAGGAATTACTATGTCAGGTTAAAAACTGAGCTGGGGAAGATGAGACAAACACTAACTGTAGCTGGGTTGCCTACAAGAGTGACCACTAACTAGATTCCCACTCTGCTCAAACCATAAATCACAACACTAATCTTGAACCCAATCCTAAAATCAAAATGCAATCTTATCCCCTCAAATATCCAAGTTCTGTAAAATTATATGAAATTAGAAGATCAAAATACCCTTTCTTGAAGTAAATCGTTGGTAGCCTTCAGTATGCCTTCCTGCAGAATACAGAGACACGAAAAACTACTGATGAAGGGAATTGCTGTGTTCACCTTTCTACATGTAAGCTTAAAAAACTCATTAGAGGAATAATTTTTTCTGTAGCCAACCTTGTTCTTGAGCATCTCAATCTCCCTAGATATGATCTCCATCTGCTCAGCAGAAAAGGACAGTATATCAAAAGTAACCATTTCTGATTTTTTTGGGTTTGGGCAGAAAAGGACATAAAGCTTACCTTTGTAGAGCGAATGTTGTGTACCCAAATTTCAAGATTACTCTCCAGGACTTGGAGCTCATGAAGATTCATGTGGTCCATATCTTTTGCTCCATACATGTACCTGCATGGATGTGCTTACCTTTATCAATCAACCTCGTGCTTGATATTACTTCTATGAAAATATGAAGCACCTTCAGAATCTTTTGGAACCTTTTCAACGGATTCTAGCCAGTTTAATATGGACCATCATCCTATGTTCCTTTTTTTTTTGTTAATAGAAATTGCTTCAAAAACTAGCAGTGGAAGCCAATAAGGCAATATATTAGTGTATCACGCAGCGTAAAACTAGCAGTGGAAGCCAATAAGGTAATAAGTCGGTATGCTGGTATAAGTTAAAAGAGTTTCAGGTCGGATAGAAGACATTAAGTTACTTCCCGGTATACATGTAATGCAGCTGATTACCTTAAGCCTTTCTGAAGTAAGTCAATTTCTTGCCTCAAGAGTAGTACCTCTTGTTGTATTATCTGCAATGAAAAAATAATGCTAAAACTCAATACTACTAGAAGTCTAGAAGGAACTTTACATATTAAAGTTCTGTCGAATATAATGTAACTACAATTCATGCCCGTAGTATTATGAAATTCTGTGAGTCAGTGATGAATAAACCCACAAATAGTGTGCTGAATCAAAGTTCCCCCAGTAAATGGCCTTGATAAATTTCATGCAAATACTGCATTTTCCAGTGCATAGCTTTGCGATGCTATTTGTTGATATTACGAGATAAATCATGTGATCTCTGCTGCTGACCTGAGGGTTTTTCTGCTTGCTACTTTCACTTTGTGCTTCTGTGTTGCTACCCTTGTACCTCTCAATTAAGCCTTGCATGTTCCTAATACATGTCAGCCACAAAACATGTGAAAACTTTAAACAAATATATTATTTGGAGTTAGCTTTGGATCACTTAGAGAGAGAGAGAGAGAGAGAGAGAGAGAGAGAGAGAGAGACAGACCCGTTGGTGGCCAACTCATAAATCTTGCCATCAGGAGAGAACACCATGACACCAATATCAGCATCGCATAGAACAGATAGCTCCTTGGCCTTCTTGAGGAGGCCCATCCGCCGCTTACAGAAGGTGACCTGCCTGTGCACTGGGTTTTCTATCCTTCTCATCTGAACCTTACCACGGGCCATTACTATTCTTCGGTCTTTCTTCTTGTTTGTGCACACAACCTCCCCACTAGTTTGGACTAGCTTCTGAGGTTGTTGCAACTAAACTCTGGATCTTCCTCTCGCACTTAAGGACAATGGTGGCTTAGACCTGTCCTGGAGGCGAGCATTTTATTGTGGCTCCTGAGCACAAGGAATAATTGGTAGGCCAGTCCTTGCATATTGCCAAGGGTCAAGCAAATAGGGTTTTCGTGGTTCACAAAGTAGCTCGATATCTACCTTGTACAAGGGTATAGGTTATAAACTTGTTCAAAGCGTATAAAATTCCCTTTAATAAAAAATCCATGTTGCTTGTACTGTCCTGGATAATTAAGTGGTCCATGATCACACTGAATATATAGTGAGGAATATGTTTCATGTAAAGGCATTTACACTTTACATTGTAAAGAATTTGTTCTACTTGGAAATGTCAGACTAACATTTTTTTAAAACCCAAGTATTCTACCATTTCCTTTCTTGCATGCTCATCTTCACTATGCCATCATCTGACCGAAGAATGATAAAATAGGAATAGAATGATATATTCCACAATCCTCTAAAGATTTTAAAAAGAATGGTGTCCTGTACACTTCTAAGTTGTCGAGGCACCACTAAATGTCTTACAGTTCTAATTTCATGAAAATTATTTTGTGTTATAGATTTGGTTTCCATGACTCCATCTTTTATACAAATTCAACAACAACCAAATGAGTCTGGTACACAGCTATTGGCGCCACCGTTCTTATCTTCAAGTTTACTTTAAAAATTGAAAAGAATGTCCAACGAATACAGTACCTCCTGATTAGAGAGTTTATAATTGTGTTCAGTTCATGAGATTTCCTTAGTTAACTCAGTAGACCAGAACATGTCATGCCCCTGTCCTGAAATTGGCAAATACTAAAAGAATAAAGCAAGAAGCTTGCAGAAGGCACAATAACAAATTTGTGCATGCACAACAGAAGAAAAAATAATAATTGACCAAAGCCTAAAGGTATGGTGACTAGGTCATATCGGCTAATCATGATGGCAGTTCACCAGGACCACCCCTTTAATGAACACTTCAAAATGTCTTCAGATCCAGATTCCTGACCAGTCGTCTTCAGGTATTGTGAAAGTCAAGATGATCAGTAACATTACAGAGGCACAACAATGCAATACATATTGTCTCACCCCAGTCACATTACAGAGGCACAACAATGCAATACATATTGTCTCACCCCAATCGTTCATCAAATCCTGGGATGTCCGAAGAAATCAATAACTTCCGTTAAGAACCTAGACATGCATTTCAGCATTTCAAAATGCATCTTTTGTGCGTCACCTGAATAAGAGAATTAGCGAAGGCAAGACTCGAATGCAGGCGGGCTGGGCGTGACGCTACTAGCCAACTGAGCTAGTCTCGGTTCTCCAGAATGCAGTTATATTCCTTTATCATCAGCATCTGTAAATTTTATCACATTTTGTTTTGATTGGATATTTGAATGTTAAGCATCGGTATTTCTTGGCCACAAAACGTAGATCTTGTGTATACATTTTTTTCTTATCAAGGAAGGTGCCCTTTGAGTATTTTAATATAAACTGTAATTACATGTTACAGCAAAAATTCAGAAATAGATAGGTTCCATAAAATTAAATAAAGATGCAACACTTACATATAAGATATGAAGCAGCAATGTGGTGCCATGCACATTACTCCCACAGGTTATAATATTTTTTACGAGCAGTTTTGTGAAGCTCCAACTTACTGAGGTAAGAACAATCAATCAATCTAGACCGTTGATTGGAGTGATGGGGCCTAGTAATTATCATCTAGAAATTATCTTACAAGAGGCGGGTTCTCTCCAACCCTTGTATGATCAGATACATTCCAGTAGTAATGATCCAACATGCTTTTTGATCGACCTATTCGTAGTAGAAAAATACTTGAAACGTCATAATAGTACTTTTCTAATCGAACAGGTGTTGTCACACGTTACATACAAAAGCATAGCATAATCTCCCCTTAAACCTGCTATATTATCTTATCATCATGCTTCTTGAACAATTTTTTTGAGCATAAAGTAAAAGGTTAAGTATTGCCACATACAAAATGACAATATTGTAAAATATAAATACACTGCCTAGTTTCTTTCCATCAGTTCGAAATTTTGGTTCAATTCGCTAGTGCAGCAATCTTTCATGGTATCAGAGCCAAGAGGTCTCAAGTTCAAGATCCTGCTCATGCAGTTTTAAAAACAAAAGAAAAAAGATTCTGCGGCCCGCACCGAACTCACGCTAAGGACTAAAATAGCCTTCCATCAGTTCGGACTTTTGGTTCAATTGGCTAGTGCAGCAATCTTTCAAATATGTCTTCACTTGCAAACATACCATACAAATACTCTACAAATGTATTGTTTCCTACCATATTCATATACAATATGAAAGTAGATTATACTCCCTCCGTCCCACGAAACATGTTGAAGATTAGCTACATCCAAATTTTAGCTAATCTTCAACATGTTTCGTGGGATGGAGGGATTACTTATTTAGGACTCATGGGCGACCTACTACCTTCATATTTAAATCTAAACACATTGGTAGAAAACAGTGGAGGGTTCTAATAGTTCGGGAGCGTCTTAAAATTTCTCATTTTTGATGACATGGAGGTTTTTGGTAGAATACTCGGACCGCTAAGCAGATAACACACGCGGTGCAAGGTAACAAGGGTAACTTTCCTCACTGTCCAAGATAGCTCTTGAAGTAATGCCCCAGAGATAGACCATAGAGAGATGTAAGCAGCAGAAAATAAACAAAAGAAACAGTTGAATACTCCAGAACAAAGGAATAAATGCAAAGCTAATGTTTTTGTTTGTCGCTTTTTTCGAGTTTAGCAAGTGTTCTCAAGGTTATACCATCACTGAAGAGGCATAAATCTTGGCTGCAATGTTGATCTAAATCTCTTTGAAATCTATGCTAGACGTCCGGCACCTAATGTTACTCCTCGCTAACGATTCCATAAATCTGCACTAAACAGCAGGCCTCTAGACAGAATAATTAAGATATGTCCATGAATAATCAAACATCCAAGGAGATAGTGCGTTTAGTGCATCTGAACCTCACTTTGATACAGCAGGGTATTTAAAGCTCTTGCTTGAACATGATACATTGTGCAAAAAGTTAATGTGACAGCTATGAACTAAATAAGATAATAAACACAGGAGACAAAGTTCCAAAGGAAGATTTCTAACATGTCCGTGATGCCAAAGGCACCACAAGCATTGGCCATTGCATATCTTTCATTTTTATATATGCACTAATAATGCAGCTTTTCACTATTCTTTAGGTGGCTATATCCACAATTAAAGCTAAGCATGAGATTCCATTTAATCTGTAAGCCTGACATTTACTAGCGACAAATTTCAACAACTTCAGATCTGGCTTTGTCAGGTAATATAAGGGGTTATCATATCAAGTTTGACTGAGCAATTACTTCCATGATAAGCTCAACTGTCTAGTAGATCCTTTTCCTTCACTTTTTAAATTTGAAGGAGAGAAGGATTAACATTTTCAGAAGTTAGAAGTTAGAACACAAACTGAAGTAAGATATCACATTTCAGTTACAAAATAAATGTAGATCCAAACACTTCAGTAAATAATTCCATGTCAATTTAAGTCTTGAGCATAGTGGGTTTGGTGCAGAAATAGAAGTTGTAATGAAGTACCCCCCCCCCCCCCCGTCGCACAATATAAACCGTTTTGGGATATATGAGATGGAAGGTCTATTAGTTAAGCTGGATTCACAAGGGGACCAAACAACATTTGTAGCTGAATCATCCTTAACAGTTTTGCGAGTACAATGGGTCCTGTTCTATCAAACATAAAAAACGAGAAGTTGCAATAATACAAATGAAGGGACAATGACAACAACAAAATATGGGAAAATAGTTCAAACAAAAGGGCAAAAAAAAAAGGAAACCTTCACTAGGAACCTATGTTTCTTTTTTTACTGGTAAAGCAACTCTAATTTGGCACCGTAGTGACAAAAAAAAATGGTTGATACTCACAAACCACCAAAAGGATATGCAGGATTTTCTTCATCATTTGATAAAAGCATATAAATGATGGGTGGGAAAAGGCCCTTCTTACCATTCATATGCTCATCATGTGTGATCTGCAATTGTATTCTAACTCCCTGGATAATATTACCCCTCTGATGTTAATTGTCAGTAGGACAACACAAGGCAACACTGGCTGGCCTGCCTAATGGAGTACTGGTAGTCTGCATAGATTCAAGCTAAGTTGTTTCATTTGTTGCATATATTCCACCAATCATTGTCATATTTATCTTCCACGGCATGAGTAGTTGACATGTTCTAAAGTCGATGACTAAGGTAACACATGTGGGAGCGAAAAGGACGAAATAGGTAAGCCCTTGTGATTTTATTTAGGGTCACACTACTTGCATGTAAACTAGTTAAGCTAATTTACAAAAAAAAATGACTGCTTAATTTCCTTCTCACTTTAGTTTTTCACTTCTCACATGAAATTCTTAAATTGTAACAATCATACATTTTATCCATACTATGTCCATACACATGAGCATTGAAACCGGCGATCTTATTCCTTCAATACTACTGATACACATGGTAGATGCTCCTATGAGAGGAGGGAGAGCTCACTCCTGAAAGGTCCAATTAGACATTGGATGGCAGAAACGGGTAGTCAGTGTATCCAATAACTGGATCGGAGATGTAGAAAGTTTCTCTAATGTACTTGTTGAGAGGAGCATCTATCTCAAACCTCCGGGGCAAGTCAGGATTGGATAAAAACAAGCGCCCATATGCAACCAAATCCGCATAGCCATCAGCGATTGCTTTATTTCCATCATCCCTTCCATACCCACCAGCTATGATAAATGTTCCCTTAAAAGCATCCCTTATGGGGCGAAGGCTGTGGGGAGTTTCAAACTTTTCACCAATTTTCACCATCCGTGGTTCCACCATGTGACAATAAAGAATTCCAAATTTGTTAAGCGCATGCGCCATGTATAGGCCTAGAGCTTCTGGGTTTGAGTCTGATGCATCTGAGTAATTTGCAAAGGGTGAGAGCCTTATCCCAACCTTATCAGCTCCAATTTCCTCAACCACGGCCTGGACTACTTCCAACGCAAACCGGCAACGATTCTCTAAGCTCCCACCATATTTGTCGGTACGATCATTGACTTGGTCCTTTAAGAACTGATCAATCAAATAACCATGAGCTCCATGAATTTCGACACCATCAAATCCTACAAACCAAGGCACTGAGATTAGATATCCCTTTTCTTTGGGAGTCACATGATGTTGAATAATTCAGTAGGTATTTGTTAGACACTTGACACAACATCCATTTAAACCTTCGTATGCTAATTTTATCGAGATACTAATTTGGATGAATGATAAATCTGTAATTTGTATGGTAATAGCACATTCTTAACATCTGGAGCGCAAAATGAGAGAAATATTGCTACTTACCAGCTTCAATTGCATTTCTAGCAGCAACCCTGAAATCGTCAATGATCGAAGGGATTTCATCAGTCTCTAGTCTCCTAGGAGTTGAGAATGTAGCCTCATCTATGCCATTTGCTCTCACTACAGGTTTGAGTGGCTTATCGGTGCTCGAAATCGGAGCCTGCCCATTAGGCTGAAACGCTGCAAAGAGATAATGAACATGTGTTAGTAAGATAAAAATCAGGACTATTGGAATGACTACAGGGTTACTAATGCCATTTCATTTACAAGAAACATGAGATAACTTATGCTGCCATAAAACCATGAATAAATGTACATAATGTTCATGAATAAATGAATAATAATAGCATAAGATGTGGCTGAGCTGAACCGAAAGTCTAAAATCTATTTGAGGCTATCCAGCTTGCGAAATAATTGTGATTACATTAAGTTTAAGGATAACTATTAGAGTTTGTAAACTTACTATGATTAGAGACTCTTCCTACGTGCCAAATCTGACAGAAAAATACTCCTCCTTTCCCACGAACCCCACTCACGATCGGCTTCCATGCTTCTACCTGCTTCTTTGTCCAAATGCCAGGAGTATCTTTGTACCTTGAATGCATACAGGGTAACACGACACATGTCATCTTTACAACTAATAATATTGAGAAGAAGAAATTAAACATGACTAATGAGATTTCCAGCAGCCACAGCCTAAGGGTATGGCATACACACCCTTGAGCGGTCTCTGAAACTCCAGTGGCCTCAGCAATCAAAAGGCCTCCTTTGGTTGCTCTCTGTTGATAATACTGTATGGCATGCGGCTGAGGAACATTTCCATAGGATCGCTCCCTTGTCAGTGGTGCAAGAACTACCCTAAACAGAAACAGAAAGCTATCAGGAACAAGTGGATCATCAAGTCAAGAAGAATGACATAATTCATCGAACTGGTTTTTCAGGAACAAGTCCAGGAACAAACAGATACAGTTCAGGGGCACATGTTGTAACCATAATAGCAGGTATTCCACATTAAATTCATCGGAATAGTTTACATATTTTTAGGTTTTGTTTGCCATTTGCTAACGACACACTCCCAGTGGAGTGGAGTCATTTGGGTGTAACTTTTACAAATAGCGTATGTTCATCGAACAATTATACAGCAATGCCAGATTGTTTGGGTTAACAATAAAAACTCGCTGTTCTTCCAAAAGCATCAAATTTTGTATTGGAGCATCTCCTTCACATACTTTTTATTGCCGTTTTCAGTCATAGGTTGTGGTAAATGATACCATGACGGAGGAGATGGTTGTAGTGAGGCCAATGCAAGACGACATTGTGTTTGTCTCTTTTTGTAATCCGATGTGTTTGGCAGTGATGCCTGCCTGGCATAGTTTGTAACAATATTATGGCTGTTTGCATCCAAGGAGGATGCACAGCACAGTGCAGGAGGCATTGCCTTCTTTTTCCTAAAAAAACACCTCCTACACATATCTGAATACGTAATGCAGTCCAATGTTTGCAATAACAACAATAAAACCTTTCAGAATAAGACCTGATTATTATGCTTCTGTCCGTGAATCTTCTTGGGGGTCAAAATTGTGAGCCGAATATGGTTCTTGATGGTATTACAAGATGCAAACCACAGTGCAGCAGTATAATAATAAAATTCAGGAGAGCAAAAAACATCCACACGAAAATAAAGATGAGGAAACCATCTTCTGCGGGTCGATTTTTTTCCATTGTTTTCTTCTGCAGTCTATGCCCTGCATTAATCTTCCATATTTGGGATTTTCAAAGAGGAAATTCTTCATCGTTTGAGAAAATTAGTGATAAACTTGCTAGGCAGCTCTCTCACCCAAATTGGTTTCTCTGTTGCACAAATCGCCTAAACAGAAGACCTAAAGAATCGATTCTTGATGCAGATTGGGATTTCCGTGCAAAGAAAAGAAGAAGAGATTGGGCGAACAGGAGGCGAACCTGTGGGAGAGCTCGAATTTCCCCATCTTGTAGTGGGTCAGCAGGGGGGCTGCGGCAGCGGCGTCGACCATCTTGCTTCTGTCTTGTTTGCTCTACTTTCTCTTCTCCTCCTTCCTAGGCAACTATATATGGCACCTCCCTCGGTTTATGCTGACAAGCAGCAGCCGGCAGTGGACCAAAGTGTCACTGTCTCCTTTAAAGATTTTCTTTGGAAGATTTAATACTCCTAAACCGCCGGAGGGGGTTCAGTGAACCTGGCACGGTTTGTTTGCAAGATCACTCACGTGAGAGTCAACAAGGCACCATAATGTTGACTATACTTGATTTGTTGAGGTCACTGCTGCGGTCATGCGGCAGAGAAAACTACACTTTGCATCTTTTTTCCTCGAAAAATCACGAGTCTATAAAAGAGATTTGGTGCACATGGTACTAGTGATTCAGTTTTTTTAAAAAATAAAAAATCATATTTTTTAGTTTCAAAAAAATCTGAAAATAAATCCGTATATAGGCAATGTTGTATTCCACAAACGTGTAAAATATCAACTTCAAATACTTTATATTCTGATCTACACAAAAATGACAAAAGTGTAGATCTGAGGGACAGATATTTGGTGCACATGGGCACCAGTGATCTCGTTTTAAAAAAAAAAACCAAAAATCATATTTTTGAGTTTCAAAAAATCCTGGAAACAAATCTGCAAATAGTCAATGATGTATCCCACAAACGTGCAAAAATCAATTTCAAATACTTAATATTTTGAGCTACACAAAAATGACAAAATTGTAAATCTAAGTAGTCATTTTTAAATCTTCAAAACATATCAGATTTTGTCATTTTTATCTAGCTCAAAATAAAAAGAATTTCGGATTGAGATTTTGCATGATTGTGGAATGTATCAATGATAGTCTTCAGAATTATTTTCATGATTTTTATAACTTGTAAACATATTTTTAAATTTTTCTTAACATAGCGAGAGCACTGGAGCTCGGGAGCTAAAAACACTTTTCGAGATCTGAGTAGTTATTTTCAAATCATCCAAACATATCATATATTGCCATTTTTGTCTAGCATAAAATAATATGAATTTCGGATTGAGATTTTGCATGATTGTGAGATGTGTCATTGGCAATCCCTAATATTATATTCAGATTTTTTAGTAACTTGTAAAAATATCTTTATTTTTTTAAATGGCGAGAGCATTGGAGTTTGGCAGCCAAAAACACTTTCCGGCATAAACTATTCTCTGCATGGAATGTGCAGCAGGAGGGATCGGAGAATTCTCGTATGTGAGACGGTTTCTTTTTTTTCAGTTTTTTTTTTTGACAGAAAAAGTGGCTTTTATTGATCTGTTGCAGCTAAATCGCTGGCAACTATAGAAGATACAAAATCTGGTACAAGATCATGCCACAGCATAATACCACCCGAGACTAAACTAGCACCATTAGTGGCTAAAACATGAGCCACTATATTACACGCACGCTTACAATACATCACCTTGTAATTTATGAAGTTGGTAAGCAATTGGCATTTTGCCTCCCGAAAAAAAAAATCCATGGCGAGACAAATCAAACTCACTTGATTGCAGAGCTGACTTTAGCAAGGTTGCATCCGTTTCAATAATTATCCGTCCCATGCCTAACTCAGCTGCATACTCTATGGCCTTGAGGCATGCAATTGTTTCAGCTTGAAGAGCATCAGCGACATGTGCAATTTGCCCCATACCTGCACCACAAACATCACCATTGTAATCCCTAATGCAGAAGCCCCATCCGCCAGTGCCATTTTCCCTGCAGAAAGAGCCATCAATGTTGATTTTCAAATAATCTGCAGGAGGTTTGGTCCATCGATCAGTTTTAGTAAACTGTATAGTTTGAGTTTTGCTTAGATAGGAAGTGAACTCTGAGGTGTGTTGAATTGCCAATGATGCTACAGAAGCCGGGAAAGGGGAACGGTCTCCAGCGTTCACTGAATTTCGCACACTCCAGATCTTCCACATAAGTGTAACTGAGACCAGACGACAACTATCATCCAAATTCAGTAGAGCTTCTAGTGTTTGGGATGCATTTGCACATTCCAACAACACTCGCCGGACAGACTCCAGATTTGCTTCACGCCATACTGATTTGGCAAACTTACATTTGAGGAAGACATGTCCGCAATCCTCGTCGAGCCGCTGGCACATAGGGCAGATAGTTTCAAGATCCAAGCCTCTGCGTTTTAGGTTCATCTTAACTGGCAGGCTATTATGCCCCAAGCCCCAAAGGAACATGCTGATTTTCCTAGGGATATTCAAGCTCCAGACCTTTTGCCATTTTGGTTGGTGTGCCTATTGTCAGATTTGCTACAGTAGATGAGTTAGTTTCGCCTGCAGCAACATCCAACAACTTGAGTCTGAGCTTGTACGCTGACTTGACAGAGAAGACACCCTTGGGGTCAGCATGCCAAGCTGGAAAATCATCAAATCCTTCTTGGATTGGGATGGAGAGGATATGTTCAGCATCGTGGCATTGAAGGTTTGCCTGACAAGATCATGGTCCCATTGTCCGGTGATAGGGCAAATGAGGTCACAGACTCGCTCCAATAGCTGATGACGGTCTCGGTGTGTACTTGGTCTTCTAGTAATGCCTCTGGAAACCCAAGGGTCCTTCTTTTTTTCAGTTTTGGGATGGAGGAAGTACTCCCTTCGTACGTCTTTATAAGAAGTTTAAGGATTTTTTCGGTTCACTCATTTTTTCTTCTATCTAGTATAGTTTCAGTAGGTTTACTTATTTTATTTTGTACCTAGCCTATTTTAAAATTATCTAGAACATCTTACATTAGTGAACAGAGGGAGTACACAGTTACAAAGATCTACCGAGTTGTTGTGAAAATTTAGTGAAGTGATTTTTGTTTTGATACATGTACTAAGCTTGGTTTCTCCCAAGCCCGTTTTTGTTGCACAAGTTCTAAAATACACCTCCGTCCCATAAAAAGGTGTTGAAAGTTTATCTAAATTTGGATATATCTTAGACACTTTTCAGTGTATATTGATACATCCGAATTCGGATTAATCTTCGACATCCTTTTATGAATAGAGGGAGTAGCTTAAAAGTTGACTGTAAGAACAAATTAGCACCCCTTGGTTCTACTTTTTGATCGTTTCCTTCTGCTACCTCCGTTCAATAAATATATGTAGACAGAAATGAGACATCTATTTTTGAATGGAGTTAGTACATGTCAACTATGTCGATGGTACATATGCAAGAAAACAACAATATGTACATGATGTAGTTATTCCGAACACAATTGAAAGAAAGAGAGCCACATTAATCTTTCTATGACTATTTTAGGCATATAGCTATGGGGTGAAACACACGTGTCAATGTTTTAAGAACATTCTATAAAGTTCACGAGTTTTTGAAAATGTCCGCGTCATTAAGAAAAATGTTCGCTCGTTCAAAAATATCTCTAGAAAATTCAAAATACTTGTTCACGGGTTTTCAGAAGTTGTTCACAATTTCAAATAAAATTTTCGTGTGATCAAAACATATTTGGAAAGTTCAAAAATAATTATTCTGTAGGTTTCAAAAAAATTTAGTACGATAGTCCAAAATAAACGCACAATTAAAATGTACGTACTATTAAAAAAAGCAAGGCTTCAAAATGTCCATGAGCCTTACAAATGTGCATATAGTTCATAAATTCTTCAAACAATTCAAAAAATCACAAGGTTTAAAAATTTCTTCACAACATTGAAAAATTGTTCGTGCAATTATAAAAATCGCAAGGTTTCGAAAATGTTCGCGAGCCTTCGTACAATTAAGAGAAATGCCAAGTCTTAAAAAAGTTAGCAAACCATAAAAATGATCGCATAGTTAAACAAAATGTTCAGACATTCAAGAAAACGCAAGCTTTAAATTTTTGTTCGTGAGGTTTAAAAATGCTCGTGCATACAAGTTTTATAATGCTCGTGCAATTCAAAAAAAAAATGCAAGGTTTCAAAAATGTTCGCAAGTCGTAAGAAATGTTCATACAAGTTCCAAAAATTGTTCGTGAGGTTTTAAAAAAATCGCGAGGTTTAGAAAAAATATTCACGAGGATTAATAAAAACATTCACCTACAGTGATAATAAAATCAAAAGTACCTCAAGATTCATCAAAGTCATTATCTCTAGTTTGGCCTTTTGCATGGAGATTATTATTAAGCAAAGTGCACAACAAAGCGTTCTCCTAGACGCGCTCTCGAACCAAAGCGAATCCACAGAAGAGTCAGTGAAGGAGGCCATGCGACGATGGCATGCAGTTCATTCAGGTGTTCTCCATGCATCTTGCTAAATGCTAATTAAATCACGCCATTCTCCTCGCGGATCACCTTGTCGCCACCATCGTGAAGAAACGGGTAATCCGTGTATCCGACGACGGGGTCGTCGGTGTAGAACGTGGGGCGATGGTACTTGTTCAGCGGCGCGTCCCGCCTGAACCTCTCCGGCAGGTCGGGGTTGGCCAAGAAGAGCCGGCCGTAGACGACCATGTCGGCGTACCCTTGGGCGACGGCCCAGTTCCCTTCCTTCCTGTCGTACCCTCCGCCGACCATTAGCGTCCCCTCGAAGGCCTCCCTCATCCCATGCAGCCTGTGCGGGATGACCCGCCGCGCCTCGCCGCCGTCGGCGTCCTCCGCGAACGCCATCTCCGGCTCCACGACGTTGAGGTACAGGACGTCGCGGCGGCTGAGCTCCCGGGACATGTGCGCGGCCAGCGCGTCCGGGTCCGAGTCGCGGCAGCTGAGCCACGTGGAGTAGGGCGAGAGGCGCACGCCGACGTGGTCGGGCCCGACCTCGTCCACCACGGCGTCGACCACCTCCAGGGCGAAGCGGCAGCGCTTGGACAGGGTGCCGCCGTACTCGTCGGCGCGGTCGTTGACGCCGTCCTTCATGAACTGGTCCAGGAGGTATCCGTTGGCGGCGTGCACCTCCACCCCATCGAATCCTGCACGCGTGCCACAAACAGGTAACACATTGATTGACATCGCGCTCGTTCGTGAACAAACGGTTCACTGCTCGGCTAATCATTTGCAATCGTTTAATTTAGATCAGGTGAAGCTATTGTACCGGTTTCCATGGCATTTTTGGCGGTGATTCTGAAATGGTTGATGACACCAGGGATCTCCTCCACGGTCAGGGGCCTTGGGGTTGAGAAATCCATGAAGTAGTTCTCTTCGTTCTTCTCTACCGGCTTATCTGTGCTTGAGATGGGCCGTTCCTCTGATGGCAACACATAACAACAATTCAGAGTTATCACTGCCTCGCCTCAGATGGCATACTATAAACTGCTCATTTCAGTTCTTGCTGGGGGCTAGTGTGAGGTGTGACTGAAGAACAACTGACAGTGGCAGCTAAAGTAAACTGACAGTGAAAAAACAACCATCACGACAGAATCTTACCCGTATCAGAGGCTCTTCCGACATGCCAAATCTGGCAGAAGAAAGTGGCGCCCTTGGCGTGCACGGCGTCCACGACGGGCTTCCACGCCTGAACCTGCTCCTTGGTCCAGATCCCAGGGGTATGCGGGATGAGGCCCATCCCCCGCGAGTCCGGCGAGACGATCGTGGCCTCCGCGATGAGGAGCCCGCCCTCCGTCGCCCGCTGCGCGTAGTACTCCACGACGTGCGGCTGCGGGAGGTTACCGTATGATCTCGACCTCGTCATCGGCGACAGCACGATCCTGCGTCAGGAACTCAGGATTCAGGAGAGTAAAATTTGGTCGCATCATGATATAGCTGCCATAAGCCATAGATGTTTGCACATGAAGCTCACCTGTGCGAGAACCTGAACGGCCCCATCTGGTAGGGACTCAGGAGAGGGATAGGCTCCACCGCGCTCGACGCCATGCTCTTCTTCGCTCGATCCCCTGCTACTCCTCTCTGAAATGTACAGTACTTCAGATTGCCTTGCAGTCTGCAAGTATGATGTCGCTTATATGCAGGCTACAGCCAGAGAAGGAAACAAAATCAAATTAGAAGCAATGGACCATGCGGTAGGTAGGGTACACGCACGAGTCACAGAGGCTATGATGACACTCGACACTTGTGAACTGCCATGCGAAAGCTTCAATTGTCAAAGCTCATCTCGCTAGTGCCAGCAGGTGCTGACGCTCTCTCACCTTGTCCGGGCGTTCATCCTAACATCGGGATGTGAGCTTTCTAGGCGCAGTCACACACCCCTGTCCCATGGTTGTTGTGCTGCATATTCTGTTTGGCAGCCACCAGCAACTGAAGAAGCTCAAAGCACAGGCCACACTACCTTCGTCACCAAAAGTAGGCTAATTTATTCCAAGGAGAAGGTACAACTACCAACGATGAGCTTGATCCATTTGCTACTATATAGCAGTTCAACCTCTTGACTCTTGACTGTGGATTTCCTTAACTCCCTGAAGCTGTGGGATGACCTCATGACCATGATCAGTGGAATTACATTTGGAGTTCTGGGCATTCTCACAGATGAAAATACGCACAAGGTTCTTGACGGACATAGCATGTGGACAATTCTTGCTAAAGAAGACATATGGTATTGCCTCATGACAGACTTAATCAAGCAAGAAATCTCGTAATAAGGGGGTAAAATGAAAGAAATCGCATTCAGTGTGCAGATTGGAGCCACAAAGCTAGTACATAATTTTGAGCTACCAGTTTTGACAGGTTCTGGTCAAACCGTTTTTGCACACGCCTACAAAAAGCTGCCAGCACTAATCCAAGGTAACAAAACAAGACTCTCTATAGTTTCAGATGTCAGCCAAAGCCTCTACAATCTCTATAGAATCAGATTCAGCTTGAATAGTCCTCCAAGAGCAACTGAGAATAGACTGAGGTACAGAGTTCATTCATTTGACGAACATAGAATCATCAAAAGATAATATGTGACAGTTGATGCATGAAAATAATCCAAAGACATAGTTAAGAAAATTAATATAACAAACTGACATATAATGAGATGAAATCATCCATATTTATGTTGCTCTAGGGCCAATAGTGCTCCTTCTACTTACATGCGTGAGAACCAGAATCTAACCACTTCACAGGAATAGTAGTTTCCATCTTACAGCTCCTACCTATGTAACCCAAAAGTGTCTGGCAATTAAATATCAGTACTCAGTACCTTACTACCTTGCAGTATGAAACAAGCAAATTCCAGATGAAAATACCAGAAAATCGACTGGATTTACTTGAAATTGTTTCAATTTATTAGGGTTTCCAACAAAAAATCCTCACAGTACAACACCAACATAGAGCAACAATTGTTGTCCAAATATCCAGCAGAGCTTCCAATGCTACTGAAAATGGACAAGGCATAAGTAACATAACCACACGAGATGATTCAAACTTCTAAAAAAGCCAATTCAAGTCCATAAACTATACTTCACCAACTGTAACATTTAAACAGTAAATATGTGTGCTACACAAGATTTAAGGTAAAATCTCAAATTTCGTTTGGCAAAGTGGAAGCCACTTGGTTGCAGAACAAAGCATTAGAAATCAGGCCCTTGTCCTCTGTGGCAAGTTATGATTCATTGTCTTTCTCAGCCATTTCCTTTTTATAAGCCTGCAATTGTTCTTTAAATTTCTTGCTCTCTTCAAAGTTTGCCTTCCGCTTCACAGCTTTCTGAATCTCACAAGAAGAGTACCATGACAGTTAGGGAAGTAAAAAAACTTCTTCAGCATAAATTAAGATATAGGAAGAAAATAACTATATTTTAGTATTAACTCTTAACTTGGGAGGTTCTGTTAGTTTTATAGTTGAGACAATAATGCAAACACCTACATCTTGTTAGCCTACTATATGTGGAAAAAAACTGAGTGGGCAAAACCGAATAATATGAGTGCTTCCAAAGGAAATCAATTTAATCAAATAAAAGGAGGAATGCCATGACTGGAGACAGATACAACAACACCGACAAATATCATGAGCATGTTGGTGTTTGATGAACACATCCCTGAAAATAAAGGTGTTTACCTCCTGCCGAAAGCATCGATCTAGCTTAATCTTAAGATCTGTGCATTCCCCAAAGAATTTTTTTAATGGGTGATCCACATGGCACTTTTGGAATTCTTCAATAATCTGGGGAACAAATAGACATGATATTTTATTAGAAAAGGTGCAAATATAAATTTTCAATGTGAAAGCTTCAGATAGACCCAGAGGTCAGTATACACATACCTCGGCACACATAGGATGCCTGTGTAGGGTCAGATGAGGATGCATTTCCAAAGCTATAGGACTGTACACCTGCATGATTTTTTTCCCATGTTAGAAAGTAACTAATCTCAAGTTAGCTACCACAATTGAGAGGCTTTGCAGCAACACTATGCAAACTGCTAGTGCCGCCTAACATCGATACATGCCCTTATAGGCTTATACCCAAACTTAATTTTTGTTCTGCTAATGACAGTCCTTCAACTTCTTACGAATACACAATCCCACGGGGAATCTGTTCTCAATACCTTACAAATCTAGATGGCGTACCAGGTGTGCGGAGCCAGGATATGAGCAAGCCCTGGGCCAAAAACTAGGTGCAATTGCTCCAAAACAAAAATCTGAAAAGTATCTCATACGAAAGCAGTAAGTATAGAATGGGTCGGTCGACGATTGAAGAATCACGGGTTGGCTAGCGACTAATAAGATCTAATCGTGTTGTATTTCTACAATTTATGAAATGCGCCAATCAAGCTATAAAGGGGGAAACTAGAGAAACCACCTAAACTAGATGAACACCCATCGCTCGATAAATGTCACTAAGCAATGGTTCAAGAGCTCATCACCCATACTATTTCTCAACTTGTTTTTCACTAGACTTATTATGGAAAATACTCTTTGTTTTTCACTAGACTCATTGCGGAAAATACTCTTTGTCATCGAAATCAAGCCCACCACCTTCGATTTCTACATCATGTATGACTAACTGTGTTGATGCTATCTTCTTTGTTTTTGATGCTTGTTTCTAATTAAGTAGCGCAATTTTGCTATCCCTCTTCATTTCTACACAATTAAAACATTCAAATATTAGCAATTTAGCAATTTTCTTTGTTACACAATACACACAGAGTCATGTATACATTTGCAATTTACCAAAGCAATTTACCAAACAGACTAACAGAGAGAATAAGTAAATAACATATAACAGAGGCAGAGAGGAGAGCGCGCGGCTGCACGGCAGCAGGTCACCTGGTCGTCGGCGACTCGGCGGGAAGAGCAGGGCCGCGGGGAGAGAGGCGGCCGGCGGGAAGAGCGGCGCGGCGGCCGGCGGTTACTGCACCGGCCGGGGCTGGGTGAGGGCAGAGATCGCCGGCCGGCCAGGCAGGCAGTCTAGTCGAGGGCGGGCCTGCGGCGTGCGGCGGCGGTGCCGGGGCCGCGGCGGCGATCGGTCGGGGCGGCGGCGGTTGGTCGCTGGGAGCCTGGCTGCTGGCTGGGAATCGCGTTCTCGTGCTGGCCTGCTGTGGGAATCGCTCGTGTAGGTGCCTTGGTGCTGGGCTAATTGGGCTTTTTTCATGGGGTACCTAAAAAATTGGCTGGATTTCTGGGTGGGCCACGGCCCCCCCGGCCCCCCGCTGCGTCCGCCAATGCCTGTGGCTAGGATCCACGCGACGAGAGCCGGAGAGGGAGGGCGACGTCGGCGAGCTTGACACCTCGACCAGCAGGCGGCTAGGGCGATGCAGCGGAGGCGGGGAACGCGTCGGCAGGTCGTGCGTCAATCAATTGGAGGCTCCGGCGGTGTAGCGGACGTGGCAGCGGCGATGCAGGGTCGGTGTGGGTGGCGCAGTGAGAGACGGGATTCTCTCCGTCTACGCGCAGGCGCGGCGAGGCAGGCAATGGTCGACTGGTCTGGACTCTCAACCCTGGCCCTAGCCCAGGGTACTCTTCTCTAGATGGGCTTTATTTACAGAATTCTCTAGATGGGCCAGCGGCCTAATCCCAATTCAATGAGCCAGCCGGGTACAATTCTAGCCCATGGCACCACCAAATACTCTAATTTGGCTACCCAGAATTTTGGATGGCCCATGAGTTGGCCATCATTGGAAGAAAAGTTAACTAGATAAAAACCAAAGACGAATTGACGGGTACCACTAGCTACAGACCGATATTCTCGAAAGGAAGCGTACATCAATGTCGCTCTCCCCGCGACTCAGCACTACCGCATGCACACATCGCTAGCTACTCCATCGCTGATTTAGCACATGAGTTGGCTATCATTGAAAGAAATGCTAACTTTTTTTTTCCAAACGATCCACGTGGGATCGAATTTTCATTACCATGGAGATAACGAAAATACAGCAACAATTTTCAGAAAGGGGGGGGGGGGAGATCGCCGCCTAATGCTAACGTTCAGGACAAATATTACAGAACCAGGAAGTATATTACAAGAAAACGATAACCTCGTCAGTGACAAGGGAACAACTCAAAAGGGCGCGGCAACAAGAGGAGCTGGGAACATCCTAGATCGCACGGCAAACGACTTCGGGAGGTTGTTGAGTCTTCACGATTATCTTCGAGTTCTTATCCTCCGAGCGCAAGCGATTAGCTCGTCCGAGAACTCCTCGCAGGTGGATTTCCATCTCCCGCCGCAGCGAGCAAGGCGCGATAGTCCATCGGCTCCGGCACGAAGCTCCAAAGCATCCTGCTCACCATGGAGACCGACCAATAATTCATGAAAACAGCGGCGTAGCGATGATATCCATCGGTGAGCTGATTAACTTTTTCAAAACAGGATTTATTTCTTAGTTTCCAAATGGCCCGAGCAAACGAGCGGCCAAACCAGCAATGCGAGTGTTGCGACTAGCATGAGAGAAGCGAGGGAACCACCGGAAAAATTGGGAAAAACTCCTAGGTCGAGTAGGAGCTTTGATAGCGGTGGCTATTGCACTCCACACAAACTTGGCGACGAGACAGACCAAAGAAGAGGTGGGTGATGGATTCATGTTCATTACGGAGCGACAGATGGGGTCCCCAGGCCAATTGCGTTTAAGCAAATTATCTTTAGTGGCAATAGCATTATGCCAGATCAGCCAAAGCCAAATTTTGATTTTCAAAGGGACTTTGCTTTTCCAGAGATGCCTAAAGGATCTATCTCGACCTCCACCACTGATCTGCTTATACACAGATTTTACAGTGAAATTGCCCTTTTTAGTCCATTTCCATCTGGGGGAGTCCTTCTCCTGAGATAATTGGGATTGATTCAGTAACTGAAATAAGCCAGCCTCTTGAATAATCAAATCAGGAGGTAGCCATCTTCTGTAAGAAAATCTCCAGCCCATATTGGCTGCATCAGCAACAGTGATGTGTTGTTCATTGCAGATATCAAACAGAACGGGGAACATATCCTTAAGAGGATTAGTGCTGCACCAAGAATCTCCCCAGAAGCTAGTTAATTCCCCATTCCCAACTTTCATTCTCCTGCCACAGAGATAAAGATCTCTAACTTTCAACATATCACTCCAGAGGGGAGAGTCTCCAGGTCTGTGTTTTGCATAGTAAATGCCTTTGTGATTCAAGTATTTTAATCTCATAAAATCTTGCCAGGGACCAGTTTCATGCTCCAATTTCCACCACCATTTGCACATCAGACTAATATTGAATCTGGATAAATCCTTTACTCCCAAACCACCTTTCTGTTTGGGTTTACAGATCCATCTCCATCTAAAAAAGTGATATTTTCTTTTATCAGCACTACCAGCCCAGAAAAAAGACCTGATAGGCTTATCAATTTGTTCAATAGTTGATTTATGCAAAAGTCTCAGTGACATCTGGTACACAGCAGTGCTAGCAACGCAAGCATCAATCTTAATCAGCCTCCCCCCAATGGACATGGAATTTCCAATCCAGCCACTCATCTTTTTCTTGGTTTTCTCTCCCAGGAATCTCATGTCAGCTACTGAAGCTCTTCTGGCACAAACAGGAGTCCCCGGATACCGATGGGCCAAGTACCTTTACGACAATTGAATAATTCAGCATAGAAAGTTTGTTTAATATCATCCTCCGGAATCAACATAACTTCACTTTTCTCAAAGTTAATTTTCAGACTCGACATAGCTTCAAAGATATAGAGCGAGGAGCTTTAAGTTAACGACTTGTTGAGCATCATCTTGCGAGTAGCAAAATAGTGTCATCTGCATACTGAAGAATTGCGGTGCCCATACTGCACCAAGTTATCTCACTGACCCGGTAATCAAGCCATTGGATTGTGCCAAGTGCACCATTTTGGCCGGTCATTAGCAGCCATATTAAACAAAAAGGGGGCAAAAGGATCACCTTGTCTCACACCTTTATGACTAGTAAAATATGGGCCCACCTTGTCATTGACTTTGACACTAAGGGTCCCACCAGCTACAGATTTCTTGATCCAAGTCAACCAATTATCACTTGAATCCCTTCGTTCACAACGATCAAACGAGGAATCCCCAGTTCACTTTATCATATGCCTTTTCAAAGTCTATTTTCAAGACAATCCCCTGTTTTTTCCTGAATTTTCTCTCTCTCAGAACTTCTTGAAGCAACATTACTCCATCAGAGATAAATCTCCCGAAAGAAATGCTAACTGGTTAAATCAAAGAAGAATCATTGAAAGAAATGCTAACTAGATAAACCAAAGAAGAATTGACGTGCGAAATAATATGCAACCATGATCAAAATATTGTTAGGGCTGACAAGCTACTCGTACCCTCCTCGTTAGGGTTTCCAGGCTCCGGAGGCGATCCCCATCGCCGCCGTGAGATCTGACCTGTTTCTAAACCCGATTCCGCTCGTCTCCGCCTCCCTCACCCGTAAACCCTCCACCCTTCCCCGGCGTGTGACAGATTTTGCGGAAACTCTCCCTGCGTCATGGCCTCAAGCTCTGACGCCGGTGCAAGACCGGCAATGACGGAAACTGAACCAGATCTCGACGATCTCCTCAACAACCTAGATCTGCGGGACGACGAACTTGATGATGTGGTGATTGGCGCGGATGAGGTTAAAGAATTCCAGAAGGATGCTCGCTGGATGGCGATCGGTAAGGTTCATACGACACGATCCTTTAGTGCTGAGGCCTTATTTGGGAAGATGAAAGCAATCTGGAACCTTTCCAAGGAGCCGACCTGCCGTGAAGCGGGGGAAAATCTCTTCGTTTTCCATATGCATTGTCTTGGCGATTGGAAGAAAGTTGTTCATCAAGGTCCCTGGACGTTCCGAGGATGGGCGGTCCTCATTGAGGACTACGATGGCCGTGAAGTTCCTGAGAAAGTCCCGTTTGGCGGCTTGTTTGTTTGGGCTCAGATCCACGGGATTCCAGAGCTATACCGGAAAGTGCACGTTGTTGATGATCTTGCCCGTCGAATTGGCAAAACAAAAGAGGTGCAGATGTCTCCTAAGTTGTTCTATGAAGGAAATTATGTCAGGCTGCGTGTGCTAATTGAGGTGGAAAAACCTTTATCCAGAGTTGTGCTACTCAATGTTGAAGGAGAAGGTAGGAAGAGGCTGCTTGTTAAATATGAGAAGATTCCATACTTCTGCAAACGCTGTGGACTGATTGGGCACAATCATGAGGAATGCGGTGATGGAGTGTGGACAGCCAAGGAGCTGCAGTATGGTGATTTCATGCTCGCAACTCGACGTGCTAACCCGCCAACTTTAGAGCCCCGCCCTTTCAATCAAAGAGGCAGAGGAGGGAGAATAATCAGAGGCTCCGCCTCGGGCCTCCGTAAGCGTTCCTCCGACGATGCCTTGCTGGATATGAACTCTGATCTAAAGGATACAGCCTCAAGTCCCTTAAAGGATGCCCCAATGGAGCAGGATGGGGATGGTACTTTGGGTGCAAGGAAATCTCTTGTCTTTGATGGGGAACACACTGAGAATGATTCGGAATCAAGCAATAATATTGTGGATGAAAACACAGAAGAGGTTCCACCGCTTCCTCCGGCATACTCTGACCCTCGTGACCGCACAAAGCTGCGGAAAACTACAGCAACAAAGGACTTGGCAACATCGGCGGCCTCCCTAGAGGAGGACCGCCGGGCCTAATGTCGACACTAGGCTGGAACGGCCGGGGAATAGGGCACCTCGCGACCGTTCAAGAGCTTGTCTGTCTTGTACAGACTTATAAGCCCTGCCTGGTCTTTATTTGTGAGACTAGGCAAAGTAAGGAAAGAGTTCAAAATCTGAGATATAGAATTGGTATGAAGGAATGCTTCCATGTGCAAGGTGATGGAAAGGGTGGTGGTTTAGCCCTCTACTGGACCGAAGAGGTGACTGTGGATCTCCTATCCTTCAGCAAGCGACATATTGATGTGCACGTTAGCGGAGGCCCTTATGATCACATGTGGCGGGGAACGTTTGTTTATGGGGAACCTAAGGCTAGTGATCGCCATCAAATGTGGTCCAAAATTAGACAAATACAGCACAGATCAGATAACCCCTGGTTGATGATGGGAGACTTCAACGAGGCGATGTGGCAAGAGGAACACTTCTCGAGAACACCACGATCAGAGCGCTTAATGATGGACTTCCGAGAGGTCCTCTCGCATTGTGACCTACATGATATTGGGTTCATTGGAACCCCCTGGACGTTTGACAATAAACAGAAGGGAGAGCGCAATGTCAAAGTCCGGCTTGACAGAGCTGTTGCCACACCAGCTTGGTCTGCTTTGTTTCCAGAACATAGACTGCGACACATTCCTTCGTCCCGATCGGACCACTGTCCTATCCTCTTGACAGCGGATGAGTCTCCTAGTTGCAGATCATCTAACCCCATCAGACGGTATGAGGTAGCCTGGGAGCGGGAGCCATCCCTGGCTGCGGCAGTAGAAGATGCCTGGTCTCGTAGGATCCCAGGAACAAATCTGGGAGACGTCTCCTCGACCTTGAGGGACATGATGAGTGAGCTGCGGAGTTGGAGGAAAGTGCATTTTAAATCGGTGGCTAAGGAGATAGACAAGAAACGGAGCCAACTAGAAAATCTCCGTTCCTTATCAGATGAAGCGAGTAAAGCTGCCTATATTGGTATTGAGAAGGAAATGGATGAACTCCTTTATAGAGAGGAAATCATGTGGATGCAACGATCCAGAATTGCGTGGCTCAGAGAAGGCGACCGAAACACGAAGTACTTCCACCGACGAGCATCGTGGAGACGTCGGAAAAACAGAATTCGTCGCCTTAGGAGAGATGATGGGACTTGGACCTCGGATCCTTCGGAAATGGAAAACATGGCACGGGATTTTTTCCAGAAGCTCTACACACAGGAGGAAATATAAACCCGGCTCCTATTCTTGATACAATGAGAAGCTGTGTCGATGCTGAGATGAATGACAAGCTTTGTGCCCCATTTACAGAAAAAGAAATTAGTGATGCCCTCTTTCAAATTGGTCCCCTTAAGGCCCCAGGGCCGGACGGCTTTCCAGCCAGGTTTATACAGAGGAATTGGGATCTCCTTAGAGACGAGGTGGTTGTTGCTGTTCAAAATTTTTTCTCTACTGGGGTGTTGCCTGAGGAGGTTAATGATACGGCGATTGTCCTAATTCCCAAAAATAATGACCCGGAGGTTCTCAAGGATTTCCGCCCCATTAGTCTCTGCAATGTTATCTTTAAGGTGGTCTCCAAATGCTTGGTTAATAGATTGAGACCTTGTCTTCAGGGAATGATTTCTCCAACCCAGAGTGCGTTTATCCCTGGAAGGCTAATTACTGACAATGCCTTAATAGCCTTTGAGTGCATTCACTCGATCCAAACAGGATCAGCAGCTCGGAAGAAGTTTTGTGCGTACAAATTGGATTTGGCCAAGGCGTATGACCGTGTGGACTGGAGGTTTTTGGAAGGGGTTTTAGCGAAACTGGGCTTTCATGCTCAATGGATTCAGTGGATTATGGCGTGTGTTACCACTGTTCGCTATTCTGTTCGCTTTAACGGGAATATGTTGGACTCCTTCACTCCGACTCGCGGCATCCGACAAGGTGATCCTCTGTCACCATATCTCTTCTTGTTTGTTGCTGATGCTTTATCTTGTCTCATTCGAAAGGAAACTGAGACCAATTCTCTCCGTGAGTTTCATATTTGTCGCCGTGCCCCGGGAATTTCCCATCTTCTATTTGCCGACGATAGTCTTCTATTCTTCGAAGCTTCTGTACAACAAGCCAACATCATCAAGGGCATCCTGGACCGATATGAGCAAGGCACGGGTCAATTGGTGAGTCTAGGAAAGTGCTCCATATTGTATGGGTCTGAATGCTCGGCGGTGACTCAGGATGAGATCAAAGGAATTCTGAAATATGAGACCACCTGTTTTGAAGAGAAGTATTTAGGCTTGCCTGTCCCAGAGGAAAGAATGTCAAAGGGGAAGTTCAAATCAACCAAAGGAAAATTCTCTAAGCATGCTAGTGATTGGTCTGAGAAGTATATGTCGTCAGGAGCGAAGGACATTCTCATCAAGTCTGTTCTGCAATCTATCTCTACCTATGCCATGGGTGTATTCAGATTTCCTATTGGTCTAGTAGATGACCTTGAGCGAATTATCCGCAACTTCTGGTGGGGTGATGAACTAAACAAGAAGAAAATGCATTGGCTATCATGGGACAAAATCACTAGACCAAAGGCACAGGGTGGTACTGGTTTTCGCGATCTCCATATTTTTAATCAAGCTCTCCTTGCGAGACAGGCTTGGAGATTACTGCAATATCCGGACAGTTTATGCGCACAGCTTCTGAAGGCGAGATATTACCCGTCGGGCCATCTCCTGGACACTGCCTTCATCAAGAATCAGTCAAGGTCCTGGCAGGGTGTAGTTCATGGCCTTGAGTTATTGAAGCAGGGAATAATCTGGCGCATTGGAAATGGTTCAAGTGTCAAAATCTTTCGTGATAACTGGCTCCCAAGACCAGGCTCTTTGAAATTGGATGGAAGAAGAGGTTCACTCCGGCGGAGGTGGGTTTCGGAATTAATTGACCAGGAAACAAGAACCTGGAATGAAGCTGCTGTTAGGGAGTGCTGCTTACCTCATGATGCGGCTGTGATTCTTACTATAAAACTTCCACAAAGAGCAACGGAAGACTTCATTGCATGGAGTGGCGAAAATAATGGCCTGTTCAGTGTCCGTTCGGCATACCGGATCGGCCTCCATATGAAAAACCAGGGTAGTAACACAGGCCAATCCAGCTCCGAGGCAACTGGCGATAGGAAGATCTGGGATGTCATCTGGAAAGCGAATGTGCCACCCAAGCTAAGAGTTTTTGCGTGGAGGGCTGCCTCGGATTCACTTGGTACCCGCCTAAACTTAAGTCGGCGAATTGATACGGTTTCCCCCACTTGTGCTATATGTGGGTGCAAGGCCGAGGATGCCCACCATGCACTTGTTGATTGTACTCTGCCTCGTGCATTGCATGAGGAACTTCGCGATCATTGGACTCTGCCAACTGAACTATCGTTTAGAGAAAATAATAAGGACTGGTTTTTCACTCTTCTGATCAATGCCCCCAAGGACCAAAGACCCAAGATTATCTTTCTTCTATGGCGGTCCTGGCATCACCGAAATAATATAGTGCATGGAGATGGTAAAGCTTCGGTGTCTCGCATCTGTCCCGTACCTGGTTAATTATCACAGTTCAACTGTTAAGGCTGGTGACGACATCGGCAGTGGTATATCCTCATGGATCCTCCCAGCAGCCGGCGCAGTCAAAGCCAATGTCGATGCCGGGTGGGATTCTGCGTCAAAGATGGCTGGTATTGGTATCATTGTCAGAAACCATAGAGGCTCCCCTCTTGTTGCCGAATGGAAACCTATTCCAGATTGTGGGAGTGCAGAGGAGGCGGAAGTAATTGCTTGCCTCCATGGTCTTCGCCAGCCTAGTGGAATTGCGGTGTTGGCCGGGCACAATTGAAACAGATTGCTCGCGTGTCAGTGCAGGCGATTTCAAGTGACCAGGAGGAACGCTCAGCTTGCTGGACTTCCATCTTGGAGATCCGTGAACTTCTGAAGATCTTCCAAGACGTTTCCATTGTTAAGATAGACAGAGTCTGTAATGGGGTTGCTCATGTCCTAGCTCAGCTTGGTAGGTCAGGTCTTTCTGGTTGTGTGCGAGATTCAGCGCCTGACTGCGTTCAGGACCTGATCACGCTTGATTGTATGAACACTGTGTAATCATTTGGCAGCAGGTTTCTTACGCACTCTTTTCCTTACCAGGGTACCTAAGGGGACTGGAAGGTTTTTAATGAGGCGGCCTGCTGCTGTATTAATATATGTGTTCTTACCTCAAAAAAAAAAATTGTTAGGGCTGTAAAAGCATGTGTGCTTGGGCATTTGTGTGTTCGATTTGCCTAGGACAGGGTATACTTCAGTCCAAAAACCTTGATCGATTCATCGGGCTCGTCTTCCGTCTCGTGAAATCAATACACACACGTACACAACTACATGAGCAACTAGAGTACGTGCACCTACTATTTGTCCATATTGTGGTCTTCCATCTCTACTAGCGAGCAAACCGCTTTCCCTTCTCTTCCGACAAGCACAATATAGAGATTTATAGGACACGACTTGTTCTATGTTGAAGTACACGATAAGTCATTTTGGAGTGGTCAAAATCTGTTTGAGAGACCAAAATTACATGTGCTGCATTAAAAGTAAAAGTTCAAACATATACAAATTATGAGTTAAGATACCAATGGTTTAGAACAAAGAGCTAGCACACTTTTTTTTCCTTTTGATGTTCTCAAAACCAAACAAGGTTCCTCTAAAAAAACCAACAAGCAAGTTCATCTATGTTAGCATTAATATACCTATTTTTTTCTCCGGATTCGGTATTTTTAAGAGAAATCTAATTTCGTAATTAGTAAAGGGTAGGTTCATAAATAAATGTAAATAAAAATGCACCATGAGTCATCGAACTTGACGGGTGGAAACACTTGCATCTAATAGATCGCTTAATTAGTGGAGCCATGATTGGAGCAAGCCCCATGCCAAAAACTAAGCGCAAAAAAAAACTACCAGAAAAAACACTTGTAATAGCATATGAAATTTGGTATGATAGCAAAGATGAACATATCTTCAAATCCATTGCAAACGCTCGAAGAAAGTAAAGGAAATATTTATTAAGCCTCTATTCAAACACCCCAGTCCCTGACTATTACTAAAACAAGAAATTACCTAGTTCAGAGGAGCAGCAGGCAAACTGAAGAACAATCAGCAGCAGGAGTTGCCGAATTGGGGTAGAAATCGGGCGGCGGCGCGTGGAGCAGAGATGGAGCCAGGAGGCGGTGGCCGGGTACGCAGGCAAGGGTGCTGCGTCGTACACCCTGCTTAAAGAAAGAAAGGCACTACTGGCATTTAGTGTATCTTTCTGAAAAATCATTACCCTGCTTGGAAGAAAATTATAGGTAGAGTACACTCTGATATCATGCTTGGAGGTTGCCTCAGAATCTGGAGTTTTTATGGCGGTTATGAATCGCCGGAGGTTCATGATTCACGCACAAAGGCGGCTGCAACCCAATTGATCAAGCATGCATGATCACCGGATGAGGTATGGGGCATTTTATTTATCATATATTTGGTCAGCTTGAAATGCATGTTTTTTCGTCATGATTAATAATAGTGGAAATCACTTAACACTAAAGCTAGTTGAAAACAGGAAGCAACATATTATGTATTGGGGCATCAACAATTAGATAAACATTTTTCTTAATAACTGACTGATTGGTGCGATGTCATTCCTTGCGAAAAAAAACACAGAGAAAGCATATGTATTACAACCATGCTGGAAACTTTTCAGTTGACCAAACAAGAAGACTGTAACTCCTTTACCTTGAGGTACTGAGGAAGTACTCTACTGTTGTACAGAACTCTCTGTCGCAGTCCTAGCATAGTCCTCCACAAATTCAGACCACACATGATTCTATTCCAGAACAACATCCAGTGGAGTCCCCTTAATGCGACTATATCAAATTTGGCAAGACAGATGACATTCCTAGGCAGGTGAATGTATTAGGAAGGGATACTTCTTCGCTGCCTTGCACCCTAGCTCTAGGCAGCCTCGCCCAGTGGTCGCTAAGTCCAAACTTTGTATAGAATTTCGAGTTCGTGTTTGCCTGTGGGATGTTTTGCTAGTTTAAACGAAATAAAAATTGAATGGAAATGTGTTGTTAGTTGGAGACGTCAGTTGGGGTAGATGGAGCCGTGACACTTCAATTCAGCCATGGTTCGCTTTATGGGAAGCGAATAATTGGGCCAAGTGGTCTGTGCTGGTTTGGCTATGTTGCGGAACGCGCAGGAGGCTGGTACAGGCTGAAGTAGACAGATGAACGTGATCTGTAGTGCAACCTATTAGTGAAATGAAGAAATACATTATAGACAAAATGTTTTTTTTCATATTTTTCTCATTTTCTGCAGATTTCACTTAATCTACGCTAAAATTTGGTTGAGGATAAAAGTTCATTGTATGCTCTATGATTATTCTAGACTTTATAAAAAGCAGTACTCGACAATCCTGTCTTAGGAGAACTTTGCAAAAAATAGGTGACAGATGAACGTGATCTGTGTGCCATTTGAAATATGTCAAAACCTTTTACTATTCTTGCTACCTATGCTCATGCGTTACTATACTCTCTCTAAGCTATTTTTCATTATCTACTATGCTTATGTTCCCTTTTGCCACTACAGAACTGGTCAAGATTCTCAAGAATTATGACAAGAGACCTGGGGTCCTTATCTGCCTCCCCTTCATTCAAAATGTGTTGCTTGAGCCTTACTTTACCACTGACAAACTGTACCAGATTGTGAAGGAGTGTGATGCCATGCTCGACCAGCTCCTACCATTGAAGAAATCATCTGTATCAAATGAAGATGGAAAAGAAGATATCAACACTGAGATAAGCCTCTGAACCCCAGTTCTTCCTTGGATAGCATCGGATGCATTCCAGAGCATGGGTGCGAATGAAATTGGGAGCCGTGCGTGGGGGCGAGGTGTTTGCCGTGTACGTGTACGGCGGGCGGTGAAAACGGGAAGGCGATGCGTGTGAACAATCGTGTTGGAAGCTTTTCATCTTTGTGGTCTGCGGCTGCTGCAGATATAAATGATTGGAAAGCCTGGATTTTTTTTCCAAATTAGGCTGATGAGATTGAGTTCATGGAGCGCATGTGCATGAAGAGCTTGATGAAATAGATTGCAACATTTGTGCAAATGTTATGTCACATTGGGTGATCAGAATGTATTATTTGTACAACATCTTATTGTGCAATATGAAGTATTGGTGGAAATGCATCTTATTTTTGAAATTGTGCTATCAGAAATATTCGTGGAAAAAGTATTTTTTTATTATCAAAATTCAAACCAGTGACAGGCATCTTCTTTTGCCTGTCATTAGTATCACACACTAGTGACGGGCACTTTGCCTGTCACTAGTAACCTGAGACCAGTGACTAGTCTTTAGTGTCAGGCGCTTTGCCTGTCACTAACAAGCCATTTGTGTCTGTCACTAGAGGCCAATTCTGTAGTAGTGCATCCCGCTGAAAGGTTGCAGACGTCCTTCGACAAGTGCTGGGCCGACGCGAGGGCGCACGCCGTCGGGAGGGACGACAAGTACGACGTCAGTTGGAAGGAGATGCTCGCCAACCAGGGATCCGGATCGCCCTGCTGAAGGCAACCTCCGCGGCGAAGAAGAGGAACACCGACATGGCGTTCCTGATCGCCCGTAATAACGGGAAGATGGACGAGGAGACGAGGGCTTGGTACGACGCGCATTGCCAATACATCCTACGCCCCCCTCCGTCGAGCGCTTCGTCCTCTCCTCCGACGTCCACTCCCGCCACTGTGACTCCGGCGGCCAACAATGCATCGCTACCCGACTCCGCGATAGAAAAGGCGCAGGACGGGACTGTCGATGTCCCTGTTATCGTCTAGTTTCTGTTTAGATCACCGGTATGTGGCTGATCCAATCGCCGAACTATTGGGTGATGCTTTTGTGTAGCGGGAAGATGATTATTTGGAATTATTGCCACTGTTGGGCGAATGTTGGGGGTGCAACTGGTAAACTGATGCCCCATGCCCTACTTTCATCTAATCTAGCGTTATTTTCGTCCGGATTTCGCCCTGGGGGCTTCAAACGGCTGGAGGTGCTCTTAGTAATCCCCAGGCCCCAGGATGCGTCAGTTAGTCGCCGATGGTCCGACCTAGACGGTTGATGCTTCGTCACCTCGGGTTCGACTATCCAGGCGGCCAGGCCGGCGATCGTCCGATCACAAAGAGCAGCGAGATAGTGCGTAGCAGGCTAGCAGTGCAAGGCCTCCTGGCCCCTCCGTCAATCTTCAGTTCATCATGAGTTTGTGAGTTCGTCAATGCACAAGACCACATAGATCAGCGAGAGACACGGTAACGATTCGCTTGGAATTTACAAATAGTTCTTGTTTTCTCCTAAATTATCCCTAATTCTGAATTTCCAATTATCAGTTCACGTCTTGTTGTCTCGTCAGTTTCAATTTTCGGGGCCTCCGTCGCCAGAATACCCGCATACATACATCGCCGATTTAACTGATCTGACTTCTAAGGCATAGTTTTTACCATTCAGAATTTGATTTGTTTTCTTTTTGAGCATTGTGTGTTATCATGTCCTTCTTGTCGGGAAAGCATCCAGATGGTAACACTAAAAGGAAAAGAGCAAAACAGGTGGCGGCCTTGATACAATCGCAGAGGGGAGATATTCACAAAATTTTCAAATCTAATACTAGTGCTTCAGTAAACCAATGATCAGTTGGCGATAGTTACTATCAAGGAAGATGCAGGGGTAAGTGGCTCTTATCAGCAAGAGGAAAATATCGACACCGACATTGGCCATAGCAATGTAAGTGGCTCTGAGAATGCAGCTAATTCAACAGATCCACATACAGAGTCTCCTAGTGTTGATGAACAACCATTTTACACTTCTGATATTTATGATCCTAGAAATTGGGATAATCTGCATAACAAGGCAAGATATATCTTAGCTGAGAAAGGACCTTTGAGAGAGGAACAAATGGAGTACCCTCTAGTCTCTAGACGATGTATCTAGACATTTTTTGTATGGTCATTATTACAGGAGTTCAAGTAACGGAGAGAAACATGATAGAAAATGGCTTGTTTATTCAAAAGATGTTGATAAAGTTTTCCGTTTTTATTGTAAGATTTTCTAGTCTAGTGCTAGCAGGAGTCAGAGTTCCTTAGCACATGATGAATTTAGACATTGGAGGCATATCAGGGAGAGGTTGGTATGGTTGTGGTTGATATGGCGGTAACATTTTTATGTTGTAATATTTTTATGTTGTGGTTGATATGGCGGTAACATCTTTGAAGGACAGATTCAAAGAACTCATGGTGTTTAAAGTTGCAGAAAATTTGCACAAACTTTCTCTCTCAAGGGTGGCTCATGTGATGTTGAGGTATATGATCTTATTTCTGAATTAAAGATGATGAGATTCACCTTGCCAGATGGCGTAAAGTCTGCTATGGAGATTTTTGAGCATGTCAGAGAAGTTGATTGTTATCCTAATACCGCATCATGTTTAATGTGCTTGTGACTGTCTCATCAGCTGAAATAAGCTTTTCAAAGTTGAAATTATTGAAGAACTATTTGAGATCAACAATGACTCAACAGAGGTTAACGGTTTGACAACATTTTGCATCAAGAAGAAATTATTACATGACATTTACATCAACCCTATCATAAGTGAATTTGCATCAAGGAACGCTAAAAGAAAATTTTAAGGTAACATGTATAAAATATTTGATATGCTACTGACTTCTGGATACAATTAAATGATATTGAGAACATATTTTTCTGCGTATATCTGTAAATACTATTGTAATACCTATATTAAGGGCCCCAAATTTTAGTCTCGCCCTAGGCCCCAAAAACCACAGGACCGGCCTTGGTGCCACGAATTTAAAAAAATATTATTTTCAAGTTTCAGATTTTTTTTAAATAAACGTATGTATATCCAATGTTGATATTTATTTGTGCAGATTTTGGTATAAAAAATGACCATGTGTTATCTACACATAAATGTGAAAATAGGAATTTCTATTACCGTGAACAGTACACAACCAATTATTGTAGTGTCATTTGGACATTTTATCATTTTCGTGTAGGCTACATACAAATGTATTTCTGTGAAAACTTACACAATTAAGTATCAATAGAATATGTTTATAAAAATTATTTCAAATTTTTTTAGATTTTCAAATAGCATTTTTTTCCCAATATTAGAGAAAACGGATGCACCTACACCCAAGTGCATCATGGTATTTCCCGAGCGTGTCTTCACTAGTTAACACTATCTCTAATACTTATGATAAATATTCATACTGGGTCGAGTTAAAGGTCGAGCTGTAAAATTTGGTCATACTCATCATGTAACAATCTCCGGTCGATCTTGAGCCAGTTTCGAGCTATGAGGAAATACTAAATTTCCATTATTTCTTGTATATGGAAGAAAGAAAAAATAGCATACACAACATATAGAAACAATAAGTTAAAGTTTCAGATTCTCTTAATTAAATTCCATTCGCAATAGAATGAATAAATCCAATCCACACCATATAAAGTAGTAAATTATCATGTTTCCATTTAATATGTAACATAATTATGATATGTTTTTTGAGCTATCGAGCTTAGTTGAGCGAGTTAGTGTTGGCTCAAGATCAGATCATTTCCTGTTTGAGGAATAAAAGACAATCATATTCTCGGCCCATTTTAAAGCCAATTTCTAGTCAAGCTAAGAGAAGAGTCGATCTCGAGCCGCTCACAAGTCTCAAGTTTTTTTTGCAGCCCTAGTGGCCAGGAAGAAGGGAAACGACATGCTTGGTTCATGCTTGTATGGTTGACTGGGAAGGCGATCCATTGAAGGTCTATATGGCTACTAGGGACTGCCTGGAATTTTTTTGTTTTGTTTTGTGAGAGGTGGTCGGTAAATTGATCACGAAAAAACTAACCACAAAGACCCTAAACTTTTCTATGTCCCTACAAAAAGACGGGAGCTTTTAAGTTGTACTGACTTACAAATTGATCACACTGAAGTAACCGTAAGTTGCGAGTGACAAAAGAGGGAAATGCATATAGTAGATGTAATAATGCTTTGCACATTGCACACCACTATCTGTGCTCAAGATTAACTTTCCAATATTGATAGATATAAGTGATATCAATAAACATTGGATGAAAGTACAATACAACGATGAACTTAATTCTCATCATTAAGTTTCTTAGCACATGCTAGATGAAAGGGCATGCATGCGGAACAAATGATGCCGCCCACTTCCAATACACACACGCTCTACATTTGTGTACACTCCAACCCATACATGTCAAGAAAACCCAAAAACTTAAATTCTTGAGTTTTCGTCCATGCAAACAGATGTACACACACAAATTTATCACCCTAACACTCATACACCAATATGTATCCTTGGTTATTATTACACCAAACAACAAATTAATGATATAGTACATATACACACCATATCCAAAACACCAAAACCAATAATAACATTCCAATAATCAGCTTTTGAAGGTTCCCATGCAGCATTCCTGCATGCAGATGCACTTGTTCATGTGTTGGCGATGTCAAATTTACCTCCCGTAACCCCACAAATCCATCTCCCCGCCTCGTTGGCCGGGGTTCATGGCGCTCATTTGCTGCACCGTGGCGGCGCTCCCGCCGTTGCCGAACCCGTCGATAGCCTGCCACTGCTGATCAGAAGCAGTACCGTTCGTCTGATCTCTTCCCTCGGCCAGCCCATTGGCCGCAACGCCATCACTGCTGCTGACTTCCAGGCCATGGTGCTCGACCGGCAGGCCGGAGAAGTCGTACCCAGCGCCTCCGGAAGCGTCGGCGGCCGGGCGATGGTTGGTGAGTAGGTCCTGGACCTGCACGTGGTGCGAGTAGGCCGTCTCCGGTGGCTGCATCTGGGAGTAGTAGAAGGAGGAGGTGTGCTGGTGGTACTGCGGGTGCATCCCGTGCATGTAGTGGGACGACATGCTAGCGTGCTCGTGGCCGCCCATCGGGGATGACACGGTCATGTGGCCGCCGCCGCCGGCCTCCGCGCTCTGGCTCGAGCTGCCCTCGCCGCCTCCTCCTCCGGCGATCTTAAAGAAGCACTTCTTCTTGAACACGCGGCACACCACCCATCCATCCTCCTGTAATCAGCACGACACAGTCGATCAACCCTATAGCTAAATTAAGCGAACTGCAAGCATGCATCAACACTTAGCACATGATTCTAAGAGAGAGATCGTCGAGGGCTTACGCTGGTGCCGCCCTGGGCTTCGTCGATTTCCTCGAGGCGGTACTCGTGCATGATCCAGTCGGACTTCTGGCCGTGCGGGGCGCGGCCGCGGTAGAAGACGAGCGTCTTGCGCATCCCGATCTTGCGGTAGCTGGTGCGGATGCACTTGTCCCTCCCCGTGGCCTTCCAGAACCCGGCCGTCGTCGCGCGGTTCGTGCGCGACCCCGTCGGGTACTTGCGGTCCTTATGGCTGAAGAAGTACCACTCGTTCTGCGGCGCAGAGCCGATGCGGCACCTCTCTGCACGCGCACCATGGCACACACAAGTAGGACATCAGCAATGAATTGAGCATATCATCATGGCAGAATGGATAATTCAGTACCTTGGAGGTCCCATGGCTCGATCTTGTTGAGGTCCACCTCCCTGATGACCTCGAGGTCGAACTTCTCGAAGCCGATCTTCTTCTTGAGGTAGTAGAGCAGCAGCTCCTCGTCGGTCGGGTGGAATCGGAACCCCGGCGGGACGCCGTTGCTAGACGAGAAGTCAGCCATCGATCGAGACGATCGATGCACGCAAATTAGCTAGGTAGAGCTTTCGATCTTTGACGCGGGAGAGGCATGTAGCATGTATATATAAGCGTGGCCGACCTGCTGCTAGGTACCTAGCTAGCTAGCTAGCCGCGGGAGGGAGCTGCTGGCTGGGAAGAGTTGACGCCGGCCGCCACGGCGCTGGACCTGGATAAAAGTGGTCACGTAGGATGCAAGGCAAGGCCATGATCGTCGAGGCCTGCGCGCGCGGAGCAAGACGGTCAGCTCCATTATTCTACGCCGTTAACGATCCCGAGGCTCCCAGCAGCCTTTGTTTACGGATCGCTTGATTGTTACCAAAGCAAGTGCTACCTAGCTTGGGGAGAGCTGCAAATCCACTAAATACAAATCTTCGATCGACTTTATATACGCAAATTGTGTTGCTATATATACATTAGTTAGAGGGAAGATTAACTCAACCTTCAGTTAATATGTCCAAAATAAAATGCACTATTTTTTAAAGGAAAAGTTGTGAGTGAGCACAACACACCCATAACTTTTTTTTTTGAGTTTTCCCCTTATGTATCTCTCAAACTATATAACATATGGACTTGAAATTTTGCAGGTCACTGAAACATTACAACTAGACTGTTGGGAAAATATTTCATATTTTTTTGCAATCAAAATTTTCAAATATTTAAAATTTTAAAATTCTTTATATATATATATATATATATATATATATATATATATATATATATTGGCTGTCATAAAAATCCTAAACTACTTTTCCTATATTTTAATTGTAATTCAGTGGCTTGCAAAGTTTCAAGTTCAAAGGTTGTATGGTTTTAAGTCACAAAAAAAGAAGCTTGTATGGTTTGAAACATTAAAAAAAGATAATTTGTTTGAGAGGAATCAAAAGAGCCAGCGAAAGAAAAAGTGGGACATGCACCGTTTCTTACAAGTACCTCCCTTAGTAAATAAATTTCCCTTCAAACAAAAATAGCATTAGCTTTACACCTTGGAGTCTTCTGACCACTCTTCATTTGTTATGAAACTTATCTCATGACAAAGGGGTTTATTTGATTCCAAGGGATTTTATAGGGATTTTTTAACACTGGGATCTTAGATCCTTTTCTATATCGGTTGTCTGATTCACAAGGATCGAATGCTACATGAACTTCCCCTGAACATTAGTTTGTACTATGTTTCGTTGATTTTTTTTTTTGCATCTGCTCAAATCTCATTGAAAGTATACTGTGTTTTCTCATGTCTTGTTAAACAAACTAAAACCCCGTAGGATCTTAAATGCATTACCATAGGTGGTTCCAGCATCCCTCCAGCCCGGCTTATTGCCCCACGGCGCAATACTTTGCATGGGGTATTTTCTCAAGGCAATTTGAACAAATATAAAATCATAAGCCTTCAAATTTGTAGTTTGCTCAAGCTTCGAAACGTTCTTGGGTCCGCTATTTTGTATGACATTTCGATACACATTTTTAAACTCATACGAATCGAATAGGGACTAATTTTTTTCATAGATTGTGTGCAATAACATAATATACCCATACCATCCTAGAACCATACGGATAACACAAGAGAGCGCCACGAAAGTATGTTCCGCCCATATTTTGGTTTCCGCATGCTATCTCCGTCATTCTTATCATCAAGAGCTATGCTAGAACTTTTACATAACACCCCTTCAACTCCATACAACTATCTTCATGAAGCCCCTCATATTTTGCAAAATATACCCTCAACTCCTACCACACTACCACCACATCAATTATTATTATCTCTCGACCCATCCGATATACTATGCATATTTATTTAGTTCACACTATTTTTTTTATTATGCATCTTTTCCTGGTCTAAAAGATGCATGAATAAAGATATTACTCTATCCGGTCCAAATTAATGGGCACATCCATATACTATGTATAGTATAAGTGTACTTTTGAGCTGGGCCAATTAATTTGGGTTTTTGTATCCATCAGTTTTTACACATTTTGGAAGACTAATTGACATAAATTTTAAAATCTATGCATAATTAAATTTCATATTATCAACTAAACAACCATTTGTACATTTTCATGACCAAAAAGATGCATGAAAATGACCAAGAAAATAAGTTCTATGTATAGGTTGATATAAATCACAATTTAAGGGGCTCGAAAGCAAAATGGTCTTGCAGTAATACTCAAAAACTATGAGCCCTTGGATAAGATGGAGACCCTGAGTGTGAAAATCGCACTCATGATGTGTTACAAAATTCACTCATGTGACTAATTTAAATTTTCTGTTTGTAAATTTTGATTTATTATTATTATTAATTCACTCTTGGTGATACGGATAATGTGATCATTTTCATGAACATGCTCATGCACAGGATTTTAGGACTAGGAAAAAGGTAGCTTGGGCAAGATCCAATAAGAACCTTAAATGAATTGGGTTCTGATTTGTACTGGTAGTTTCAATTCCTTGACCCAGCTCCAGCTCGATTTTTTTTGGATCTTCAGCTCCAGCTCGATCACTATGTAAATGGCAACTGGCATGCATGAATCGCAACAAACTCTCTACGTTTTAAATACTTAGAGTGAAATCAGCAAAGTAATCATGGGGTTTTCTACTGTGCTAGTTTATTTTACACTGCATGCACCCCATGCAAGGTGCTTTGGAGTCACAACTGATGAAGCAGGGTGGCTTATGTGGCCCAAACACATCGAACCTAGCACCCAAAACAACCAATCTCTCTAGGGATCGGGCACCCAACACATGCAGGCACATTTTTCCCAGAACCTTAACCGGGGTTAATTAGAATTGAAGGATTAGTTGACATCTATCCTCATTCAGTAAAATATAAGAGTTCGGGTACTTCTCCGATGTACCAAACTAAGTCTAAAGCAATACATGCATCATGTACTGGGAAATGAACACATAGCCATTTCCTGCTGCATTCATGCATCTGTGCAATTTCCTTTTTGACAATCCATAGCCATTTTGGATAGTTCTTAGTCGTTGATCAGTCTAGAGTTTAGTTAAGTCAAAATTCGCGCATATATACGTCTAGAAAGAAATTATAATCCACACATACTAAAAGTTTCATGTTAGTTTAAAAATAAACTAAAGGGTAGCGAGTTAAGGATCAATGGAATGATTAGAGCATGTCCTTATTTTTCTGCCCCTTAAAACGTGAGTAGAGGGCCCTGTATTCACTTTCCGCCGGCCGAAAACTCGTCCGGCGTAAAACAGAATCTTACGGAATATTCTGTTTTCAGCGGCGGCGCGCGGGGAAAACGGTTGGGAATTCTGAAATGTCCGCGCGCTCTAGCTGAAATGGGATGAGGGGTTGGCCCTGTACTCAGCCTCCCGCCCCGTACAAGTAAGAGGCGAAGAGCCGCCCCGGAGCCAAAACTGTAAACAATCGACGCGGGAGCCTGTTTTACGGGGTATGCTAGATGGCCGGGTAGCGCCCAGCCCCTTATTTCGGTGGTTATTATACGGGTTTGACCCTTTTAATGGGTCTGTTAGACATGCTCTTAGTCTGAGCGTGTGACCGAGTTCGATGTGAGGCTGAGAGAACTATACACTAGTAGAAAGGGCCTGTAATCCCGGTTGGTAAGGGCCTTTAGTCCCAGTTTTCGAACAGGGACCAACCATCTAGGACTAAAGGCCCTCCCCTTCAGTCCCGGTTGTAAAATAAACCGGGACTAAAGGTCCCGCCACGTGGGCTGCTGGCGCGCGTCGAGGAAATGACATTTAGTCCCGGTTTGTAACACGAACCGGGACTGAAGGTTATTTCGTTATTTTTTTAATCCATTTGGTTATGCTCAGTTATTTTTCGCTCTTTTTTTCCTTTTTTTTTCAGAATTTCTAGTATTTCAGTTATTTAACTAGTTTAGTTTCTAACTACACTTAATCTCTAAAACTACGTTTACTCTCTAGTCAAATTACTTACCCGTGGTCCAACTTCCCGCTCGGTCACCCATCCTCTCACTACTCCAGCACTAGCACGCTTAACTTCCAAGTTCCTTTCCCGTCCCACTTCCAAGAGCTTCGCGCGCATGTTGTGATACTAGTATCATATCAATCCTATTAACATGTTGGTCGATATCACACTTATTTATTATTCGAATTCCAAATAATTATTTTAATAAACAAAACTAATGACATAATAACATGTTGTGGTAATGGTATTATAATTTTATTTTTTAAAATATTAATTTCTTAATTAATTATTTTTAATTATTTATTTTTTAATATTTTTTTGCCAAACTTGAAAATTTTAAAATCTAAAAATTGGCTAACTTTATGGTTAAGTAATAGTAATCTTTATGCATGATGTAATTATTATTTTAAAAAATTTAAAAATATAAAATTCTGAATTTCTGGCAAAAACTAAAATCTTCCTCCTTTCATATTTTTATTTTGAATTTTGAGAATCTAAAAATTGGCTAACCGGGTAAACCCCGGTGAATTCGGATGTAACTCTTTTGCTCTAATGATTTTGATATATTATACGTTTTTTTTCGACGTCGTATGCAAAAGTTAATGCGGTTTTACCATTTTTCAAACATTTTTTTGCAAAAAAGTGAAAATTCAAATTTGTTAATTTTCCCTAATAGTAGGTTGCATAACATACAAGAATCTGAAAAGATTGTATTTTTTGAATTTTTATCATTTTCTTTTATATTTTACAGTGTTAAAAAAAGGCGATCCACGGGGGAGGGGGGTGGAGTGCATGGGGAGGCAAAAAAAAAATCCAAAAACCCTTTAGTCCCGGTTGGTAATACGAACCGGAACTAAAGGGTAGCCTTTAGTTCCGGTTCGTATTACCAACCGGGACTAAAGGCTTTTGCCCCATAGACCACCCATTAGTCCCGGATTGTATTACCAACCGGGACTAAAGGGTCCAAACGAACCGAAACTAAAGGGTTTTCATGATGAACCGGAACCAATGCCCCTATTGGTCCCGGTTTGGTTCAAAACGGGGACATTTACTTCCAGAGGTTTGGGACGAAAGGCCTCTTTTCCACTAGTGATACCAAAAACTTGCGGGGAGCTGTCCTCCTCTATGGTGGTAAACGGCGTGTGCACCTTGAGTGAGATCCACGCCTAGCTCCGCCCGTCACTCTGACGCGCCTCCGCGGCGAGGCTCCCGATGAGAGGCTCGTGCGGCCGCGGGTCGCGCTCGATCTTGTGTGGAGCAGAAGAAACCACCAACAGGCAACAGAGGGCGTCCACAATTCGCGTGGGGAAGAACGAGAGATCGACGCCGATGGTGCCTTTGAGTGAGAAGCTTAGTTATGATCGAGGAGCAAATGATTAGGAGTGGTGTTTACGTAGGTAGGTACGTAGTTAGAACCAAACTGCAGTTCAGAGCAATTTACCGACTCATATTCTTACCTAGGAACCTAGTTTCTGCTGCTGCCTGCTGCCGCCATCAGCTGGTTGCTTCGTGTGCCATTTGCTGCTGCTCCTAGTAATCTGCAGGTGTACGTGTGCTTATTTCTGTGGTGAAACATATGTACTCCGTCTCTGTACCTGCAATGGGAGCTTGTGCCTCCGTACTTGCGAGACCCATACGTCCACGTTGTCCTAAAATTTACATCATATAAGATTCCTTATAGTATGTGACGTCTGAAGTTTATAATTTAACATATGTTAAGTGTTAGCGACCACGGATCAAACTGAGAACTATATATACTAGATGTGCGCCTAATGTTGCATATAATTGGTGAGTAATAACTGAAATTTCTTAACCTAAGCGGGCAATGTTGGCACACGTTTTATGTACCATGTAAAGTTCATTATTGTTATCTGAGGTATGTGATATTTAGAAGATTATTATAATTTTATATAAAGCCCATCATTTGTTTTTGCATTTTTTTTTGGAACATGTAGCTAGTATGATTTTTCACTGAATTAAAATATATGGACATGGGCCCAGGATAATAAAATCCACCCTATAATATACCATAAACTTGTAAAAAATTAGCTTTCCTTAATCATAACTGGTGTCTCAACTTTCATATATAGTGTCGAGACGGGTAAGACGGCTAGTATAATAATGCTACGGGAAAAAGGAAGAAGATTAGTTTCCTTATCAAGTATCCTAATTAATTAAAGTGGATACACGTTGAATACGATCAAATTTGTTTAATGGTTAACCGTGCACAAAGTCAATCATGCAACTCTAGACTACTAGAGCGGTACGTAGGGCATGATTGGTTGCTAGTAGGGATTTTGTGCATCTCGGGCTCCATGATAGCTATGCGCAGAAATGTAACCTTTAATCCACATTGTGCAACTTGTTTGGTTGCTAACAATTTCTACTAGGCATCATTGGGGAAGCCAAGTCCTCGTTGTTTGGTTGCCCAAGAATCGTGTTTCTTGAAATAGACCTGCGTTTGGTTACACAATGTTTCCTGGATACATTAACCTCGTAACTTTTTTTGGTGAGCTTACCAACTTAATAGAAAATGTTCACAAGGTGTTCGACACAATAGAAAAGTAGACGATGACAACTATATATCACATAATCAGCAATGCTAACATAGTTCTAGTGGATGATCAAAGTTCTTGTAGTGGATAATAGTGTTGCACCATGATATCAGGGAGAAATCCTCATGATGCAACACAAGTTCATCAATCGAGTGATTACATAAATATCACCTCGCAGAATATACAGACTTGGCACCAGTTCAGATCAAACATAGCTACTCTGAAAATATACATCATGAACGTGATGTTCATTATCAGCAATAGAACAAGCACGAGAACACACACCCAATGCTCGGGCTCCTCATAGGTAATACTTCCCCAGGAATGCAGTAAACCAAGCCATCTTGTCTCCAGGAACCATTGCGAGATACCTGTTGTCCTGTGCCTTGTGATCCATGAGGTGGCTGAGAGCACGGTGGATCGCAAATGGAGATATCTGAGCTGCTAGAACCGTAAGTGGTCTTGATCTGAGCATTGTTCTTTATGGGTTTGTTGATCAAATCAGCGTCCTTAGGGTGAATCTGCAAGCAAGAGATTAGTTAGTTGTTGATCTTTTAAAAAGTAACGACTTAGTGAATAAACTAGAACAAGAGGTAACGTTCATCGTGCCTTGATGTGGGCAAATTAGGCATCGTCGTCCATTATGGTAGATGTTGTCTTCTCCACCCAATGCACATCCTCAAGCATTTTGATCCACATGACATGAACCCACATTGGTCTTCATTGGCTCAGATGGTTGTAGACCTGGTTGTATCCAACTTGACGGCCACTGAACTTGAGAACATCGTCCGCAATAGCTTTAAGGTGCACCATCCTGAATCCCTTATCCATTGGCATCCTGTTCTTGATAAAATCACACACCCTGTTCATCACAAAGGTGGACAGAGCAGCAAGACATACTGACGAGGTATTAACTCGTCAATGTCTACAGATTGTAGACTTAGGATTTCGTAAGAAGTAGAGGGCAAGTAGATCTCGAAGGTTTCAGCCGACAATGGTGCTCGGCTAAAGATTACGGTGGTTCTGTTGGCAAATATCCGATCCACGTTTCTCCCTCGGCTCGCCTTTATATAGGAGGTGGAGCCGAGACTTTTCGTGTCGTACAAGTTACAACACCCGAGACGTATTGGGCCTTTCCTATTTTGATACAATATTTCTACTACAACTCTATTTTTCCTTATCCGAAGATCCCTTGGCTTCTGAGCCTCCAAAGCTTCGGGTCCGTGGGTCTCATGTCCTCTTCATATAATCTAGGGTACTTTATTCTGCATGCCTGTTAGGCATACCTATGTCAGTAGCCCCCAAGATTTTGCTTGGATCGTAGAGTCGAGTAAAATCTCCATTCGTAAAACTGACTCACATGTTTAGTAAAACTTTCGAATCATAACGAATATTTTGCTCAACATCTATTTGTATATGGATGATGGTAAATGGGACTGGTTCATCTGACGGATCAGGTACCAGTTAACTGCTCTTGTGGCAAACCCGCATAAACCTACTTCAAGCTCGAGTCACTGGACTCGAACTCGGGATACTGACGTAACTCGAGACACGCCGCTTAAGGACTTATCGTGAATCGAATCCCAGCTTTATTTTATCGAGTACCTACCGCGTCCGTCGGGATTTTTCTTTGCATCTGCTGATTCGGATAAAGTGGGGAGCGCATTCGGGTGCGATGCCACACCACACAGGACAGATCCTGGGGTCTTACCTTCGCATTCTTTCGATTCATGGCATTCAGAGTTTTTACACGGCGGACGCGCTTTGAGAATATATTGTCGAGCGCCTTTGTCGGTTGCTGCAATTCTTTATTTTACGAGTTAACTCATAAAACAATATCTTGACCACCCGATAGGAGTACATGATGAGTTACGTGTAACTCGAAGATGTGCGGAAGAAGTTCTTTGACTGCAACTCTGTATTGACTTATCATTTTGCCTTCTTTTTCTTCTTTATATTTTCATCGGGTGCGCGACCAGCGCTTCCGATGGGAGTAGCCCCCGAGGCTACAGCCGAGTGTTTGCACTTGGTTGTAGGTTCAACTTCTATTATTTGTCAAACTCCATATTTTCACCTTCATCGCGTTATCTTACCACAAGTATATACAATACTTCTGATAAGAGTAGCCCCCGAGCATATGAACATGTGCTTGCACTTCTTCCACGTCGCACAAGTGGGGCGCGCACGTCTTCCGATATTTCCGGCACACACGCGGTAACTTCCTTCTGGTAAAAATAAAGTGTAAAGACCATTTTACCACTCGAACACGCGTAAGGCTTAGGATCCTCTCCTTTTCATCCAACGGCTGAGCTCACCGTCTTCCACCTATAAATTCTACCCTACTCCTCACTTTTCCCCCTTCGCTGCGCCGCACATCTTCTCTTGCATCTCTTCTTCTTCCTCCTCGAGCACCTCGCACACTCACCCTCTGCTGCCCCTCGTTTGCTCCACCGCGCATCCACCATGGCTCCCCGAACCAAGCTCTGCAAGAACCGTGCCCCAGGCATCGACGAGCGCGTGGAGAAGAACAAGATCTTTGGATGGGAGAGGTTGAAGCTCTCCACGCAGGACAAACGGCTGCTCAAGAGGATGGGCCTGCTCAACAAGGAAGCAATGACGATGTCAGGCGATGAAAGTTCCCCTCATCCCCCTTATGGTTTCCGGTTAACATTTGTCGATTTCCTCATCCGCGGCTTTTCCATTCCCGTTCACGAGTTTCTCCGCGGCCTCCTTTTTATCTATGGGATTCAGCTTCACCAGCTGACCCTAACTCTCTCCTCCATATCTCTATTTTTGTCAACCTCTGCGAATGCTTCCTGGGCATCCACCTCCACTGGGGCCTGTGGAAACGCATCTTTTACCTCCGCCGCAACAACTCTAAGAACACCATTTATAACGTAGGTGGTGTTTGCATCTGCGTCCGGCCAGAGGTCGGATACTTTGATGTGCAGTTTGCCGAATCCGTCCAAGGCGGGCGTAGGAAGTGGCTTTACGTCAAGGATGAATCTTCGGCTGCCCAAGAGTACGGTCTTGCTCCCTTTGACGCTTCCGACGATATTCAGAGGGGAAAGTCTTGGGATGCAGAGGCTACAACCGAAGAAAAGGCAGCCACTGACGCGTTGATCGCTCGCATCCAAGCGCTCCAAAACGCCCAAGGGGCGGAACTATCGGGTGCGCAAATTATTGCACACTTTTTGCGGATTCGAGTGCAACCTCTTCAGGCTCACCAAAATTCAGCCTCTGTTTTTGTGTTTCTGTCTCTCGGCGGCTCCCTCCTCGACGAAACCATGGGGGTCATAAATATAGGGGTTTTAAGTCAAACGGAGTCTGTGGGAGAAATAATCAGGCGAAACAGATGGTCGATGGCGAAAAGAGGTAGGGTGGCACACCCACCCTAACTGGGCGCGCCACCAATGTTTTTTGGCCTTAGTCCCTCCCCTTGTGAGGTCCAAGCGCTCCAGATGCTTCTCGTGGTGAAATATTGACATCCCCGAAATCCTAGCTCAGTTTGACTCCATATAGGTCCCTAAAAGTGAAAAATACACAAAACACTGTTTTCCTGTTCTGCAAAGTTATAACCCAACTAAAGGGGATCATTGGTAAATCCCCATAAGTCAATATAAAACATGGATATAACATCATATATGTTGCAAATATGTGGGAATATGTGTCAATGAAGTACAAAGTTCATGTATGCATTTTACATGCATCAACAAGCACAAAACCTAAATATGCTAGACTGAACTAAGTGCAACAACAACAACTGAAGTTAATCAAGATAGGCACAAGATATATGAACACATGTGATAGCAAGATATAAGTACTTGAAGCACGATGGTTATCATAAGGAAATTAAACTTGGGTATAGATATAACCGAGACAAGCGGATACGAAGATGTATTCCCGTGTTCCCCCACACAAGGAGAGGCACGTCATGTTGGAGAGATGTGGGCTACCACGAAGGTCTCCTGAACGCCACGAAGACTCACCTTCTTCTCCAAGCCAATTCCACGAAGAACAAAGGCCTTTCCCTTATGGTTAGCTAGCTTTTCCTCCACTCCAGAGATGGCAAGCTCCACAACCACTTCACAAACTAGAGAGCCCTCGGGGTCATATATATATATATATATATATATATATATATATATATATATATATATATATATATAGAGAGAGAGAGAGAGAGAGAGAGAGGTTTTTTGTCAAAATACGTCGGTTCGCGAAAGAATCAAGTGATTTGGGTGATCAACGGCCATAAGAGAGGGGGTGGCGCGCCCACCCTGCCGTCTATTGGGCCTCGGGCCCCTCCAAGTGTGCTTCAAAGGCCCATGTTGCTTCTCCCGATGAAAAAATGACCCTCTCCTAGCTTAATTTGCCTCCGTATAGGTCTCTGAAAGTAAAAAATACACAAAACATGGATTTCCTATTCTACAGAGTTATAAACCAAATAAAGGGGTGTAGGATAACGTTGCATAGAAAACAAAAATTTTCCTACCGCGAACACGCAATCCAAGCCAAGATGCAATCTAGAAGATGGTAGCAACGAGGGGGTATCGAGTCTCACCCTTGAAGAGATTCCAAAGCCTACAAGATGAGGCTCTTGTTTCTGCGGTAGACGTTCACTTGCCGCTTGCAAAGCGCGTAGAAGATCTTGATCACGATCGCTTCCGGCGCCACGAACGGGCAGCACCTCCGTACTCGGTCACACGTTCGGTTGTTGATGAAGACGACGTCCACCTCCCCGTTCCAGCGGGCAGCGGAAGTAGTAGCTCCTCTTGAATCCGACAGCACGACGGCGTGGTGTCGGTGGTGGTGGAGAAATCCGGCGGAGCTTCGCTTAAGCGTGCGGGATGTGGTGGAGGAGAGATACCGCTAGGGTTTGGGGAGAGAGGGGAGGCTAGGGCGCCGGCCAAGGGCAGCCCTAGGTGGTGCGGCCAAGAGTGGGCAGCCCCCTCCCTCTCCTCCTCATTATATAGGTGGAAATCCCCAAGTGTTGGTATCCAAATCTTCGAATAAGACCCCAACAATGAAACCTCCCATATGTAGGGAAACCTACCCAAGGTGGGAATCCCACTTGGGGTGGGATTCCCCCTTCCATGAGGGGGTTGGCCGGCCACCCTAGGGGAGTCCACCTTGGACTCCTCCCCTTTAGGGTTGGCTGGCCATGCAAGGTGGAGTCCCTCCGGGACTCTACTTTCCATGGTGATTTCTTCCGGACTTTTCTAGAACCTTCTAGAACCTGCCATAAATGCACCGGATCATTTCCAAACTTGGAGTATGACTTCCTATATATGAATCTTATTCTCCGGACCATTCGGAACTCCTCGTGATGTCCGGGATCTCATCCGGGACTCCGAACAAATATTCGAACTCCATTCCATATTCAAGTTCTACCATTTCAACATCCAACTTTAAGTGTGTCACCCTACGGTTCGTGAACTATGCGGACATGGTTGAGTACTCACTCCGACCAATAACCAATAGCGGGATCCGGAGATCCATAATGGCTCCCACATATTCAACGATGACTTCGGTGATCGAATGAACCATTCACATACGATACCAATTCCCTTTGTCACGCGATATTTTTACTTGTCCGAGGTTTGATCATCGGTATCACTCTATACCTCGTTCAACCTCGTCTCCGACAAGTACTCTTTACTCGTACCGTGGTATGTGGTCTCTTATGAACTTATTCATATGCTTGCAAGACATTAGACGACATTCCACCGAGAGGGCCCGAGTATATCTATCCGTCATCGGGATGGACAAATCCCACTGTTGATCCATATGCCTCAACTCATACTTTCCGGATACTTAATCCCACCTTTATAACCACCCATTTACGCGAGTGGCGTTTGATGTAATCAAAGTACCTTTCCGGTATAAGTGATTTACATGATCTCATGGTCATAAGGACTAGGTAACTATGTATCGAAAGCTTATAGCAAATAACTTAATGACGAGATCTTATGCTACGCTTAATTGGGTGTGTCCATTACATCATTCATATAATGATATAACCTTGTTATTAATAACATCCAATGTTCATGATTATGAAACTAATCATCCATTAATCAACAAGCTAGTTTAAGAGGCATACTAGGGACTTCTTGTTGTCTACATATCACACATGTACTAATGTTTCGGTTAATACAATTATAGCATGATATATAAACATTTATCATAAACATAAAGATATAAATAATAACCACTTTATTATTGCCTCTAGGGCATATCTCCTTCGAGTCTCCCACTTGCACTAGAGTCAATAATCTAGTTTACATTTGTAAAGATATAACACCTTGGCCTTTTGGTGCTTTATCATGTATTGCTCACGGGAGAGGTTTTTAGTCATCGGATCTGACACGCTCAGAAACGTATGTATTTTGTAATTCATTTGCGTCTCAACGCATCACTCATTTCCAAATGAGTTGGCATTAAATATGTTTGATCTTCGGTGGAACCTTAATTCCGCTGTCTCGAAATATGTCACTAATATTGTCACACACAATATAGCTTCAAAGTTCCGACTCGTCTGAACTACACCAAGTTCTCAAAGAACCTCTTGACTTAACATCCTTTGTCATTGTCAAAATAATGACATACTCGCCTTCTTTTGTAGAATCCGTCACAATATTTAGAACTCTTCTAAATCTAGCATAGACAACTTCTAGCTCATTGCGCTACCTTTTAAACAACACTTAGTCTAATTTGAGATTGAAATTATATTTTATATGTGACAAAACCAATATCGGTGTAACACCTTACAGCGATTTGTTTGTCATTTGTTCATACAAAAGTATATATATATATCCTTAGTTCTTCTAAAGTACTCAAGGATATTCTTACTGTCGTCCAATGATCATCATATGAATCATTCTGGTATATGATCATAACACTTTATAGCACATGATATCTGATTGTGTACATATTATTCGTGATCTATAATCACTCATGTGTTTTTACTCATTGAGTGTCAGATACTCTCAAGTCTTGTTAAACCTTCACATGACAAGAACATTTTCTTAATATTTCTATATTGAACTACTTCAATATCCATCATATGTACTTTGACTTAAACTTATTTATGTGTTTCAATCTATCTTCATAGATCTTGACACTAAATTTGTTTCGATCCATATCCTTTCATTGAAGTTAATTCTCAATGAAACCTTTTTAATCAAGTATATAATTACATCATTTATAACCAACTATATGTCACCTACATAAAGTATTATAAATGTGTCTTAGCGCTCCCACTTAATTTCTTGCAAATGCAAGCCTCTTCATCGTCTCCGATGAAATCAAAAACTCTTTGACTATTTCATCTGGTGAAGATTCCAACTCCGTGATACTTACTTCATCCAATTGAAGCTTGTATACCTATCTAGTATTCCACGGACCAGCAAAACTCTTGGTTGTATCTTGTATACATACTTCGTTAAGTAGTGTATTTTGCCATCCTACTAGCATATCTCATAAAAGAAATATGTAGTGATTACTAGAATAATCCACATAGACTATAAGCATTGCTACGGAAGATCTAATCTTATCGTATTCAACTCTTTGAACTTTGTCGTAAACAATTTTTCGATAAGTCAAGCTTTCTTCAAGGATATTTCATCCAAGTCTATCAATTTCATAGATCCATTTACTTTCATAAAGTATTCATCTAACTTGGATTTCATGGCGCATGGCCATTTTAACGGAGTCAGGGCCCATCATAACTTCTTTGTTTTGTAGTTGGTTTATCATTGTTCAAAATCAATCCTTTGTCCACAAATCATTTATTTGATCACAAAGTAAACCATACCTACAAGGTTCAATATGTACTTCGATCTCCATGGCTAAAACACTTTGTAGTCATGAGAGCCATGATCGTCGTGGCCGCTTCCGAAACCAATTCCGATGTCTGCGCTACTCGATCATTATGCTCAGGTTCATAAACCTTATCAAATTGTATTGTCCTCCCACTCAAATACTTCACTCGAAACAATTTCTCGGAAATAAGAAACATTGACAAACACTTTTGTCTTTGTCTCGTGGGAAGAATTCCCAAATAAATCTCTGGGATAACCAACAAAGACATTCATCCGATTTTGGTTGACTATTAGGGTTTATACCCATGCCATAACTTGTATGGTGTCATTTCAACAGATCATGATGATGCTCTATTCAGGTGTAAAAGCGGTAGTCACTAAAGCATAATCCACAAAAATATAATGGCATCAATATTTTATCTCATCATTGATCCAACAAAGTTTGGATATATCTCTTGGATACTTCATCATCACTATGATACTCCAAGAAACGTAAGTTGTAGAACAATTTCATAACTCTCTTAGATGTTCGCTAAAACTCGTAATTCAAATATTTCCACCATGATCCAATCATAGATATTTGATTTCTATTACGATGATTTCCACTTCATACTGAAATTTATTTGAATCCATTCAAATGTTTCAAACTTCTTCCTTATTGAATATATCCACATATATATACTCAATTCATTGTTGAAAGTTTTCATGAAGTAGAAGAATCTCCCGCACACAACTATGCCCGATGAACCACATACATCATCATGTATTTTTCCACTAAGTTAGTTGCCCGTTCAACTTTTGGCCTATGAACGGTATTTTAATCATTCTCTTTAGAAAAGATTTGCAAGCGCCAAATGATTCAAAAATCAAATGACTCCAAAAATCCATTTGCATGGAGTTCCTTCATGCGTTCCTTTCTAACATGACCTAAATGGCGGTTCCACAAATAAGTGGAATTCAAATCATTTGCCTTATGGCATTTTAGCGTCGGTGTTATGTATGTGTGTTTCACCATTAAGATTTATAATAACTTATCCATCGTATATGGAGTAATGTCATAATTTGAACAACTCATTGTTTTCATTTGACCAGAGCAAAATAACAATTATTAAGTTCTTTATTATAAATTCTAAGGACTAGATAGAATGCTAACGACGAACATAATAACACTTTATTTTGTTCCAGTCGTGCATTCCTATCATATTCCTTGTCGACCACTTAGGCCATTGTATTCTTGTATTGCGTTGTTTTGTATGACACTTCATACCAACCAATATAGTACTAATACCCAAGAATTTCTTAGTGTGACTTAACTAGGAATATAACCATAACATGTATATCATTTATATACACACGAGCTAGACTTTCTAGTCTTTTCTTTTCTTTTGCCAAAATATCTTTTGCGGTTTCTCTTTTAGCTTTCCTCATTATTCAGAAAAACACTTCAACATCAATAACTTCTAGGTTTGTTGGTCTAATACCAATAACCTTGAGGTTCTTATTTTGAAGTTAATCATCATATGACAAGTGTTCCAGATTTCACTATTAGTAACTTTGTAATACGATGAACAATTTCACTCATAATTTTATCCATTAATTCATGACAACTTTCTGAGACCATGTTTGTACATGCTAGGCTCATAAAGTTTAACCTTAGTATTCGCATGTGCAAATCTGGCTTGTACCGTTGTAAGCACACGTAGAATCTATAACACCCGATCATCACGTGATGCTTCGAAACGACGAGTCTTAGCAACGGTGCATACTAAGGACAATCACTTCATGGATATGCGAATATCGTTAGTGCCCCAATAGTTGGAGGATTGGGACGCCTTGCGTCTTCAACCTTCGTACATTCCCATAAAACTTATGAGTTTATGTAGTCTCACCAAAATATATTCTATCATCTTGCAATAAGGTCTTAGATATCACATATATCTCATACCTTGATTATTTCTGAAAACTAAATTTTCAGCTCCTTATTTTTCAAACAGATTTGAACTTCAAGTTTTACGGAGACAAGATAACTTTAGGTACTAATTGAAACCACAACTCTTTGAATCAACAATGTGAGGTTTACTAAAAGTTTGCAATAGGACTTAATCATTTCTTGATTCTTTAACAATACGGTACCAGTCCGTAAAGTTTCTTATCGGACTTAACGAGTATTTCTATCTCAATTATAAGACTAGCGCATGGTAGAAAACGGATGCCAATACTACAAAATTAATTCAAAATACTACTCGGACTATGTTTATGATAATTAGTTCATGTTTTAATCTAATTACTAATGAACTCCCACTTAATACAACATCCCTCATAGTTGTTATGTGGTACACGATCCAAATCCATCGCACCAAAACCGATCATCACGTGAGATGATGTAGCTTCAATGGTGAACATCAACATGTTGATCATATCATCCATATGACTCGTGTTCAACCTTTCGGTTTCCGTTGTCCCGAGGCCATGTCTGTACATGCTAGGCTCGTCAAGCAAACCCAAGTATTCCGCGTGTGCAACATGGCTTACACCCGTTGTATATGAACGTTGAATCTATCACATCCGATCATCACGAGATGCTTCGAAACCACGAACTGTACAACGGTGCATACTAGGGGAGAACACTTTATTATCTTGATATTAATGTGAGGGATCATCTTATAATGCTACCGTAGCGATCTAAGCAAAATAAGATGCATAAAAGGATTAACATCACATGCAGTTCATATGTGATATGATATGGCCCTTTTGTCTTTGCGCCTTCGATCTTCATCTCTAAAGCACGGACATGATCTCCATCATCAATGGGCATGATCTCCATCATCGTCGGCGTAGCGTCAAGGTTCATGGCGCCGTCTTCATGGTTGTTCACCTCATGTAGCAACTATTACAACTACTTTGAAATACTACTCAACATGAAATTAAAGACAACCATAAGGCTCCTGCCCGGTTGCCACAATACAATAATGATCATCTCATACATATTCATCATCACATTATGGCCATATCACATCACCAAACCCTGCAAAAACAAGTTAGACGTCTCTAATTTGGTTTGCATATTTTACGTGGTTTAGGGTTTTCGAGTAAGATCTAATCTACCTACGAACATGAACCACAACGGTGATACTAGTGTTGTCAATAGAAGAGTAAATTGAATCTTCACTATAGTAGGAGAGACGAGACACCCGCAAAGCCTCTTATGCAATACAAGTTGCATGTCGAACGAGGAGCAAGTCTCATGAACGCGGTCATGTAAAGTTAGCCCGAGCCGCTTCATCCCACTATGCCACAAAGATGCAAAGTACTCAAACTAAAGATAACAAGAGCATCAACGCCCACAAAAACATTGTGTTCTACTCGTGCAACCATCTATGCATAGACACGGCTCTGATACCACTGTAGGATAACGTTGCATAGAAAACAAAAATTTTCCTACCGCGAACACGCAATCCAAGCCAAGATGCAATCTAGAAGATGGTAGCAACGAGGGGGTATCGAGTCTCACCCTTGAAGAGATTCCAAAGCCTACAAGATGAGGCTCTTGTTTCTGCGGTAGACGTTCACTTGCCGCTTGCAAAAGCGCGTAGAAGATCTTGATCACGATCGCTTCCGGCGCCACGAACGGGCAGCACCTCCGTACTCGGTCACACGTTCGGTTGTTGATGAAGACGACGTCCACCTCCCCGTTCCAGCGGGCAGCGGAAGTAGTAGCTCCTCTTGAATCCGACAGCACGACGGCGTGGTGTCGGTGGTGGTGGAGAAATCCGGCGGAGCTTCGCTTAAGCGTGCGGGATGTGGTGGAGGAGAGATACCGCTAGGGTTTGGGGAGAGAGGGGAGGCTAGGGCGCCGGCCAAGGGCAGCCCTAGGTGGTGCGGCCAAGAGTGGGCAGCCCCTCCCTCTCCTCCTCATTATATAGGTGGAAATCCCCAAGTGTTGGTATCCAAATCTTCGAATAAGACCCCAACAATGAAACCTCCCATATGTAGGGAAACCTACCCAAGGTGGGAATCCCACTTGGGGTGGGATTCCCCCTTCCATGAGGGGGTTGGCCGGCCACCCTAGGGGAGTCCACCTTGGACTCCTCCCCTTTAGGGTTGGCTGGCCATGCAAGGTGGAGTCCCTCCGGGACTCTACTTTCCATGGTGATTTCTTCCGGACTTTTCTAGAACCTTCTAGAACCTGCCATAAATGCACTCAGGATCATTTCCAAACTTGGAGTATGACTTCCTATATATGAATCTTATTCTCCGGACCATTCCGGAACTCCTCGTGATGTCCGGGATCTCATCCGGGACTCCGAACAAATATTCGAACTCCATTCCATATTCAAGTTCTACCATTTCAACATCCAACTTTAAGTGTGTCACCCTACGGTTCGTGAACTATGCGGACATGGTTGAGTACTCACTCCGACCAATAACCAATAGCGGGATCTGGAGATCCATAATGGCTCCCACATATTCAACGATGACTTCGGTGATCGAATGAACCATTCACATACGATACCAATTCCCTTTGTCACGCGATATTTTTACTTGTCCGAGGTTTGATCATCGGTATCACTCTATACCTCGTTCAACCTCGTCTCTGACAAGTACTCTTTACTCGTACCGTGGTATGTGGTCTCTTATGAACTTATTCATATGCTTGCAAGACATTAGACGACATTCCACCGAGAGGGCCCAGAGTATATCTATCCGTCATCGGGATGGACAAATCCCATTGTTGATCCATATGCCTCAACTCATACTTTCCGGATACTTAATCCCACCTTTATAACCACCCATTTACGCGGTGGCGTTTGATGTAATCAAAGTACCTTTCCGGTATAAGTGATTTACATGATCTCATGGTCATAAGGACTAGGTAACTATGTATCGAAAGCTTATAGCAAATAACTTAATGACGAGATCTTATGCTACGCTTAATTGGGTGTGTCCATTACATCATTCATATAATGATATAACCTTGTTATTAATAACATCCAATGTTCATGATTATGAAACTAATCATCCATTAATCAACAAGCTAGTTTAAGAGGCATACTAGGGACTTCTTGTTGTCTACATATCACACATGTACTAATGTTTCGGTTAATACAATTATAGCATGATATATAAACATTTATCATAAACATAAAGATATAAATAATAACCACTTTATTATTGCCTCTAGGGCATATCTCCTTCAAGGGGATCATTGGTAAATCCCTATAAATCAATGTAAAACATGGAATTATTATCATATATGTTCCAAATATGTGGGAATTCATGTTAATAAATGACAAAGTTCATGTATGCATTTTACCTGCATCAGCAGCCCAAGGGGGCTGGCCGGCCAAGAGAGGTGCCCCCACTTCTTCCATCATTATGTGGTGGACACTCCATTCACACGCACTCAAAAGTCACATAATTTATTTAGAACTCCACTAAAAATGAAAGTGGTTTTCTCTCATAAATGAATAAAACATTTTTAATTCTTTTACTTTGTATTTGTTGATTCTTTTAATAAACAAACATTAACAGTCAACCCTTTTAACTATTCCGATATCCCGAAACATTTCCGGTGATACACGAAACAATCCTTAGGCTGCCCAAACTTTCTCCGGTGTTCCATTCCACTTAAAAACATCGACGAGCCTTAAGTGTGTCACCTTACGGTTCGTGAATAATGTGGACATGATCGAGACACCTCTCCGATCATAATCATCAGCGAGATCTAGAGAGCCGTAATGACTCCCACTAGTTCAACGATGAAACATGTGATCGCATGAATCATAAACGTTGTAATCAATTCCTTTTATCTCACGTTACTTTACTTGTATGGGATTCGATCATCGGTATCAACTATACCTAGTTCAATTCCGTTACCGACAAGTACTCTTTACTCGTTCTGTGATATGTCATTCATGTGACCTAGTCACATGCTTGCAAGCGGTGTCAATGTAATACCACCGAGAGGGCCTAGAGTATATCTCTCCGTCATCAGGATGGATAAATACTACTCTTGATCCATGGCCATCAACTAAAACTTCATAGTACCCAAATCAACCTTAATTTATAGCCGCCCTATTACGGTGATATCATCAAATTACTCTTCCGGTGTTAGTGATTGAAATGATCTCATGGTCTAAGGAATAAAGCTAATTTGTATGTGTTTGATATAGCAATGTAAACTTAATCACTTGATTGTATTGCTATCAAGGTTTAAAATAGCGTGCTAAATGAAATAGCGCCAGCCTCCTTTAAACATTGTGGACGCTATATCGTGCTAATAGCGTGGTATATTTCAAATAGCGTTTTCAAAATAATACTAATTATAGCCTAAAATAAATAATTTTACTAGAACGAATGGATATATAGTCCAAAACTGACAGAATCATACATACATAACCACACATAAAAATAGATCACAAATATTTTAGAAGGATAACATCAGCATGTCACAGGGCAACAACATAGTATAAATAATTTATTAAAAATTATTAGCATTAGCGATATTATCTTCTGATTTAGAAGTGGAACCAACAGATTGCACTTCATCACCATAAAAAAGTGAAAGAAACTTGCCCGAAAAAATAGCGCTAACGCTATGAAGTTTTAGCGCGATATAACATGCTACTCGCAAATAGCGCCACAGTGAGCAAAATTACTAAAATTTAGCGTGGACCCTCTAGATATGCTATAGTGCGCTATTAGCGGAGAAATAGTGTGCTATTTTAAACCTTGATTGCCATACCTACTTGGTTGTGTTCACATCATTATTCTAATGACATGACCCCGTTATTAAGAACATACAATGTTCATGACCAGGAAACCTTTGATCATCGGTTACTCAACGACCTAGTTAAAAGAGAGGCTTTACTAAAAACTCTTGCTTGTTTATTAAACATACAAGCATTAACATTTCAGCTAATACAATTCTAGCATGAGAAATAAACATCTATTATAAACATGGAATAAGATAGTAACCATTTTATTATTGCCTCTCGGGCATATTCCCTTAATTTTGATGCGTGCTATGTTCTCTTATTACTGTTTTGCCTACAAGGTGTTTGATGCGTGCTATGTTCTAAGTGCTGGTTGGTTTGCTAGCTTGCAAAGTGTTTGATGTGTGCTATGTTGTAAGAGCTTGTTAGTTTGCTTCCTTATCATTATTCTTGTACCGCGGTACTTCATTTGTGTTGTAGTATAAGGAAAACTCGCCAGATCTCGCTGCAAACTCAGTGCCGCAGGCGGAGGCGGCAGTGTCGCTTCGGTACAAGCCAGTGCCTGATAAGTATTGCCTGGTGATGAAAAATAACATCATGACATAACCACATGCTATGTCCAAGTTCGTTCTAAACAAGGTGTGTGACCTCATCAAGAAAGAGGTTAGAGTGGACCTTGGATTCAGGGTGAAGTACTTCAAGGATGTTGCAGAGTCCGTTCTTAAGTATTGTGGCCGGCCCTAGAGAAGATCTACACCCATCTTAGGTACTCAAGAGCACGGTGGATTCATGTGAGCATGGTCAAAAGGCTTGAGGATGTGGCTGGGTGGAAGAGACAACATCGATCATGATGGACGATGATACCTACTTTGCACACATCATGGTTCGATCAATGCACCTATTTTTTCTTGTGTGCACTAAATCACAAGCTATGACAAGACGATGAACTAACTATCTTCTTGTTTGCAGACTCACCCGAGGGACGGTGATCTCCTCAACAAGCCCATAGCAAACTATGCTCAGATGCCCATAGAAAACTATGTTCAGATGAAAATGATCTACATCGGTTGTGTTCCATAAGCACCCGTCTCTCCCATTGCGATCCACTGTGCTCTTATCCACCTCATGGAGCACAAGACACAACACCAGGTACCTTGCGATGAGCCCTGAGTGTAAGATGTCCTGGTTTACTGCCTTCCTGAAGAAGTATTACCTTTGAGGAGCCCGAGTATTGGATTCTTGTTGTGGTGCTCATTCTGGTGTTGATGACGGTGATGAACGTCATGAAGATGATGTATATTTTGGAAGTAATAGCTAGGTTTAATGAACACTGATGCAAAGTATATATGTATATTTTTGGTGGTAGCTAAGTATGATGAGGAGGTGTGTACCAACCCCTCGGTTGATGAACTTGTGTTGCATCATGAGCAGTCGTTCGTGGACTCGTGTTGCAACAATCTAATCCATTGCTACAACTATGTTTAAGTTGTTGTCTATGTGCGACATATTAGCCCTGCTTGAAATGCTATTCTGTAGTGTTGATTGCTTTGGAAGGTCATCACGGAGCGGAAGTGGTAACCGTATGCGGGAAACGGCTTGTAACCAAACACAACCTGAAAACGTGAAACGAAAAAAGGGCCAAACCAAACGACGGGCCTGGGCTTTTGCTACTATACTCAAAACGACTTGTTGGCAACCAATCTAGTTGCACAACATGACTTTTAGGTCGCATGATCTCCTACATTTTCTACGGAGACAAATTCTCCAGATGCAACGAAAATCTACAAGCAACCAAACTCGCCCTAAAATAATAGCAGTGGCAGCATGTGTATTTTGCTTATAATTCAGTTCCTTCAGAAATCATAATTGAGTGCTTGAAATCAATTATACATATCCATGGTTGGAAGGATGATGGTCTTCATGGCCCAAACGCACAACTCCGTGTCGCCGGCCAGAATGGTCAATCAACGAAGTACCGGAGATGCAAAATCCGATCGATTTCATCGACAAATTTTACCAGGCCGCGGCCAGAGTTCAGTGGCTTGGAGCATATCCTTTACGGTCCGAACCTAAACTCACCAAATTTTAATCAGTTGGGTTTAAATGAGATCATTGTGGTGGGTTGTTGGTATACTTGGTGGCAGCGGCGTGAGCTTTTGAAAGGAGGACGTGTCAGCTCGCCAGGAAGCACAACTTTTGCTATAAACGCACTTGCAGCAAACTATGAGGTGGCCCGACTGAAATCTCAGCTAAATGAGGTTATGTGGTCTATTCCCAAACTAAATATTGATGCAGCTTTCCATAGTGATGGATCAGGCGCAGCTTGTGTTGTTCTTCGTGGTGGAAAGGGAGAGGCGGTTGCTAGGATGACATGTCCTCTTCAAAATATCATAAGCACAACTTCAACGGAATAGCAACTACCCCATTGAAAGGATTTTGGAGTTTCTGAAGCAGATTGGGTGCTCGGCGGCCGTGATTGAATCTGTCACTAGAGTTGATACAAGCATGCTCGAGAATAGACGAAATCTGGAGCCCTTATACTGCAATACTAGCTGATTGCTTTCAGAGAGCAAGTACTATGGGTCAGGTTTATTTTCAACATTGCTTAAGGTATGAAAATATGGTCACTCATCATTTAGCTAGTCAGGCTTATAGATCGAAAGAGGTGTTGAGTTAGGATGCGGATCCCGCTAGGATCATTTGCCATTTGTAATCCGTGATGTGGCCCCTACTATCTATTCAATAAATAGCCACCAGGCAACCCTTCAAAAAAAAGTGTGACTGTATGATTTTTCTCGAGGGAGTCCCCGTATGGCTCTGATCAGCACCTTCTTCAGCTCTGTGTACTCGCCTCACAGACCATCACTTCCTCTCCTTAGTGGAATGTTTAATTGAAAGTAAATATTTCCTCTAGTGCTCTTTGAGATTTGCCCACAAAATGATTCATCCTAGACATTTTGCTTTCCTGAGGACAATATTTGTGTTGGCTCCCAAGGACAAGTGTGTGCATGCTACACTCGAATACCTGAAACTGGAAACATGGCACCAAACTAGGTATGATATTCAAAACAAGGCGGGTCTTTTCCTATATAATGGTACGCAGTTAAGGAGTTACCTGATGCAGGAATTGGGGGAATCAGGTTCCTAGGGGGCATTGGGGGCCTTACACGAACCGGTTTGCTCTCTTGTGCCTCAACGATCACCACATCTGAGGTCAGAAAAGACTTGGCAACAACAGCAGCATGCTCTATGCAACACCTCACAACCTAGTACATGTGTGCAAGGTAAACAAATTTCTGACTTAGTATATGCCATTCAACATTGTTTAACAGTTTAGTCAAAGTACCAGTACATTAATTTAATTGATCTGCAAAGTTTTCACTATACCTTTGTTGGGTCTAATATTCCAGCAGCCATCAAGTCCTCGTAGGAGCCATTGGCAGCATTGTAGCCATAACTTATATTGTCATTCGAAAGTACCTTTGAAGAGAAGCAGGCAAATGCAAGTTAGCCAGAATTCATCCTCAGCTAGAGAGGAATTAAAAGAAAAGGGATGCAACTTGTAACTGAACCGAAATAGCTACTGATCGCGATCGATAACCTTTTCGACAACGAACTTCCCACTCATACCAGCATTGTTTGCTATTAGTGTGGTAGGGTAGCTCAGGGCATTTTTGAAGATGTCAGCACCAATCTAAACAGGGAAGAAACGAAGTTATATCACAAGACAGAAAATTCAGCGCCTTGTCAATTGCAAAAGCAGAGTTACACAAAATACATCAGGATTGTGGTTAAGTAGCGTTGAGCCTGTGGGTTGCTGCATAAATATTTTCGTATTTGAATATGTGATCAATTGTACCTTCAAGAACCCACACTACGAGAAAACAAAATAATGAATATTTTATGTGAATCATGCACTTTCTGGTTGACAAATGAAATCCATATGCATAGCACGGTCTGGACTTCCCTATTGCGGGTGATCGCCACTTTCTAGTTTTCTTGTGCACTTTCGTTCTTGTATATATATGCATTTGTATTCATTGGATGGAAACTGTATAGTGAAATGGGGATGATGTGGCCCTCTCATATGTCATTTATGTGTACTCAGGTTTAATATAGATTAAAATATTTTGATATCCACAAATTAGTAAGATGAACGTTCTAAGATCCTAACGTGTAGTTACTATAGATCCTCCTAACAGACAATATTTTGTATTGGTACTAATCAGGCCTCCTACCGTGTAGTTACTATAGATCCTAACAGACAATTATAAAGCATCCCCGAAAAAAACAATTATACAGCAATAGGTAGGACCACATGTTCATCATTTCTAGAGCTCAAAGCCTAAAGGGGTAAGTCGCTAGCTACATTTTTGCATTACAAATGAAACGATATTAAGTTTATCTGATATAACCAATGCTACCTTCTGCTCCGCATTATCCAATGATTCCTTGATTATGTCAATCTTCTTGGATAATCTCAATAGGCTACATCCACCACCAACTACAACACCTTCCTCAATAGCTGCCTGAAAGATCCAAAACGTGGTTAGGAAATAGTAAATTGTAGTTTACAGAATCTTGCATAATATGATTGTAGATTGGGTAGTGATACCATGGTTGCATTAAGGGCATCTTCAATTCTCAGCTTCTTATCTTTGAGCTCAATGACTGTTTGAGCACCGACCTGCAATTCCCACCAGGTTTTCAAAATCATGCGGTACAATGATACAAAATATTAATTGCACGAAGTATTTCTTAGTTAACAAAAAATACTTGTGACACCTGATGACCTGAATGATTGCAATCGCACCACATAGCCTTGCAATCCTCTCACCCAGTATCTTTTTCTGGTACCTCTCCTTTGAGTTCTGGAAATTAGAAATGAAAAATATTATTTTGTAAATATTACAGCATAGATAACCATATTCATTGGTGTGTGTTAGCTTTAGGAAGCTTTATCAGCAGTTTCTCCTGGACATCCAAATAGAAGTTCACAAGGAGAATTTCCTGACTTTGCATCAAACTATTGGAGCTTGCTAAATATACCTCAATTTGGCCTTTCATCTGAGCAACCCTTTTCTCAACTGCATGGAGGTTGCTTCCATCAGTAACAATCAGTGTTGAATCATTTTTGATTACCACTTTAGAAGCAGAACCTAAAACCTCTTTCCCTGCTTCTTCTAGTGTGTATCCCATGTCTTCTCTTACTACTGTACCTGAAAACCAACAAGAGCATGTCAATGGATGGAGTTCCATCAGTTGAGTTGGTGATCCAGTCATGTACCTCCTGTTATGATTGCAATGTCCTCCAAACATTGGGTTTTCTGTTCTCCAAAAGAAGGGGCCTTAGTTGCAGCCACCTTGATCATACCCGATAGCTTGTTTCTGGTCAAAGTAGCCAATGCTTCTTCTTCGATGTCCTCAGCAATTATTAACAATGGAAAATCTTCCTTTACAGCACTAAAGCATACTCTTAAGAGCTCCCTTGGATCAGAAATTATCTTGTCAGCCAACAGGATCTACAAAAGACAAGATATAACTCTGATAATTATCCCATAGAGTGACATATTATCGGGAAAATATCGGCACTACCTTAAACTCAGTCAACTCCATGGACAGGTTAATCACAAAGAAAAGCAGAGTGATATTTTATCATGTAGATGCCCACACTACCTTACAGTCAGTGAACTCCGTGGACATACTCGCATGATTAGTCACGAAATAAGGTGAGAGGTAACCACGTTCAAATTGCATTCCTTCGACGATATCTAAACTGTTTTCAATGCCTCTTCCATTTTCAATTCTAACCATGCCTTCCCTGCCCACTCTTTTGAAAGCATCCGAAATCATGTTTCCAACCGAGTAATCATTTCCAGCGCTAACTGCAGCCACGTGCACTATCTCATGGTCTTCGATCTAGAAGAAGAAAAATTAAAGATATATGATTAGTAGGAAAATAGAGAAATATCCAGTCAAGAATTAACTGATACTAGTAATCATACCTCCCGCGACATCAACTTAAGTTCAGAAACTAAAGCATCAGAAGTCTTCCCAATGCCACGGGCGATCTGGACCGGATTCATGCCAGCAGCAAGAACCTACTTTTTTGAGAATAATCATAAGATGTAGGTTGAGGTTTCAGAGTTTTTGTGTGTCAAAATTCATTACACAAACAACAATTTCCTGAGGAAACTATAAACCTGTATAAACGTATTTATCACACACCTTCATTCCTTCAGCAATCAGGCCTTGAGCAAGGATTATAGAAGTGGTACAGCCATCGCCAGCAATATCGTTCGTCCTGGCTCCGGCCTGTCTGACTAATTTAACTCCTAGATTTTCCAACGGATCCTCCAATTCGATCTTGTGTAAACCAATTAGACAGTAAATCAGTGGACTTGAATTTTCTGATCACTCAAAATGAGTGTAAAATAACCAGCATTGCAAGAACATGTACTGAATTTCAAGAGCGGACCAGGATGATATGAATGGCAGTACCTCCTTGAGGACCGTCTCCCCATCGTTGACGATCTTGGGAGGGCCATACTTGTTGCCGAGCACCACATTCCTCCCCTTGGGCCCCAGGGTCACCCCGACCAGCCGCGCTACCAGGTCCACGCCTACCTGCAGCCAGTGCAGAACCATTGCCGTCGCACGAAACTAAAGTGAGTACTCCCGTCCAAACACACTGCAATTAAATCGGCGAGGGCAAGCTGCTGCGTTACCTGCAACTTCTTGGTGGCAGAGAGGTCGCGGTTGAAGTGGAGGTCCTTGTACACGGGCATCGGCGGGGACTTCTTGGGGGAGAAGGGCAGGGTGGGGCCCTTGCTGGAGAGGGATGGAGGAGAAGGAGGAGGAAGCGGCATCCTTGACATGCTGCTTCTCTGACTCTGAGCAGAGGTGAGAGGTTGGGGTGAAGACGATGATAAGGCTGCCGCTGCTGCTGTTGGAAGGAACGAAGGAAGGAGGACGAAGGCCGCGGATGCGCAGTTGCATCGCGCCAAAAAAACATCCTTGAAAAATATCTTTCGAGCCTCCCGTCCCGGCGTCCCCCAGTCTCCGGATGTGGCGAGGACGCCGAGACAACTGTTGCGGCGGACGGAGCCGCGGGCTAGACAGGCTCTGAGCCCGATCTGAGTAGTAAAGGCTATCTTCAACCCGGCGATCCATCCCGCGCCTGCTCGTCTGGATGGATTGAACTGGACAAAAACCCAGCCCAGCGCGCGGACTTATCCCTAAAATGGATAGCCGCGGCGTCAGGGATGATCCAAAGCTGGCCTAAATTTGGGCCGCGTTTGCGTGGTCACGGACACGGAGGGCTGCCCTCTCCCGTCCTCCCCTTGTCCTCCCCTGACCCGCCTGTCTGCCTTCTCAAACACCCACTCCACTCCACTCCCAAAATCTAGAGATGGCCGACGAAGCTTTTGCCGCCGCCACCGCCACCATCGGAGACGTGGTCCAGCTCGCGGCCGTTGTAACTCATGTCGTGGAGGCGGCTCCTGTCCTAGACGCTCCGGTGGTCCCGGAGCCCGGGCTGACGACGAAGAAGGGGAAGCCCGAGCTCACCATGGAGCAGAGGGCAATAGAGAGCAAGAAGTGGGCCCATCGGCGTAGGGCGCACGAGCAACGGAAGAAGGAGGCCGCTGTCGCGGAGGAGCGACAGAGGGCGGCGGAGCAGCTCCTCCAACTCCAAACGTAGGTGAAGGCGAATGCCATGCAAGAGCATGCCATGCTCTTTTACGGCCACGCAGTGCTCGCTCAGCACATGATCGTCCCGGGCGCCGGCACGGCCTCGGCGGGGAGCTCGGCCTCGTCCGTGACCCGGCCCCTTCCTCTAAGGTCAATAGCCCCGCCGACTGCCCCGTTTGGGTACACGCCCGGCGCGCAGGAATTGGTGGCGCCATCGGGGCGGTACATGTACCCGTCATGGGATGGGTCACCGGAGGTGGGCGAGTCCATGACGGGGCCGTCGCCTTCGTCCATTGATCTCAACCGTGCGCCGGCGCACACCAAGGCCCCCCAAGCACCTGGGAGCAGCAGCGACGACTGGTGCCCGCAACCTGCTCGATGATTTGTCGGCCGAGAGCGCGCCGCCATCTATGCAGGCAGCGTCCACCGTGCAGGCCCCTCCGTCTTACCCGGCGACGATGCCGACCACCGTGCCATATCCGTCGACCGAGCAGGCTTCCTTGCCACCTCCCATTGACATAGAGTAGGACACCACTTGCCATCTCGGCACCATGAACATCGACCAGGAGCCGTTGTTCGGTGAGGAGTTCACACAAGCTGCAACTGCACAAGCTCGAGGTCGTCGGGTTAGCAAAAGAACCAGCAACTACACGACGCAGGAGGATAAAATGATCGTCGATGCATGGTTGACCATTGGGCAAGATCCATTGATAGGTGCCGAGCAGAAGGGGACCGCATTCTAGCGCCGGATCCATGAATACTTCCATGAACATCGCCGGTACGGAGAGGAGCCATTTGACAGCGACCGCAATGAGTGCTCCCTCCAAAAGAGGTGAGGAGCAATTCAAACGGAATGCAACAAGTTCCAGACGGCGTATGATCACGTGAAGCGGATGCCCGTTAGCGGCATGGGCAAGAAGGACTTGGTATGATTCTTAACCTCAACTTGTTCATTCGATGTTTACACATATGTTTGTCATTGTTGTCTCGCTTTGCTCTAGGTGTGGAAAGCTTTGGATTTCTACAAAAATAACAATGAATGAAAGACCTTTAGCTTCCCTCATTGTTGGAAGGAACTCCATGGGCACCCCCAAGTTTCAGGAGGGGTACGAGGGATACATGGCGACCTTGACTGGAAACAAGACCGCCAAAGATCCTACGGTCATTGACCTTGATGGTGGCCAGCCTTGTGGTAGCTCCGCTTCTCGTGCAAGCCGTCCACGAGGCCACAAGTCAACCAAGGCCGACATGAAGCGTGATGCTTCGGCCATGCAATTGTTCGGCACCTTGAAGGAGATGTATGCTGAGAAAGAGGTGTCCACGGACAAGAGGGATGAGAGGAGGCACCGGGAGAAGGAAGAGGATAGGAAGAACTTCTTCGATGTCCAAAAGAGAAAGCTTGAGATTGAAGAGGTGAAGATCAAGACGAAGGCTAGGGAAATTAAGCTCAAAGAGAAAGAAATTGAGCTCATAGCAATGGCAAGGGCCAAAGAGGTGGAGTTGAAGGAGAAGGAAGTTGAGCTAAAACGGCAAGCCGATGACAACATGATCATGAACGCCGACTTGACAACCATGAATGAGGTGAAGAGAGCTTGGTTCGAGAAGAGGCAAAAGTAGATCCTAGAGCGCAAAAATAAGTTGACAATCTTAATTTGTAATTTTTTATTTGTTCAAACTATGGCACATTTCGTTTCTTGATCATGCTACATTTTATTTGATATTATTTTATACTATTTGATATTATTCTATATTTGTTATATGTTATTCTATATTTTTTAGATGTTATTTGTAAGTATGTGTGACCAAATGGCCTATTTCCCAAAGAAATAGGCTAAATGGGCAAATGACACTACTAGGAAAAGGCCTAGCCGTAAGGATGACTTCAGTGGCGCACCATGATGGCCGTGCGCCACTACTACTTAGCAGTGGCGCACCACAAAATGGTGGGCCACTGTTACAAATGTAGTAGTGGCGCACCTTGTTTGTGGTGCGCCATTACTAATTCCTGGCAGGAGGCCAGCTCCTACCCAAAACTAATAGTGGCGCACGTCTCCATGGTGCGCCACTGCTACTTTGCTTACTTATGGCGCATGGCTTTGTGGTGCGCCACTGCTAGGAGATGGCCCGGGCCCTTTAGAGATGAGGGCTTTAGCAATGGCGCACTGCGTGGTGCGCCACTACTAGCTATGGCGCACCGTCGACATGGTGCGCCACTGCTAAGTTGGGCAGGGGCGTGGGTTTACAGGTACCAGGTGAGCAGTGGCGCACCACTTAGCAAAGTGCGCCATTGCTATGTCACCCTAGCAGTGGCGCACGGCTAGGTGGTGCGCCACTCGCTAACTCCGGGACCATTTCCTGCTTTTCACCCTCCACTCACATGTGCCACCCACTTTCCCCAAACACTCTTCCACCACCACCTCCCACCAAATCTGGATCTGGTCGTGTTGCCCCTCCTTCCCACCTCATTTTCACCTCTTCATTCACCAAAATTAAGTTGGTAAACTTAATTTTCTTCATAGGTAAGTAATGGTGAAGCTTTCTTAGCTCAATACCCTACTCAATCTCAACTTTTTACCTCATCCAACACTCTAGATCTCGCCGTATCGGTAACTTTGTTGGTTTTATGCTTTGTGTGTGAACGGTTCCGATCGTCTTGCACACACACGTGTGTGTGCACATATGTTATGCGAAGCTCATGTATTGTGTGCGCATGCGCGAAAAGCGTCTCACGTGCATGTGTGTTGTATGCGAAGTCTCCACATGTGTTGTATATGCAAAGCCTCCGATCCACACATGTGTTGCATGCATGTGTTTGTTTGCAGGGATTTGAAATGCGATGGAGTTGCCAATATTTTGCCGAAACGTTGATTCATTTCCGTTTCGGCGAATGTTGGGCATACTACGCATATACATGTCCGATTTTTAGGGAAGGTCATGCCAAAATTTTCTTTTGGTATGCTAAGATATCCATTTTCTCTATATCCGCAGGCGACCATGGTCCGCATGATGAGTGAAGGCGTTGTGGCTAGGTTTTTGAAAGCCGCGACAGCCGAGATGATTAGAAATAACCAAAAGGAGATAAGATGTCCGTGTCGAAGATGCAAGCTAACGAGCCTTATGAACCCTAAAGCCGATATGGTGCGGGACCACCTTCTCATGCGTGGTTTCATGGATGGCTATCGGTGGGAAGGCGATGAAGATGATTATGAATTTGTCCATGGGAATTCAACAAGAAGTAAGGAAGGAGGTGATCAGGATGTAGAAGATCTCGGGCATGATCAGGATGTAGAAGATCCCGGAGATGATGATGACCACAATGTAGGAGATCCTGGACCTGATGATGAGGAAGATCAAGATGGAGGTCATCATGACGATCATGAAGATGAAGACGATGGACCATCGTCGATGGACTGGGTGCAGGACCCTTATCTTCAAGAGCTGCTTCTCAAGCAGACGAGTAACGCATAGAGCTGCCGCCCGAGAGAAAGCCAAGATGGATCAAGCTGGAGGTAGACGCCGTTACTCCATTGTATGAAGGATGCAGGCCGGAGGATACCCGCCTGAAAGTAACGCTCATGGCTCGGAGATGAAGGTAAAGCACAAAATGACCGACACATCCTTCAACGACAACATGTCATTCTGGCAGGAACGTCTTCCCAAAGGTAACACGTGCCCGACTAGTATCGAGGAGGCCAAGAAAATCGTGTGTCCTCTGGATTTACCGCATGTGAAATACCATGTGTGCTTGAACGATTGCATCATTTATCGGAACGAGCACGCAGAGTGTACCATATGTCCGGAGTGCGGCGTCGGTCGGTACAAGAAGGGGAAGAAAGCTCCTCGGAAGGTGGTGTGGTACTTTCCAATCACTCCTCGTCCGCAGCGGTATTTCGCGGATCCTAAGCAAGCAAAGCTAATGCGGCGGCACGCGGAGATGAGGAAGGGAGAAGATGACGCGGATGATCCGAAGAAAAAGAAAAAGGACAGGATGTTGAGACACCCTTCGGATGCTAGCCGGTGGAATGCGTTGAACCTCGAGTACCCGGAATTTGGGGACGATCCTAGGAACATAAGGCTGGGCGCGAGCACCGATGGAGTCAATCCGTTTGGCAGCCGGAGCAGCACGCATAGCACCCGGCCCGTGTTTGTGTGGATGTACAACCTCCCCCTGGTTGTGCATGAAGAGGAAGTACATTCAAATGAGTATGCTAATTGAAGGGCCGAAACAACCAGGGAACGACATCAATCCGTATATGGGGCTTCGAAAGAGGAGCTAGCCATGCTATGGGACACGCCCGCTAATACGTGGGACGCCGCCGCGGAAGAATATTGCCCTATGAGAGCCGCACTCGCTCACGACGGTGCACGACTTTCTCGGTTACGGATATGTCGCGGGGCAGGTGGTCCACGGATTCAATGCATGCGTAAGGTGCATGGACGACACAACGTACCGCCAGCTAGATAGAGATCCCGGGTCCTCGAAAACGGTGTTCATGGGACATCGAAGGTGGCTTCGCGAGGACGACGCATGGAGGAAACGCAAGGATCTGTTCGATGGTGAAGATGAACCCGAAGACGGCCACGTACGAGAAGCGGCGAGCAAATAGACGAGCTATTGAAAAATTGGAAAGAGTGCCCACCGCCGGAAAGAAGCGAAAGGCGCCGGAGCCGCTGCTTAAGGTATGGAAGACGAGGTCTGTTTTCCGGGACTTGCCGTACTCGGAAGATCCTCCGTGTGCCTCACAGCCTTGATGTCATGCACATCACGAAGAACGTGTGCGAGAGTCTCGCTTGGTACCCTCCTCAACATGCCGAGAAGACCAAAGATGGGCCGAAAGCAAGGTACGACTTGCAATCAATTGGGATCGGGGAGGAGCTTCACGCGGGACGCCCTAATGATGATGATGACGATGACGATGATGAGGCGGAGGACACGCAAAGTCGTCACAAGGGAAAAATGCCAAAAAGATTGAATATTACTGCCCCCGCGTGCTTCACTCTAAGTCGAAGGAGATCGAGCAGTTTTCGACTGTCTCCTAGGAGTAAAACTTCCCTACGGTTACGCGGGAAGATAAGCAGGTACCTAGACAAAGCGAGCGAGAGGTTCAGCGGGATGAAGTCTCACGACTGTCACGTGCTGATGACGCGGATACTTCCGGTTGCAATCCGTGGGATCATGGACGCGCACGTCCGTGAAACGCTTTTGGCCTATGCAACTTTTTCGACGTCATCTCTCGGAAGTCTGTTGGCGTGAGGCAACTTAGAAGGCTACGAGGAAGAGATCGTGGTGATACTGTGCGAGCTTGAGATGTACTTCCCGCCCGCTTTCTTCGACGTTATGGTGCATCTGCTGGTACATATCGTGGAGGATATCATCCAAGCTGGGCCGACGTTCCTGCACAAGCATGATGCCGTTCGAAAGGATGAATGGTGTCATCAAAGGGTACGTTCGCAACAGGGCACGTCCAGACGGAAGCATAGCGAAGGGCTTTCTGACCGAAGAGTGCATCTCCTTCTGCACGAGTTATCTAGAAATCGAGAACCCCGTTGGCCTGCCCGTAAACATGCATCTCGGGAAGCTCGCTGGATGGGGTCACCGCGACGGTAGCCGCGAAATGCATGTCGACTTCAAGGGTCGAATCGCCGACTTTGAAAGAGCAAACCTAGTCGCGCTACAACACATAGACGTGGTCGATCCTTGGGTGGTAGAGCACAAAACCTTCATCGCAAAGACGTACGGTGATCGGGGCCAACGAGAGGACGGACGGAGATATAATCAAAGAGCACAACTCAACCTTCACGCGGTGGTTCAAGGACAAGATGCTGACGTACCCTATAGACGAGGATTCTTCTGCGGAAGAAAAACTCATATTCGCCTTGTCACAGGGCGCCGAACACAACCTGATGACATTTCCGGCGTACGATATCAACGGCTACACATTCTACACCGAGGAAAAGGACATGAAGAGCGATTATCGAACTCCGGGGTAACGATGGAGTCCTACACCGGTGACGTCAAGCAGAGATACTACGGAAAGATCGAGGAGATGCGGGAGCTGAGCTACGCCGGAGAGAATGTGCCGATGTTCCGTGTCAGGTGGGCCAAGAACGTCATAAAAGAAGACCGGCATTTCACCACCATGGTTATACCCGAAGCCAAATCCAAGACAGCGGGCGCAAAGGTCACCGCGAAATATGAGCCATGGGTACTAGCTTCCCAAGTGGACCAATGCTTCTTCATTACCGACCCGCAAAAGCCCGGCCGTGTTGTCGTGAGGAGAGGCAAAAGGAGCATCGTCGGAATGGATGGAGCCGCCAACGAGCTAGACTTTGACCAGTACGGCGATCCGAAGATGGAAGATGACGACGACGATGATGAAGAACCATACACAACAAGAAGAAGCAGGACCACCCTACCTAAAGGCCGTCCATTCAAGAGAAGAAGTCTAGGAGTTCGGGGCTAAATTATTCAACCGCGAGAAAGAAGGGCAAGAAGATTGTGAAAAGATAATTATGTATCATTTTCTTGTATGAATAATGGATGTCATATTGTTAATCTACACATTGTACCGATCAAAATAGACATATAATTTATATTTTTGGATATTTTCTAGATTCTATAGTATTTTAAATATTCTACATAATTATAATTATTTATGCCTTTTATTTTGGTGTATTATGCTATTTTGGATGTTTATTATAGTGTTAAATCAATTTAAAAAGAAAAGGAAAAAAAATGGGGCCGCTAGGGTTCGAACCTGGCCGGCAAGGGTTTGGCACAAACCAACCAGGGATAGAGCCAGTGCGGTACTAAGCGGGATATGTCAATCCCCCCGCGTTACTCTTTTGACCCGGACATAAAGAGCGGTGGCGCACCCCTAGAGGTGCGCCATTGTTAAGCCTCATAGTGGCGCACCCCGAGAGGTGCGCTATTGCTAAGGCGTCAGGGGACATAGAAATTTCCCCAATTTCTTCCCCCGTCCCGACCAGATCCCACCCCTCCCCTTCTTCCCCCGAGCGACGCCGCCGTCCCCGCGCTGTCACCCCTCCCCTTCTTCCTCTCCGCCGGCGACGCCCTGCGCCCATTCACCACTGCGGCCTCCTCTCCGACGCCACCTCACCGGCGACACGAGCGACGCCCTCCTCTCCTCGCCACCCCGGCGACGCCCTCCTCTGCATCGTCACCGACGACCCCTCGATCTTGATCTCCGACGTCGCGCAGGTACGTCCCCCTCGACGGCGGCCGCCTCCCCCTCGATTCACCTCGATCCCCACCCGCCTCACGTTCTCTCCCCCACGCAGATCCTCTCAATCTCGCCGAATCGAGCCCCTTCGAACTCCGCCCCATCGAGCTGCGCTGGCCAACCCCGTGCTCACCTGCGCCACCGCGACCGACGCCGGCTACCCCAGCAACTTCGTCGCCAACTCTGTTCCTCTACGTGCGGGTGAGCCACCTCCTCCTTCGTCATTATGCTTCTGCATCAAATGCCTCTCCTTCATAGTTTAGATGAAACAATATAGCTTACTAAATTGACTAGGCAAGATGCTCTGTATATTTTTGAGAGAAAAACACAAACATTTGAGTTTAGCTTAGTTTTCTTTATATGACTTGAGCACTGGCATTCATTGGTGCAGTTAGTTAGTGTAATGCACATCTATTTTGCTATGGTGTAGTGACGAAGTAATCTATAATTCATGATGATAGTCTAAGCTACGAAGCAAAATAATATTGTAGAAGAAATTCTGTGACCAAGAAGAATTTATAAGAATCCATTTGAAACATATCCAGAGTACAACTCACTATTGAAACAATTTGACTATTGAAACTGCGTATGCATCTTGTAGCAATATTCCTCATTCTAGTTGGAAATGCAACTTACACTAAGTCCGGCGCATACTTGAATGTATGAATCCCCAATGTGTAATGGACAATTTTACTTGGGAACTTTGCTTGGGGAGGATTTCAAAACTGTTTGCAATGAGGCTTGTCTTCTTGGTGGAATTCTGAAATGTATTTTTAAGCAAAATATAGACTACGAAATGCAAACTAAACGAGAGAGCACGTTGTACTAGATAGATTGAGGGTATTTCTATGTTTGTTCCATTTGGCAAATATACTAGATAGATTGGTTGGGGTTATCAGCTGTTTGGTTGACATGTGGTGTTCCCTGTGTTACACCTGCACTTTTATATAGGCAATTATTTACAGTATATATGTGTCAAGTTTATTTTTAGTTGTTCTACGGTTGTAAAGCAAGGTCATTTTATTTTTGCGAATAGTAAAGCAAGGTCATTCTGAGTACACTGCCATGTAAACATTAACAACAAACTTATAAACATCGGCTAGTTAGTGCTTAGCCTTAATGTGGTTGCTTTATGCTTGCGGTTTGGATATATGCCAAATATTAGCGGTATTAGTTATACTGAAGCAAAATAATGAGGCTCTGTTCTGGAACATTTGATCTCTTTGGATGAATGTTGTTGTTACGGATGAATGCCTCATATTACTGTGCACTAGACCATAAAGCATTATGTTACTGCTTATGTGTAGCCACCGTAGCCATTTGCACGACATAAAAATGACAGCACACAAGACAAAGTTTAATTAGCATCAGGTTTCCTTTTGATTTTCTCTGTTTGAACCGCACGAGTACCATGAACAAGCTTACTTGAATTTTTATTTTTATGTTTTTCAAGGCGAGAGTTGAGCACCTGACCGCCGCCCTCGCATCTTCCTCGACCCGGAGCAACAACTCACCTCTCAGAGACTCCACGCGACTCACGGTGAGCTTGATGCTGCTTGGTACTGCCGCTAGCTGCTAACTGCTGCTGCTAGCTAGCTGCTGCTGCTAGCTAGCTGCTACTGCTTGCTAGCTGCTTGCTTCATTGCTTGCTAGTTGCTGCTTGCCGCTACTCGCTAGCTGTAGCTGCTGTCTGCTTGGTTCTTCTTGCTCTGCTAGGTTGCTTGCTTGCTTCTGCTTGCTGCTAGGTTGCTTGCTTCTGCTGCTGCTGCTTGCTAGGGTTGTAAAATTGGGTATTTTTTGCTTGCTGCTGCTTGCTAGGTTGTTAGCTTGCTTACTGCTGCTGCTAGGCTGTTAGGTTGATGTTAGTTGCTAGGTTGATTGGTGCTGCTGCTACGTTGATTGGTGCTGTTGCTAGGCTGTTAGGTTGCTTGTTAGTTGCTAGGTTTTAGATGCTTGCCCTTGCAGTAGTTTTTTCTTGCTTGCATGATGATGTTGTTAGGTCTGCTCTGCTGTTAGGTTCACAATTCTTCTGCTTGCTTAGGAGCGATAGTGTTTAGGTGCTTAGGAGCAGTAGTGCTTAGGTGCTTAGGAGCAGTAGTGTTTAGGTGCTTAGGAGCAGTAGTGTTTAGGTGCTTAGGAGCAGTAGTGTTTAGGTGCTTAGGAGCAGTAGTGTTTAGGTGCTTAGGAGCAGTAGTGCTTAGGAGCAGTAGTGCTTAGGAGCAGTAGTGTTTAGGTGCAAGATATTTAGTTGGTACTTGAGAGAAATTTCTTTTATTTATTTACGACTTCCGAGTAACCTTCATAGCTTCTTTGTTTAGGTGCTCCGGTGGCTGCAACCTCGTCGGCACCCTTCATCGACTTGGAGCCGGACCTGCTCAAGCGTCGTCGTCTTCTTCCCGGAGCGTCGTCATCTTCTTCCCGGTGCCGGACCTGCTCAATTGTTATTGCTGCTGCTGGTAATTGCTTCAGGCCTTCTACTTGCGCTGCTATAGCTTGCTGCTGCTAGCTGCTGCTAGCTTGCTGCTAGCTTGGTGCTACTGCTGCTAGCTTGCTGCTAGCTAGCTTGGTGCTGCTGCTAGCTTGGTGCTACTGCTAGCTTGTTGCTGCTACTAGGTGTTGTTGGATGGTGGTACTGGCTGCTCAGCTGGTCGATATGTGCTATGGTGCTCAATTAGTGTACATGTGCTATGGTGCTCAGCTGGATTTTTTGGTGTATATGTGCCATGGTGCTCAGCTGGTGGATTGTTTTGCATGTGTATATGGTGTCATTTTCTTGTGCGGGGATCGACGAGTTGCCCATTATCGCCGAAATGTTGATTCATTTCCGTTTCGGCGAAAATGGGGCACTCATATGTCCATAAATTAGCATAGGTCATGCCCAATTTTTCCGTGAAATCTTGCGCTAACTTTATGCATTTTTTCCTACTTAGTTCGAACATGGCCAACAACGAAGAGGCCGGCGGCAGCGGTAGCAAGCCATTCTGGATGCTAACGATGAAATGGAGGTGATGGAGTCACAACCTCGCCGCGACGACGGCGAGGATGATGGCACCGATCCAGAGTACCGAGCGGACGATGCCGCCGAGGATGACACCACTGATGGTGCCGCCGAGGATGACACCACGGATGGTGCCGGCGAGGATGACACCGGCGCACCGAAGAAGCTACGGAGGGAGCGTCGCCCGAATGTGCTCAGCACAGTGAAGCGAGGCATTCACCGAAGTGAACGCCCTGGGCTTCCAACGGCGCCCCTGATTTAGTCAAAGGTTACGCTGCCCAACTCGGGTGCATCCTCCGGAGCACGGTCTCGATCAACACCGAGAACCTCGGGCATCCTGACCGAGCGAATTTGCGCACCCTCCTCTTCCGGAAGGCTGCACGAACGATACGAGTTCCCGGTGGACTGCTCAGAAAAGCGTCTCATGCGGAACAAAGTGCACAATGCCGCCCTCACGAAGATGAGCACCGCCCTCGCTAGTTGGAGGAACCGAGTGAAGAAAATGATTAATAATGGTGAGAGTTACGAGAAGATCAAGGAGTCAAATCCCTCGATCA
>NC_061514.1:132029455-132118107 GCF_022539505.1 Lolium rigidum
GAGATCATCGAATCATTGTACGCAAACCCTAGTTTTCATATTCGTCGAGTACTTTTCGGCTGAAACCTTCGAGATCTACTTGCCCTCTACTTCTAACTAAACCCTAGCCTACAATCCATAGGCATTGATAAGTTAATCCCTTGTCACCTATTGCAACAAGCGGCGCCTATTCTGTTCTCAGGAGACGCCTCCAGCTGCCGACTTCACCGAGACTCAGCCGATAGCCGAGGTGAGAAGTGTTATCAGTCCTAACACACTGAAGAAGGCTTGCGAAGAGGAGAATGCGGTCCCAGTAAATATAAAGCTGAAGGGACGGGAAAGAAAGAAGAAGGACGACAAGTCTGCCAGCCAGCCGGCACCTATCCGTGCTCAGGACGGGCCACCAGTGCCCAAGAATATCGAGGCGAGGGTGCATGTGTCGGGTGAGCGGATGCTAATTCAAAGATTGTACGATGCTGCACCCGGTCCTATGCGATCTCTGGTTGACGGTATTCAGTTTATGGAGGAGCGGCGTCTCGGGGAGAAAGATAATGGATACCCAGTGTATATTGCCAAGGTGCCCTCGGGCCATGGCTTTGTCGATAGTGGCTTCGCGGAGAAGATCTTCCTGCGGTATGATGACATCTTTGCCATGCTGAACAGTTATCCGCTGCACTACACCTTCATTCGCCTATACTCGCTCAGCAAGGCGATGCGGATCATTAGACACAACATCCCGGACATCGCGATAGCCGACCCCTTCTACATGCGTGCCGTCCACTTGGCCACCGCCGGAGACCGGGCGATCGCGAGTGGATACCTCAAAGACTTCTTTCTAGCGAACCAGAAGAAGTGTAACATCCTCCTGCCTGTATTTCCCGAGTAAGTCACCCCCTCACCGTACCGGTCTTAACTCATGATTTTTTTAGATTTCAATCGTCATGTTCTTAAACATTATGTGTTCTACGCAGAGACAAAACCTGCACACTCATCTCCATAACCTCGAAACATTCCGTGGCCACATACCTCGATGCGGACGGTAAGTCAACCACGGACTACACGAATGTCAAGAGCGTACTTGATGATGCTCTCAATGCCTACGTCAAAGCGAAAGGCAACATGCAGAGGCCAAATGTTAGGTACGGGAAGCATGTGTTCAAGCACCAAACAAAGTTTCCCTGCGTCAAGAAGCCGCCTTCTAGTAACAAGGATGCCTACTACGCCCTCTATCACATGGATAAGTTCATACGGGACCAGCAGCGAGCTTACGCTACCTAAGCATCTCGGAGACTCGGCCAACAAATTGGCGCGGGTCCCTGGCGACGGCATCAAGCAAGACTTCTTCCGCATCCAAGTAGAGTTTTGTGAAATCATCCATCAAGATGTCGTTAGAAGCGCGGGGAGTTCTACGCCGGCTATCGGCCGTCAAACGGTGACATAGACACAATGCTCCAAATGCGGGGTGACGACTACCGCTCATGGATGTGCTTGAAGATAGGCGGCGGTTTTATCCACGCTCCGCAAAAGTCTTGATGTGCGAGCCTAGTTATGTAGTTGTGAACTAAAGACGAGCTTCTGTTGTAATAAACTTTATCCGGCACTTTACTTGCATGTCCTGTTTAATTACTAGTTCGGCTATGTTTGTGAACTTATATATATGGCTCTATCGTTTTCCGCACTTGATTTGGTCGTTAATTTTGTTTGCATATGCCGATGATTAGAATGTTCGGTCAATTGTACACTCCGGGGTGTCGCTAGTGAGCCCAGTGTGATGACACAAATATCAATCTCTTGTGCATCCTACCGGCCTCACTAACGCCATCCCGGGATGTTCATATTTGTTTCGACCAACAATGTATGAGGCATTCCATTTAGTTCATACTAGCTACTTGTTTCTTATTTGAGTTGGCACTTCTTAATTGCATTGGCCGATGATTAGAATGGTTGGTCACTTGTACACTCCGTGGTGACGTAAGTGAGCCTGGTGTGATGGCACAAATATCCATGTCTTGTGCATCCTACCTGGCCTCGCTTACTGATAAGGGGTGGCCCGATCTTCTCAGTAAGCAGCGGTGGTGATGATGATCACGGGATGATAGCAGCGGAGAGACACGACGATGTAGTGTATGATAACTTGTATGACGCAACGAGATCTCTCGATTGGTCCTCAGTCGCCAATGCAACAGCTCTCAACCCCGCAAGATATTCGCAACTCCACACACTTGCGCACGTAGCCGCCGACCACGAAGCGGTAAGTTGCAACCGTCTAATTCCCAATGGAACAGCGAGATCACACAAGACTTAAACATGATCTACACAATATCCAAGCAATATGGTGTAGGGAATTCAATAGTTTTGCGAGCAAACAACTAAGAACTAGGGTTTATCTTAAACGTGGTCTAAACCTAAATTGGGGGCGTCCATGGGGCTTATATAGGCGTCCAGGACGACCAGGGGTCGAAATAGTTCGATACAAACCGACCTAAAACAGGTTCGGCCAAAACTGGGTCGAATTCGGGCAAGGCCGGCAGTGCCGGGGTGTCGAGGCCGGCAGTGCCGGGGTGGCCGGCAGTGCCGGGGTGTCACGGCCGGGCAGTGCCAGGGTCCCTGCAGGGCCGGCAGTGCCGCCGGGCCGGCAGTGCCGCCCATCCTTGGCCGGCAGTGCCGGTGATATTTTTGCTCGAGAGGTCTTGAAATTATCTTTCCAACGACTCTTCGTTTGCTCGATTCCGAGTTCGTATGAATAAATGGCGTCCGTTTCAAAATCAGCACTTCGGTCTGTCCAAACCGAAAGAGAGCTGTTTTTGACTTCCTCTTGTCTTGCGCATGCCTCCCTCTCCTCCCTCGCGCATCCGTGGAATGTCTTCACGTCCAACGCCATGTCCAGCTGCTCCTCTCCTCCTCGTGCGATGTTTGCTCCCTCCTCATACCTGATCATACATAAGTGAAATGACTTAGGTAGTATAAAGTTCTCATCAATCAAAGTATCGTTTAGGAGCGAATTCACCTGTTGCTTAAGTAGCTTCGCACGAGCCCTTGTAATGGGTCCAATCCGAACTTCATCGGACTTGAGCTTCACAGCAGGTTCATCTTCATTTGTCAATGACGGAGGTAGTGGTGTAGTAGGGATGTCCTCATCACTTACGCCATCACGGAATGTTAATATTTGTTTTGACCGACAAAGTATGAGGCCCTTGTCATTCTTCCATTTGCTTTGGTATCTCAATATGCCGATGATTAGAATGTTCGGTCACCTATACACTCCGGGGTGTCGCTAGTGAGCCTGGTGTGATGGCACAAATATCAATCTCTTGTGCATCCTACCTGGCCTCACTAACGCCATCCCGGAATGTTAATATTTGTTTTGACCGACAAAGTATGAGGCCCTTGTCATTCTTCCATTTGCTTTGGTATCTCAAAATGCCGATGATTAGAATGTTGGTCACCTATACACTTGGGGGAGGGGTCAGTGAACCTGGTGCGATGACACAAGTATCAATCTCTTGTGCATCCTACTTGGTTTCACTGACGCCTTCCCTAAATGTTAATATTTGTTTGGACTGACAAAGTATGAGGCCCTTGTCATTCTTCTATTTGCTTTGGTATCTCAAAATGCCGATGATTAGAATGTTGGTCACCTATACACTTGGGGGAGGGTAAGTGAACCTGGTGCGATGACACAAGTATCAATCTATTGTGCATCCTACTTGGTTTCACTTACTCCGTCCCTAAATGTTAATATTTGTTCCGACCAACAATGTATGAGGCATGCCTTTTAGTTCATACTACTTGGATCGTTTTTGAGTTTGCTCTTATTCGTTGCAAACATCTATGAGCGTGCACTAATGTTTCTTTGGCTTGTGCATATGTACGCAGATATGACGTGGTATGTCGTGTACAAGGGCAAGGTTCCCGGAGTCTACAACGACTGGGAGGAGTGTCGGAGACAGGTTCACCGTTTTAGCGGTAACAGCTACAAAGGGTACACCACTAGAGCGGAGGCCGAAGACAGATACGCACGCTATCTGGCGGGAGAGAGGACGGAGCGGAGGAGGAACCGGATGAAGACCACTTTCATCGGGACGGTGCTAGTAGTGACTCTAGCTCTCTTCTATGTGATGCTAGTTTAGATGATCGACCTTGTGCCACTACTAGCTCATTTGTGACTTGTAACACCGTAACTTGCATTGTAACCTCTAATGTGAATGCTTGTGAATCATGTGGGGCTAATGTGAAGAACTATGTATGGATAAGCTGTGCTGTTGTTTATATGCTGTTATATATCCTGTATTGTGCTATTGTACTGTCATATACAACCTGTATAAATACCTGCCAAGATACAAAAAAAAATCGAAATCTTAGCAGTGGCGCACTAGTGGACCATCTGTGGCGCACTACCACTAAGTAGCAGTGGCGCACTGCTACTGATCCAGTGGCGCACTGCCCTGTGATCCTCTCCGAGACTAGCAGTGGCGCACAAGGATAAGTAGCAGTGGCGCACGTCCTGGAGAGGGCAGTGGCGCACGTACTCACGCAGCAGTGGCGCACCTACTAGCTGGACCAGTGGCGCACGCAAGACTGTAGCAGTGGCGCACCTCTTCTACACAGTGGTGGCGCACTGCCTCTGACCAACAGTGGCGCACCACTTTGGAGTAGTAGTGGCGCACTGGTGGGCATGTCAATGGCGCACCAGGCAGTGCGCCACAGGTATCTAGGCTAGTAGTGGCGCACCCCTAGTGCGCCACTACTATGTGTTAGCAGTGGCGTGATAACAGTGGCGCACCACTAGTGCGCCACTGATGGCTATATGTGGTGCGCCACTGAAAGCCTTTTTTCTAGTAGTGTGAGTGGCCGCTGCATTGGGCGCAGCGTCCGATCCAAACGGACATGCGGACGCGGGGCGCTGTTCACGCGGCCATTCAAATGGCCCAAAACGGATGGCCCAGCGCGTCCGTTTTGATCGCCGCGTTGGAGATGCCCTTACAAGCCCAAGTGAAGAACTGGATAGCCCAAAGTTGAGAGGAATGGGTATGGTAACCGGCCTTTTTGTATTAAAGGATTTTCAAGAGAATTAGGATGGATACGTGTTTTTTCTTGACATATGCGTCAAATTTTTTTAGCATACATGAATTTTTTTCCATTGGAATGAAATTTATTCAAATTCTGATTAAAATAATAATAATAATAAAACTTAATCTTTGAGAAAAAATCATAAAAATTTATACGCCCTAAGCTATGGACCGGAGGGAGTATCAATGAAATCATGAGAAGAGCTTTAATAATTCAGCAACCAGCGTCAAACAACGCTAATTTACTCTAGTTTAAGATAAATTCTCGCTCATTATTGTGTCATCAGCTCAACCCAAACACTAATCCTCACCCACGCCAACATACCAACTCCATCCGGTCGGTTCAATTAGTACACTAACAAACCCTCTCCAAGAAAGTAGGCCAGTATTAAGAGACAAACGAACCTCTCATAAATCATAGCCGGCCATTAGAGACAATACGAAGGGCACTGCTCACCGCGAAGTGCAGAAGCGCGCGTCAACCATGTCATCCTTGCCGGCGGACGACGATGGCAGCGTCCTGCCAAGTGCACGGACTCCCACCACGGTGGTCGACGGCGACGTCGTCTTCTCCTGTGTCGCCCTCCTCTTCCTCGCCCTTGTCCTCGTCTTCGTTCTCTACCACTACTTCATAGTCCATCGCCCCGTCGGCGTCCGGGTAGCCGCGGGGACGGCGTCGAGTGGTCCGCGCCTCGGCGCTGGCGTCGCAGCTTCTGCTCCCGGCGCCGTCGGCCGAAAAGGAGTTGATCCGGTGGCGCTGCGTGCTCTGCCCGTGACGTTGTACCGCGCCAAGGACTTCGCGGAGGAGGAGCTGGAGTGCGCCGTGTGCCTCGCCGATCTGTCGGACGGCGAGGCGGCCAGGTTCCTGCCCAAGTGCGGCCACGGCTTCCACGCCGAGTGCGTCGACCTGTGGCTGCGCTCCCACCCCACCTGCCCGCTCTGCCGCGTCGACGTCGACAAGCCCGACGCCTTGCCGCCGGCTCTGCCTCCAGTGCGGCCTGAACGAGCCAACTACGGTACGAACCTGCCGACCAACGTGCTCTTCTGGGGATCCCAGGACGCGGTCACGACTCGAGGAACCGCCGGCGGTCCAAGGTCGTCCGGTGGGGTGACAACGATCGTCATCGATGTCCCGGAGACGACGTCATCAGCCGTGGTGCCGCGTGATGGTGATGCGGCCAAGTCGCAGGGTTTGGCGAGGTTGAGGTCGATCGGGAGGCTGTGGAGCAGCAGAGGGAGGTGTGAGGTGGGCGCTAGTAGCAGTGCTGGTTCTTGCCACAGAGTCACTGCTGGTGCTCGCACTGAAGACTCAAGCTAGCATTATTGTTGCCGCTGTCAATTTCGAATCGGGATGGAAGATGTGTGTTGCTCCTCCATGAATGAATTTGTAGCTGATACGTGAATTTGAAACGGGCTACGGTAGAAAGTTCTTTGGATTTGAAACAGAGGTGGTGTTTTTGGCTAGCTAGTAGGTGCATACGAACCTATTATGAAAAATACAAAAAAAAGTTTAAAATATTAATAAAATACGAAATAAAATTTCACGTGTACACCCGGATATTCGATGTTTGCACACAAAATTTTCAAGAAAAAAACATTTTATGCGACCTGTGTAAGAAAAGAGGACAAAAAATATCACATGAATAGTCATGTTGCTCCATCAAAATTTATCCTTTTACATGAGACATAAAATATATAATTGTTTTTCTAGTAACTTATATACAAATATAGAATATTAAGATAGACGTGCGAAACTTTATTTCTGAATTTTTTTGACATTGCACCCGTGAGTAGCCAAATTGGATTTCAATTTGAAACACCCTTTTCTCATTTTGCAGTATGATTATCTAATCTCTCCGTGATAAACGTCAAGTCCAATTCAACGCGCCAAAATATATGCCTGGTTAGCTTACCCCCACATTAGTAAACGCCGGTCCATTATGGAAAATACCACGTTGTAATTCTCCGCCATCATGGGATCTACCATGACGAAAATTTGTTTGTCGTCCCTCCTTGCCTCCGAGAATATCCATCTGCTGACCAACAAATTTTTGCAAGTGACTACAGCTTGTGCCGTCCGAAAAATTCGCCGGGTGAGGGAAGTTTTTTTTTTGTAGTGCAAGCTTATCATGTAAAAATGGATCAAGGGGTTGCTGGGATGGTTGTAAAAGAGGTATAATGTAGTTTCAGATATCAGAGCCGTTTTACTGTTTTTTGCTTTCCTTGGGATGTGAGGTTTTTTACAAGGCAACAACTAATAAAGCTCACTTTTATCATCCCAATTTACAACTTGTCTCATGTTACTAATTTTTTAGATTTTACTGCATTCATTCAATTTTATGAGCTATTTCGCGATGGGATGGAAACATGCAAAACATACCAAATCCGGCACTGCATGCCCGACGAGCCGGCAGGCCGCCTAACTTGTGTGCCGTGCTAGGGTCTTGAGGCAGGGAATGATGGGTTCGTTGCATGGAAAAACAAAAAAAAATCTACCGCAAAAACGAATAAATCCAAGATCTAATCTATGAAAAAGCCAAGATCTAATCTACCAAGATCGAAGCAACGAGACGTATGTGAGACTAACCCTCGAAGATTCCAAAGCCTACGAGATTAGATCTCGTTGTTGATATAGTCCATCATCCAGTGCTGCAATCCGGCAGCACTTCCGTCTTCGGTCGTGGGTACAGTGTTGATGAAGCCCGTCCTCTCCCCGTTCCAGCGGGCAGCGGAGGTGTGGTAGATCCCCTCGGAATCCCAGCAGCACGACGGCGTGGTGGTGGTGTGATGACCCACAAGTATAGGGGGTGTATCGTAGTATCTTCGATAAGTAAGAATGTCGATCCCAACGAGGAGCAGAAGGTGTTGACAAGCAGTTTCGATGAAGGATTCTCACAGACAAGTATTCAGGGGGTTTTGATGTAACAGATGAATAAAGTACAAGTAAGTAAAATGCGAGAGAAATAATTGCAGCGAGTGGCCCAATCCTTTTTAGCACAAAGGACAAGCCGGTTTGTTTACTTATAATGACCAAAAGTTCTTGAGGACACACGGGATTTTAGTCTAGTGCTTTCGCTACATATAGCTGATTAATCTTCATTGTTTTGATAAGTGTTGTGTGGGTGAACCTATGCTAATTACTGCCCTTCCTAGGACTAATACATACTTGTGATTATACCCCTTGCAAGCATCCGCAACTACAAGAAAGTAATTAAGATAAATCTAACCACAGCCTTAAACTCTGAGATCCTGCGATCCCTCCTGCTTCGATATACCAACGGGGTTTAGGTTTCCGTCACTCCGGCAACCCCGCAATTGGCAAACGAGTACAAGATGCATTCCCCTAGGCCCATAAATGGTGAAGTGTCGTGTAGTCGACGTTCACACGACACCACTAGAAGAATGACACCACAACTTAAATATCATAACATTGAATATTACTCAACCATAATTCACTACTAACATTTAGACTTCACCCATGTCCTCAAGAACTAAACGAACTACTCACGAGACATCATATGGAACATGATCAGAGGTGATATGATGATGAATAACAATCTGAACATAAACCTTGGTTCAATAGTTTCACTCAATAGCATCAATAACAAGTAGAAATCGATCACGGGAGAGTTTCCCCTATCAAACAATCAAGATCAAACCCAAATTGCTACAGCGGTGACGATGTCCAGCGGTGGAGACGGCGGTGATGATGGTGGAGATGATGATGATGGTGATGGAGATGATGTCCAGCTCGATGGCGGTGACGATGGCGTCGATTTCCCCCTCCGGGAGGGAATTTCCCCGGCGGATTCCTCGCCCGCCGGAGAGCTCTTTTCTCTCTGGTGTTCTCCGCCCCGCAGAGGCGGCTGTAACCCTTCGTGAGGATCCCTCTGTGGCTTAGGTCTTCGGGACGAAGGGTTTCGCGAAGAAAAGGGGGCGAAAGGGGCTGTGGGGCCCCCACACCACAAGGTGGCGCGGCCGAGCCATGGGCCGCGCCGCCCTATGGTCCGGGCCCACCTTGGGTCCAGCTGGCTGCCCCTTCGGCTTCCTTCGTCATCCGGAAAAATAGGATTTTTGGTGAAATTTCCTTCCACGAGTTGATCTTCCGAAATATTGCATCCTGACGGTGCTTTTTCCAGCGGAATCCTGGCTCCGGTGCGCGATCTCCAAATAATCATGAAACATGCAAAATAGATGAAATAACATAAGTATTGTGTCCCAATATGAAATATATCAATGAATAACAGCAAATTATGATATAAAATAGTGATGCAAATTGGACGTATCATGGTGGAGGAGGAGAAAAGCTGCAGGGTTTCGCCAAGCCGGAACAGCTCTATGGAGGAGAGAGGGGGGCGCCAGGGCTAGGGTATGAAGGGTGTCCGCCCCCCGCCCCCTCCCCTCTTTATATAGGGGGGGAGGTCGGTTTGGGTGGCCCCCCAATACCCCAAACCCATCTAGGGCCGGCGGCCAAAGGGGGGAGGGGGAATTCTTCCCCCCAAGTTGATCCCCCTAGGGTTTTGGGGAAAACCCTAAGGGTGGCCGACTTGGGCCTTGAGGGGCATGTGCCCCTGGCCCATTAGGCTAGGGTGCATCCCCTCGGCCCATGCTAGGCCTCCTAGGGTCGTGGGCCCACTGGTGGGACCCCGGAACCTTCTAGAACCTTCCCGATCTCCACCGGAAAAATCCCGAACTTTTCCGAAACCTAGAAATCAACTTCCCTTATATGAATCTTATTGTCCGGACCATTCCGGACCTCGTCGTGATGTCCTGGATCCCATCCGAGACTCCGAAAAAACTTCGGTCTCCATCTCATATTCCGAATCTACTTATGCGACATCGAACCTTAAGCGCGCCACCCTACGGTTCGTGAACTATGCGGACATGATCGAGACTCCTCTCCGACCAATAACCAATAGCGGGACCTGGAGATCCATTATGACTCTCACACATTCAACGATAACTTAGTGATCGATTGAACCATATACATATGATACCGATTCCCTTTGTCATGCGATACTTTACTTGTCCGAGGTTTGATCATCGGTATCTCCATACCTTGTTCAACCTCGTTACCAACAAGTACTCTTTACTCGTACCGTGGTATGTCATCTCTTGTGATCCAGTCACATGCTTGCAAGCTAATCAGACGATATTCCACCGAGAGGGCCCAGAGTATATCTATCCGTCATCGGGATGGACAAATCCCACTGTTGATCCATATGCCTCAACCCACACTTTCCGAATACTTGATCCCATATTTATAACCACCCATTTACGCAATGGTGTTTGATGTAATCGAAGTACCCTTCCGGTGTAAGTGATTTACATGATCTCATGGTCGAAGGACTAGGTAACTATGTATCGAAAGCTTATAGCAAGTTGAACTTAATGACTTGATCTCATGCTACACTTATTTGGGTGTATGTCCATTATATCATTCACCCAATGACATAACCTTGTTATTAACAACATCCAATGTTCATGATCACGAAACCATGATCATCTATTAATCAACAAGCTAGTTATACAAGAAGCTTACTAGGAACTCTTTGTTGTTTACATAACACACATGTATCAATGTTTTGGTTAATACAATTATAGCATGGGATGTAAACATTTATCATGGACACTAAGATATAACAATAACTAATTTATTATTGCCTCTTGGGCATATCTCCAACAGGGAATGGGTCTGGCACGACAAAACCCGCCTATTAGCGGGTCGTGCCATGCACACGAGCACAATTTCAAGCATGTGTAGTGTCGGTCTAGTACATTGGCTAGGTTTGCTCAACCTCAGACAATGCAGAAACAAAACGATCATAAGTATCTTCTTTCATGCTCATGTGCCTCGCTCCCGTGGGTGATGCATGAGCTCCTTCATCAGCATGCCCCCTGATGACCCACAAGTATAGGGGATCGCAACAGTCTTCGAGGGAAGTAAAATCCAATTTATTGATTCGATACAAGGGGAGCCAAAGAATATTTGTAAGCCTTAACAACGGAGTTATCAATTCAGCTGCACCTGGAAACAGACTTGTTCGCAAGAGTTTATCAGTAGCAACAGTTTTATAGCAGTAGCAGTAGTGAAATATAAGCAGCAGTGTAATAAAGACAGCAGTAGTGATTATAGTAAATAGCAGGATTAAAATACTGTAGGCATAGGGATGGATGAACGGGCGCTGCATGGATAAGATAACTCATGTAATAATCAAGACAAGGCATTTGCGAATAATAATAAAACAGTATCCAAGTACTAAATAACCATAGGCATGTGTTCCGTATATAGTCGTACGTGCTCGCAATGAGAAACTTGCACAACATCTTTTGTCCTACCAACCGGTGGCAGCCGGGCCTCTAGGGAAACTACTGGTAATTAAGGTACTCCTTTTAATAGAGTATCGGAGCAAAGCATTAACACTCCGTGAACACATGTGATCCTCATATCACAGCCTTTCCCTCCGGTTGTCCCAATTTCTGTCACTTTGGGGCCTCGGGTTCCGAACAACAATATGTGTATACAACTTGCAGGTAAGATAATAAAACAATGAATATCATCATGAATCAATAACATGTTCAGATCTGAAATCATGGCACTCGGACCCTAGTGACAAGCATTAAGCATAACAAGTTGCAACAATATCATAAAAGTACCAACAACGGATACTAGGCACCATGCCCTAACAATCTTATGGATATTACATGAACAATCTCATCCAATCCCTACCATCCCCTTCAGCCTACAGCGGGGATTTACTCACACATGGATGGGGGAAGCATGGATGGTTGATGGAGAGGCGTCGGTGGCGATGATGGCGGTGATCTCCTCCAATTCCCCGTCCCGGTAGGGTGCCAGAACGAAGTTTCTGATCCCGAAATAGAGTTTTCGATGGCGGCTGAGTTCTGGATGTCTTCTGGCAAATTGGTCGAACCCCCGTGTGTTTTTAGGTCAAGGGCTTTAAGTAGTCCAGAGGGGAGCATCGAGGGCTGGCCGAGGCGGCGTCCCCATATGGCGGCGCGGCCCAGGGGCCCACCGCGCCGCCATGTGGTGTGCGCACCTTGTGGCCCCCCTCCGTCTCGTCTTCTGGCTCCGTAGGTCTTCTGTGAAAATAGAGCCATTGCAATTATTTCCGGGGATTTTCCTGAAAGTTGATTTTCTGCACAAAAATAAGACACCAGAGAAATTCTGCTGAAAACAGCGTTAGTTCGTGTTAGTTGTATCCAAAATACACAAATTACAGGCAAAACAATAGCAAAAGTGTTCGGGAAAGTAGATACGTTTTGGACGTATCACCCCCACCCGGCGGTAATGGCTCTTCCTTACCATTCTTGGTGCACCATTCCTAAGTGTTGCAAAACATTCACATCCCCCACCCCTTGGGAAATCACCTTTTTAGTTTTAAATTTTTTAAAAGAAAATGTTATAAATTTCAAAAAATAAAATGCTTCCAAATGAACATGTGTGATGTTATCTAGATTTAGGAAAAATTAACAACACATGAATTTCGATATATTATGCAAAATAGTGTCATGTTTCGGCAAAACGATTTTCTGGTTGCATACGACCTCTAAACGGTTTAGCCAAAACATTTTTTTATATGAAAATATATCTACACAAAATTTTACATCCGATTTTGACCCCTCCAGATATTTAGCGATTTTTTTGGTTCCCCAATTTCACAAAGGAAAACAAAGTTTTTCCAGATTTTAGATTTCAGGCAAAAATTTGAAAAAAATTAGCAATGGCGCATCATGAGATGGCGCACCACTACTAGTCTTCCCTCCTTCAAAATTTAAAACCAGTCGGCCACTTACCCCCACTTCTTATCCTTCTCCCTACTCCCTCCTTCACACATTCTATTCTCCTCCTCCTCTCCTTCATCCCCATCATTTCCTTCTTCCTTCTACAGTTCTACTCCTTCATCCACTCCTCCTTCCTCCTCTCTGGCGACCCTCCTTCCGGCCTCCCTCCTTCCTCCGGTGACCCTACCTCCGGCCTTCCTACTACATCCTCTTCTCCCTCCTCTCCATGAACCCTCCTCTCCTCCCTTCTCCCTCTTCTCCATGGACCCTTCTCTCCTCCCTCCTCCATAATCACCGATGGCTAGGTTATGAGTATGAGCATGAACATGAACTTGATCGGGACAAATAATTCGGACCACAAAAACGAGAAAAAATAACGACAAAAATCGATTTTTTTCCAGATGCAGATTTCAAAATTTAGCAGTGGCGCACCTACTTTTTTTACTAGTGGCACACCTCATGTTTTTAGCAGTGGCGCACCAGGTAGCTAGTAGTGGAACACTACATGGTGCGAAGCCAGATAGCAATGACGCACGATATGGTGCGCCACTACTAACACTTAGTGGTGCGCCACTGCTAGGCAAAAGTAGTCCACCACTAATAAGGTTTTTTCTAGTAGTGCAAAGTCATTTGGATCACGTACCGTGAACCATTTTATCGACATGGATCATCGACCCAAAATTAAGTGGATCGCGATCCACGTCCCAAATTGGTGTACCAGAGATGTATACCCCTTGCTGATCCTCGTTCGCTGGATGTCGACCCTATACCTCGACCTGTACAGCCCGGATTTCCGGCAACTATGTTCCAGAAGGGGGCCATCAAGTAGAAAGTTGTTGCGAAGTACGATCTGAGCGAGCGGCCACCACGGTGCACAATTGAGGGAGAGTTCATAGAGTAATTGAGGGAACGGGTGACGGCTAGCCCCTGAATTTCCTCGGATCGCATGCAGAATAACAACCTAACGGGCATATATATCTACTCCCTCGGTTCTGTGAAGGTTATGTGAGATTTATCAAAATTTAGATGTATCTTAACAAATCATAGACCACCTTTATGGGACGGAGAAAGTATTTCATTGTTAATCAGGCAAAACTAACGCGCAGGATTTCGTTGGGAGCTTCCATTCTGGGTTAGCGCATCTCCAGCGGCGCGACGCATTTCGGACACCTAAATTGTCCGCGGGCGTCCGTTTGCGTCGTGTGGCGGACGTGGAAATGGTCGTGCGTCCGTTTGCATCTGGGGGTCGCTCCAGCGGGGCGATGCATTTTCGGCCCGGGCCAGAATTCAAAAAAAGAGGTTCTAGCCTCAAGTTTGCACGAAACTACAGCCTCAAATTGAGGTCTGAAATGAGTACATCACACTTTGCACATCCACATGCGCAAAGTGGAGTCCAAAAGGGGTACAATAAGGCCTGAACAACAATGTAAAAAGTCCAAAAGGAAGCCAGGGTGCTGGGCGCATGGCGCCAGCGATCAGGCATCTTGCGCGCGGATTTCGGCGCGCCTCTTCATGAACCAGGCCCTGATGTCATCGTCGACACTGCTCAAGTCGGTTAGCATGATCCTTATGTCCTCTGCACGGATCTTAGCCTCGGCGTCCATCCTCCTAGCCTTGGGGTCACGCAATTTTGCCTCGGCGTCTGCCTTTTGGACCTGAATGACCTCTTTCGTGAGGTTGAGGAAGATGGCAGTTGTGGCCTCTTTTTCCAGACGCCTCTTCTCATCCCTAGCAGCCAAGGCGGCCTGATTGTCGGCCATCATCTTCTCGAGGCTAGATCGGCATTGGTAGCCTTATGGCCGCGGGGACGAGGTGGAAGGGTTTGACGGCCATGATAGACGTCTTCGCTGTCGAGGTTGACCGCTGTCTCATTCTTCACAGCTTCATCGTAGGCCGCAAAGCTTGTCCTCCACTTCTCCGCGTCCTTGAGCATTTCCCAGTAATGGACCATATGGTACCCCTTCTTATGCACTGCCCTAAACCTCTCCTAGGCCCGGGATACCTGCAATCACGCCAAGCCGCTAATGATGCACATAGAATGATGAATTTAGAATAGAATGATGATGGTTGTATCTTGTTACCACTGAAATGACGCCAACGCTGCTTACGGGGTGCCTCTTAGTATGTTCGACGGCCGAGCAGAACTTGCTTATCTCTTTTTGATGTACACTACTAGGAAAAGGGCTACAGCTGCACGGAATAGTGCCGGCGCACCATCATTGACGCGCGCCGGTGGCAAAATACCGCCGGCAAGCCATGTTAGGCCGCGCCGGCGAAGAACCTATACTACCGGCGCACAAGAAAATTTAGTGCGCCGGGAATAAAATTCGAAGAGGTCTGGCTGGAAGCAAAAAATCTGGGCACCTTACCCCCGGCGCACCTCTATGGTGGTGCGCCGGTGGTAGACAATTTACCACCAGCGCACCACCATAGAGGTGCGCCGGGGTAAGGTGCCTAGATTTTTCTCTCCACACCCCCCCCCGGAATCGCCTTTTCAGTTTTCGAAAAAATAAAAGAAAATGATAGAAAATTCAAAAAATAAAATCCTTTGAACTGCCCATGTATTATGTAATCTATCTTTCATCAAAATTTGAAAAAATGAATTTCGATATATTATGCAAAATGGCGTCATCTTTCGGTAAAACGGGTTTTCTGGTTGCATACGACCTCTGATGAAAAACTTTTTTATCTCAAAATCGATCTACGTGAAATTTCCTATTCGATTTCAACGGCCTACGGCCGTTTGGACAAAAAATGGATTCGTCATTTGGAAAACAGAAACAGGACTTTTTCAGCTTTTAGATTTTGATGAAAAAAAAGAAAAAATTACCCCCGGTGCACCACCCTAGTTGGTGCGCCGGCAGTAACCTACGGTATATATATACTCCACACATGCCCTGTGCTCCTCACTTTCACATTTTCCTTCTCTTTTCCTCCTCCTCCTCCTCCTCATCTACTACACCGAGCTACTGCGGCGAGCTACTTCGGCGACCTTTACTACACCGACGACCACGATGGCCATCGACGGCCACGACGTCCTCCGGCCTCCTCCACCACCTCCGGCCTCCTCCAACAACTCCGGCCTCCTCCACCAGCTCCGGCCTCCTCCACCACCTCCAGCCTCCTCCACCACCTCCGGCCTCCTCCTCCACCACCTCCGGCCACCTCCATCAACTCCGGGCTCCCCTACCTACTCCGGGCTCCTCCACCTCCGGCCTCCTCCTCCTCCTCCTACACTGACGCGACGACCTCGGGAGCTTCCGCCATCCTCCTGCACCTCCTGTACCTCCTACACCGGCGTAGAGATGACAACCACTGACTAGCTAGATCTAGATCTAGATTTGAATTTTTTTCTTATTTTCTTGTATAACTTACCGCCGGCGAACAAGACAGGTGCGCCGGGGATAACGCGAGTTACCACCGGCGCACCAACCGGTGCGCCGGCAATAAGCGATTATCACCGGCCTGTTCCCACCGGCGGGCTCTAGTGCGCCGGCAATAGGCCTTTTTGGTGCACCGGCAATAAGCATTTTCCTAGTAGTGGTAGTCCCATCTTTTTCTGAGGGACTCTTCCGTGTGAGGGCTTGGGATGTGGTAGGGCGAGTGCATCTTGGTCTCGTTGTACTGCTGCACAACCTTGGCCCAATACAACTTGCCCTTTTGTTGGGCGCCATTTATACAATCATGGCTTGTTGCTAGCCATGCTTCACACAAACACTTGTCCTCGTCGTCGATGAATCCTCTTGTCCTGTGGCTCTCCCCCTTCTTCTTGGTAGCATTGTCCGTAGTGAGGACAGGCTCTGTTGGCGCGTCGTCAAAGTCGTTGACGCACACGGGTGTTGGCTACGGTTCAGTGGCCTGGGTGGAGAACAGCCGTGCGTTTGCGATGTCCTCCGCATCCTGCGTCGGTGCCCACTCATGGTGCGGACCTATCCTGGCTCGGTCGTCGCCAACGAAGCCGCCGCCGAAGATCATGGCCTGTATGTCTGTCTCATGGCGGTCCTTCCAATAGTCCTACGAATGACCTCGCACGTCAGACGCATGATACACAACAATCACACACATTGAGAGAGCTCACGTACCGGGTCGTCCATTGTCGGGGCAGGCGCTATCATTTCGTCGAACAGGTTGCAGGGCTCCGGCATCCTCTCCTCCGGCAGCTGGCGCATCTTGTGTCACGCCCGGGCATGAGTCACCGCTTCTAGGCGTCCGATTGAGGTCGGGAACCGGCGCCCCGTTCAACTGCAGCGGCACACCGTTGAACTGCACCGGCGCCACGCCGGAGGCAAACCGCGACGCCGGGTGGCCCTGCAAGGGAGCGGGAGTTCCAGGACGCAGCTAGGAACTTACCGAGCTCACTGACGAGGCCGGAGGAGCAACGCCGGTGATCCCCTCTCGCTTGACGAGCATGTACCCCTCCGCTAAGCTCGGATGGAGGGCTTCTTGCGCGACGCCGGCTTTCACCTGCATCTGCCACGCCTGCTGGTTGGCGGCCGCAGTAGTCTTCTCCTTCTGATTCCTGCGCCAGCCGCGACGCTTCGTGGCCTCGACGCTTTTCTCCTCCTTGGAGAGCACCTTCTTTGCCGCCTTCGGCTTTGCGTCCCGGCCGCCGGTGGTGGCCCGCTTTGTTTCCGCCGGAGCTGCAACCTCCATGCTGGCTATGGTCGTGGCTACGGGGCAGTGTGGGCAGCGGCGGCTGCGACGGTTTGCTCGGCATCCATGGTGGTGGCTGCGGCGGCGAGGACGTCCATCGCTTCTGGACTGCTCGCGCCGGTCTACTTTGATTTTTTGCGCGGGGAATGGCCACTGGCGGGAATAATATCAACCTGTCTGCCACTGACACGCGGGGCCTACGTCTTTTTCGGCGGACACTCAGCGCAACCGCGCAGCGTCCACGGAGACGCAAACCTGGCGCATATTTGGGCCAGGTTTGCGTCTCCGCAAACAGCCCGATCACTTTGCGTCACCCCGCTAGAGGAGCACCCAGATGCATTTCCGATCACGGCGGATACAAATGATCGCTGGGTGTTCCTTTGCGTCGCGCCGCTCTAGATGCCCTTACTGCCGTAGTGGAGGGGACGTTGTACAGGTCGTTTTTTTTCCTTTATCGATGAAAGCTCCGATCTATAGCCCTGGTCAAGATTTATTCCCGCCGCCGCCGCCGCGCTCCTACCACTAGTAGGAAAACCCTTATAGGCGGAGCTTAGTTCCGTGGCGCACCACTAAAAATGCGCCACAGAATGTTATTTTGTGGCGCACCATGCTAGGTGTGCCACAGAAATAGCTTAATTTTGTGGCGCACTACTGAACCTTGCGCCACAGAAATTATATGGGGCCCACATCCTGCCACCACCAATTATTAGTGTAGGTATTTCTGTGGCGCACATGGTGTGCTGCGCCACAGAAATAACTCTTTCTGTGGCGCACGTGCTTCGGTGCGCCACATAAGTAGTTGATTCTGTGGCACACTTGTTCTGGTGCGCCACAGAACTAAGAGAACTTATATCATCGCCTGTGCCCTCCCCCACGCCTGTTCACCTCTCCCCTCTCCCCTCTCCCCTCCCCTCTCCCCTCTTCCCTCTCCTCCAATACGTACCGCCGCGCGCCGCCATGGTCGTCGCCATCGCCGTCGCTGCCACCTTCCTCCGCGAGGGCCGCATGCCGCCACGCTCCTCCCATCCCCGCCACCTGCAGCACAAGTTGCCGCTACGGCGAGGAGGGGCCGCCGTCGCGTGAAGGTGGAGGAGCCGCCGCGTCCTCCTCCTCCTCCACCGCTACCGTCGTCGTCAACCTCCTCCTCCACCCCTATCGTCGGTGAACTCTCTCCCCTCCCCTCCCCTCCCTCTTCCTCTCCCGCGCGAGCACAAAGTGCTCGACGAAATGCTCGTGTGCTGCTCTGGTTGTGCTGTTGTTGTTGTTGCTGTGCTACTGGCTGCTGCTGCTGTTGATGTGCTACTGGATGCAATCTATCTATCTATCCTAGCTTGATGTCATTGTTTCTGCAGCTAGATGCATGCTCTGGTTGTGCTGTTGTTGCTGTTGATGTACTGGCTGTTGTTGCTGTTGATGTGCTACTGGATGCAATCTATCTATCTATCCTAGCTTGTTGTCATTGTTGCTGCAGCTAGATGCATGCTCTTGCAGCTTCTCACCATTCCTGGTGAACTATACTGTTGCTATTGCTTGTGTTTCCATGCTCTAAATGGTCAAATGATCATCATGTGCTAGTGATTTACTTACTGGCTCATTGCTCATGCCTTTTACTTAATGTCCGAAGCTATTGCTATGTCTCTGTAGCTTCTCACCATGTATTGGATGAACTCCTTAATTATGCAGTAATGATTCCTTTGATGTGTTATTGAAGCTTGAATGGAAGCCAACTAGAGTTGGGTACCCTAGCTTTGTTTTGAACTCAACTGAGTAATGATAAATTTCTATTTCTTTGTTGGCTTGGATGAATTTATGGTTGATGTACCTCAGTAGTGGTTCACTGGTGTGATTGCTTGTGCCGTGCTGTGTTGTGACCTCATTAGCTCTTGCTACCGCCATCTGGTTGCATCTCATAGTTGGATAATTGGTGAAAATAGAGATATTCACATTAGGGAATCATGTAAATGAATGCTACTGTGGTATCCTTTGAAGAAAATGGGATGTTTCTGATGGTTTAAAAGACTAGGTGATGCTAGGTTATTAAGTTGGCTATCAAGGTTGGTTTTATCTGGTTAAGTTGGATAGGCTATGTGTTCTTGCTTACTTATTGATGGCGTGTATTTCACACGTTCGTTGGGCAACCCCAAGAGGAAGGTATGATGCGCACAGCAGCAAGTTTTCCCTCAGAAAGAAACCAAGGTTTATCGAACCAGGAGGAGCCAAGAAGCACGTTGAAGGTTGATGGCGGCGGGATGTAGTGCGGCGCAACACCGGAGATTCCGGCGCCAACGTGGAACCGGCACAACACAACCAAAGTACTTTGCCCCAACGAAACAGTGAGGTTGTCAATCTCACCGGCTTGCTGTAACAAAGGATTAACCGTATTGTGTGGAAGATGATTGTTTGCAGAGAAAATAGTAAAACAAGTATTGCAGCAGATTTGTATTTCAGTATTAAAAGAATAGACCGGGGTCCACAGTTCACTAGAGGTGTCTCTCCCATAAGATAAAAGCATGTTGGGTGAACAAATTACAGTCGGGCAATTGACACATAGAGAGGGCATAACAATGCACATACATGACATGATAAGTATAGTGAGATTTAATTGGGCATTACGACAAAGTACATAGACCGCCATCCAACTGCATCTATGCCTAAAAAGTCCACCTTCAGGTTATCATCCGAACCCCTCCGATATTAAGTTGCAAAGCAACAGACAATTGCATTAAGTATGGTGCGTAATGTAATCAACAACTACATCCTCGGACATAGCGCCAATGTTTTATCCCTAGTGGCAACAAGCACAACACAACCTTAGGGGTTTCGTCACTCCCCCAGGTGTCAATGCAGGCATGAACCCACTATCGAGCATAAGTACTCCCTCTTGGAGTTAAAAGTAAAAACTTGGCCAGAGCCTCTACTAGAAACGGAGAGCATGCAAGATCATAAACAACACATGTATAATAACTTGATAATTAACATGACATGGTATTCTCTATCCATCGGATCCCGACAAACACAACATAGAGTATTACGGATAGATGATCTTGATCATGTTAGGCAGCTCACAAGATCCAACAATGAAGCACAATGAGGAGAAGACAACCATCTAGCTACCGCTATGGACCCATAGTCCAGGGGTGAACTACTCACTCATCACTCCGGAGGCGACCATGGCGGTGTAGAGTCCTCCGGGAGATGAATCCCCTCTCCGGCGGGGTGCCGGAGGAGATCTCCGAGAATCCCCCGAGATGGGATCAGCGGCGACGGCGTCTCAGTAAGGTTTTCCGTATCGTGGTTTTTCGCATCAGGGGTTTCGCGACGGAGGCTTTAAGTAGGCGGAAGGGCAGAGTCGGGGGCCAGACGAGGGGCCCACACTATAGGTCGGCGCGGCCCGGGCTTGGGCCGCGCCGCCCTATAGTTTGGCCACCTCGTGGCCCCACTTCGTGTGTTCTTCGGTCTTCCGGAAGCTCCGTGGAAAAATAGGGCCACTGGGTCTTCGTTTCGTCCAATTCCGAGAATATTTTGTTACTAGGATTTCTGAAACCAAAAACAGCGAGAAAACAGGAACCGGCACTTCGGCATCTTGTTAATAGGTTAGTTCCGGAAAATGCACGAACATGACATAAAGTGTGCATAAAACATGTAGGTATCATCAATAATATGGCATAGAATATAAGAAATTATCGATACGTCGGAGACGTATCAAGCATCCCCAAGCTTAGTTCACGCTCGTCCCGAGCGAGGTAAAACGATAACAAAGATAATTTCTGAAGTGATATGCCATCATAACCTTGATCATACTATTTGTAAACATATGTAGTGGATGCAGCGATCAAAACAATGGTGATGACATGAGTAAACAGGTGAATCATATAGCAAAGACTTTTCATGAATAGTACTTCAAGACAAGTATTAATAAGTCTTGCATAAGAGTTAACTCATAAAGCAATAAATCAAAGTAAATGTATTGAAGCAACACAAAGGAAGATTAAGTTTCAGCGGTTGCTTTCAACTTGTAACATGTATATCTCATGGATAATTGTCAACATAGAGTAATATAACAAGTACAATATGCAAATATGTAGGAATCAATGCACGGTTCACACAAGTGTTTGCTTCTTGAGGTGGAGAGAAATAGGTGGACTGACTCAACATAAAAGTAAAAAGAATGGTCCTTCAAAGAGGAAAGCATCGATTGCTATATTTGTGCTAGAGCTTTTATTTTGAAAACATGAAACAATTTTGTCAACGGTAGTAATAAAGCATATGAGTTATGTACATTACATCTTACAAGTTGCAAGTCTCATGCATAGTATACTAATAGTGCCCGCACCTTGTCCTAATTAACTTGGACTACCGGATCTTTGCAATGCACATGTTTTGACCAAGTGTCACAATGGGGTACCTTCATGTCGCCTGTACAAAGGTCTAAGGAGAAAGCTCGCATTTTGGATTTCTCGCTTTTGATTATTCTCAACTTAGACATCCATACCGGGACAACATGGACAACAGATAATGGACTCCTCTTTAATGCATAAGCATGTGGCAACAATTTTTATTCTCATATGAGATTGAGGATATATGTCCAAACTGAAACTTCCATCATGGATCATGGCTTTAGTTAGCGGCCCAAAGTTCTTCTCTAACAATATGCATGCTCCAACCATGAAGGTGGTAGATCTCTCTTGCTTCAGACAAGACGGACATGCATAGAAACTCACATGATATTCAACAAAGAATAGTTGATGGCGTCCCCAGAAGCATGGTTATCGCACAACAAGCAACTTAATAAGAGATAAAGTGCATAAGTACATATTCAATACCACAATAGTTTTTAAGCTATTTGTCCCATGAGCTATATATTGCAAAGGTGAATGATGGAATTTTAAAGGTAGCACTCAAGCAATTTACTTTGGAATGGCGGATAAATACCATGTAGTAGGTAGGTATGGTGGACACAAATGGCATAGTGGTTGGCTCAAGGATTTTGGATGCATGAGAAGTATTCCCTCTCGATACAAGGTTTAGGCTAGCAAGGTTATTTGAAACAAACACAAGGATGAACGAGTACAGCAAAACTCACATAAAAGACATATGGTAAACATTATAAGACTCCATACCGTCTTCCTTGTTGTTCAAAACTCAATACTAGATGTTATCTAGACTCTAGAGGAACCAAATATGCAAACCAAATTAGCAAGCTCTAAGTATTTCTTCATTAATGGGTGCAAAGTATATGATGCAAGAGCTTAAACATGAGCACAACAATTGCCAAGTATCAAATTATCCAAGACATTTTAGAGTTACTACATGTATCATTTTCCAATTCCAACCATATAACAATTTAACGAAGATGAAACTTCGCCATGAATACTATGAGTAGAGCCTAAGGACATATTTGTCCATATGCAACAGCGGAGCGTGTCTCTCTCCCATAAAGTGAATGCTAGGATCCATTTTATTCAAACAAAACAAAAAACAAAAACAAACCGACGCTCCAAGCAAAGTACATAAGATGTGGCCGAATAAAAATATAGTTTCGGGGAGGAACCCGATAATGTTGTCGATGAAGAAGGGGATGCCTTGGGCATCCCCAAGCTTAGACGCTTGAGTCTTCTTAGAATATGCAGGGGTGAACCACCGGGGCATCCCCAAGCTTAGAGCTTTCACTCTCCTTGATCATATTGCATCATACTCCTCTCTTGATCCTTGAAAACTTCCTCCACACCAAACTCGAAACAACTCATTAGAGGGTTAGTGCATAATAAAAATTCACATGTTCAGAGGTGACACAATCATTCTTAACACTTCTGGACATTGCATAAAGCTACTGGACATTAGTGGATCAAAGAAATTCATCCAACATAGCAAAAGAGGCAATGCGAAATAAAAGACAGAATCTGTCAAAACAGAACAGTCCGTAAAGATGGATTTTATTAGGCCACCATACTTGCTCAAACGAAAATTCTCAAATTGAATGAAAGTTGCGTACATATCTGAGGATCATGCTCGTAAATTGGCGTAATTTTCTGAGCTACCTACGGGGAGATAGACCCAGATTCGTGACAGCAAAGAAATCTGGAACTGCGCGAGTAATCCAAATCTAGTACTTACTTTTCTATCAAAGACTTTACTTGGCACAACAAAACATAAAACTAAGATAAGGAGAGGTTGCTACAGTAGTAAACAACTTCCAAGACACAAATATAAAACAAAAATACTGGAGTAAAAACATGGGTTGTCTCCCATAAGCGCTTTTCTTTAACGCCTTTCAGCTAGGCGCATAAAGTGTAACTCAAGTAACATCGAGAGATGAAGCATCAACATCATAATTTGTTCTAATAATAGAATCATAAGGTAACTTCATTCTCTTTCTAGGGAAGTGTTCCATACCTTTCTTGAGAGGAAATTGATATTTAATATTACCTTCCTTCATATCAATAGTAGCACCAACGGTTCGAAGAAAAGGTCTTCCCAATATAATGGGGCAAGATGCATTGCATTCAATATCCAAGACAACAAAATCAACGGGGACAAGGTTATTGTTAACCATAATATGAACATTATCAACTTTCCCCAAAGGTTTCTTTTTAGCATTATCAGCGAGATTAACATCCAAATAACAATTCTTCAATGGTGGCAAGTCAAGCATATCATAGACTTTTTTAGGCATAACGAAATACTTGCACCAAGATCACATAAAGCATTACAATCAAAATCTTTGACTCTCATTTTAATGATGGGCTCCCAACCATCCTCTAGCTTTCTAGGAATAGAAGTTTCAAGTTTTAGTTTCTCTTCTCTAGCTTTTATGAGAGCATTTGTAATATGTTTTGTGAAAGCCAAATTTATAGCGCTAGCATTGGGACTTTTAGCAAGTTTTTGCAAGAACTTTATAACTTCAGAGATGTGGCAATCATCAAAATCTAAATCATTACAATCTAAAGCAATGGGATTATCATCCCCAAGGTTGGAAAAAATTTCAGCAGTTTTATCACAAGCAGTTTCAAGCAGTTTTAGCAGTTTCAGGTAATTTTGCGCGCTTTGCACTAGGAGTAGAAGCATTACCAACACCAATTATTTTATCATGGATAGTAGGAGGTGCAGCAACATATGAATCATTAGCATTGCTAGTGGTGGTAATAGTCCAAACTTTAGCTATATTTTCCTTTTTAGCTAGTTTTTCATTTTCTTCTCTATCCCACCTAGCACGCAGTTCAGCCATTAATCTTATATTCTCATTAATTCTAACTTGGATGGCATTTGCTGTAGTAACAATTTTATTTTCAATATCCCTATTAGGCATAACTTTCGATTTCAAAAGATCAACATCATAGGCAAGACTATCAACTCTAGAAACAAGAATATCAATTTTATTGAGCTTTTTCTCAACAGATTTGTTAAAGGCAGTTTGTGTACTAATAAATTCTTTAAGCATGGCTTCAAGTCCAGGGGGTGTATTCCTATTATTGTTGTAAGAATTCCCATGAGAATTAGCATAACCGTTACCATTATTATAAGGATATGGCCTATAGTTATTACTAGAATTGTTCCGATAAGCATTGTTGTTGAAATTATTATTTTTAATGAAGTTTACATCAACATGTTCTTCTTGGGCAACCAATGAAGCTAATGGAACATTATTAGGATCAACATTAGTCCTATCATTCGCAAGCATAGACATAATAGCATCAACCTTATCATTCAAGGAAGAGGATTCTTCAACAGAATTTACCTTCTTACCTTGTGGAGCTCTTTCCGTGTGCCATTCAGAGTAATTAACCATCATATTATCAAGAAGCTTTGTTGCTTCACCAAGAGTGATGGACATAAAGGTACCTCCAGCAGCTGAATCCAATAAATTCCGCGAAGAAAAATTTAGTCCTGCATAGAAGGTTTGGATGATCATCCAAGTAGTCGATCCATGGGTTGGGCAATTTTTAACCGTGAGATTTCATTCTTTCCCAAGCTTGAGCAACATGTTCATTATCCAATTGTTTAAAATTCATTATGCTACTCCTCAAAGATATAATTTTAGCAGGGGGATAATATCTACCAATAAAAGCATTCTTGCATTTAGTCCATGAATCAATACTATTCTTAGGCAGAGATAGCAACCAATCTTTAGCTCTTCCTCTTAATGAGAAAGGAAACAATTTTAATTTTATAATGTCACCATCTACATCTTTATACTTTTGCATTTCACATAGTTCAACAAAATTATTGAGATGGGCAGCAAGCATCATCGGAACTAACACCGTAAAATTGCTCTCTCATGACAAGATTAAGTAAAGCAGGTTTAATTTCAAAAAATTCTGCTGTAGTAGCAGGTGGAGCAATAGGTGTGCATAAGAAATAATTATTATTTGTGCTAGTGAAGTCACACAACTTAGTATTTTCAGGGTTGGCCATTTTAGCAATAGTAAATAAAGCAAACTAGATAAAGTAAATGCAAGTAAACTAATTTTTTTGTGTTTTTGATATGGCAAACAAGACAGTAAATAAAGTAAAACTAGCAACTAATTTTTTTGTATTTTGATATAAGTGCAGCAAACAAAGTAGTAAATAAAATAAAGCAAGACAAAAACAAAGTAAAGAGATTGAGAAGTGGAGACTCCCCTTGCAGCGTGTCTTGATCTCCCCGGCAACGGCGCCGTAAAATATGCTTGATGGCGTGTATTTCACACGTTCGTTGGGCAACCCCAAGAGGAAGGTATGATGCGCACGAGCAGCAAGTTTTCCCTCGGAAAGAAACCAAGGTTTATCGAACCAGGAGGAGCCAAGAAGCACGTTGAAGGTTGATGGCGGCGGGATGTAGTGCGGCGCAACACCAGAGATTCCGGCGCCAACGTGGAACCCGCACAACACAACCAAAGTACTTTGCCCCAACGAAACAGGTGAGGTTGTCAATCTCACCGGCTTGTCTGTAACAAAGGATTAACCGTATTGTGTGGAAGATGATTGTTTGCAGAGAAAATAGTAAAACAAGTATTGCAGCAGATTTGTATTTCAGTATTAAAAGAATGGACCGGGGTCCACAGTTCACTAGAGGTGTCTCTCCCATAAGATAAAAGCATGTTGGGTGAACAAATTACAGTCGGGCAATTGACAAATAGAGAGGGCATAACAATGCACATACATGACATGATAAGTATAGTGAGATTTAATTGGGCATTACGACAAAGTACATAGACCGCCATCCAACTGCATCTATGCCTAAAAAGTCCACCTTCGAGTTATCATCCGAACCCCTCCAGTATTAAGTTGCAAAGCAACGAGATAATTGCATTAAGTATGGTGCGTAATGTAATCAACAACTACATCCTCGGACATAGCGCCAATGTTTTATCCCTAGTGGCAACAAGCACAACACAACCTTAGGGGTTTCTGTCACTCCCCAGGTGTCAATGCGGGCATGAACCCACTATCGAGCATAAGTACTCCCTCTTGGAGTTAAAAGTAAAAACTTGGCCAGAGCCTCTACTAGAAACGGAGAGCATGCAAGATCATAAACAACACATGTATAATAACTTGATAATTAACATGACATGGTATTCTCTATCCATCGGATCCCGACAAACACAACATAGAGTATTACGGATAGATGATCTTGATCATGTTAGGCAGCTCACAAGATCCAACAATGAAGCACAATGAGGAGAAGACAACCATCTAGCTACTGCTATGGACCCATAGTCCAGGGGTGAACTACTCACTCATCACTCCGGAGGCGACCATGGCGGTGTAGAGTCCTCCGGGAGATGAATCCCCTCTCCGGCAGGGTGCCGGAGGAGATCTCCGAGAATCCCCCGAGATGGGATCGGCGGCGACGGCGTCTCGGTAAGGTTTTCCGTATCGTGGTTTTTCGCATCGTGGGTTTCGCGACGGAGGCTTTAAGTAGGCGGAAGGGCGAGTCGGGGCCGGACGAGGGGCCCACACTATAGGTCGGTGCGGCCGGGGCTTGGGCCGCGCCGCCCTATAGTTTGGCCACCTCGTGGCCCCACTTCGTGTGTTCTTCGGTCTTCCGGAAGCTCCGTGGAAAAATAGGGCCCCGGGTCTTCGTTTCGTCCAATTCCGAGAATATTTCGTTACTAGGATTTCTGAAACCAAAAACAGCAGAAAACAGGAACCGGCACTTCGGCATCTTGTTAATAGGTTAGTTCCAGAAAATGCACGAATATGACATAAAGTGTGCATAAAACATGTAGGTATCATCAATAATATGGCATAGAACATAAGAAATTATCGATACGTCGGAGACGTATCACTTATGCATATCCATCTCTACTGGATTGACTAGCTCAGGCTTGGCCTCTCTCTTGCCAGCATCAGTTGGTTACTACCAAGTGATGAATAATCCCTTATGGTACCCCAGCTTTGTTTTGAACTCAACTGAGTAATGATAAATTTCTATTTCTTGTTGGCTTTGATGAAAATAGAGATATCCACAGTAGGGGATCATGTAAATGAATGTCACTGTGGTATCCTTTGAAGAAAAAGGACTGTTTCTGATGGTTTTAAAAGGCTAGGTGGTGCTAGGTGATTCAGTTGGCTACCAAGACTTGTCTCATCTCGGTTAGCCGGGATATGCTATGTGTTGTTGCTTGTTTAGGCATATCTATCACTTACTTGGATTTACTCGGTTCTTGATTGGCCTCTCTTTTGCCAGCATCACTTGGTCTATATACCAAGTGATGAATAATCCCTTTGGAGCATCTGCTCCATGCATGCTATGTGTGTTTGAGCATCTTGACCTTATGTCACCATGGTTGCTGGTTTGTTGGTGTTTTTGTACTTGCCAATGATTAGATGGTTGATCGATCACTCGTACACTCGGGGATGGAGCAAGTGAGCCTGGTGTGATGGCACAAATATCAATATTTTGTGCATCCTACCTGGCCTCACTTACTCCATCCCTGGATGTTAATATTTGTTTCGACCAACAAAGTATGAGGCATTCCATTTAGTTCATACTAGCTACTTCTTAATTGCATTGGCCTTTCTTCCATTTTAGTGCCGATGATTAAATTGTTTGGTCTCTTGTACACTCTGGGGTGGGGCCAGTGAGCCTGGTGCGATGCCACAAATATCAATCTCTTGTGCATCCTACCTAGCCTCACTGACCCCATCCCGGAATGTTAATATTTCTTTCGACCAACAAAGTATGAGGCATATGATATCTAGTTGAGATACCACTTGGCTCTTTCTTCCATTTTAGTGCCGATGATTAGAATGTTTGGTCACCTATACGCCGCAATATACTTTGTAGACGAGCCCCCCTTTCCCCGGCCGCCGTTCCGTGAATGAGTCTTTGACGAGACAACAACGCCGACCTGCCTCTCCGGCGCATCACCACTTTTCTTCTCTCTCCGTCCAGTACGTGAACGAGTCCTTAATGCAAAGACGGTGCCAGCTTCCCTAGCATCATGCCGACCCCTGTTGCCGCGCTTCAGGCCGTGTCTCACGCGCCCTGCACTCTTCGCCTTTTTGCCCGGTGAACGAATAGACTAATCGTTGGAATAAGGAAGCTGATGACGGCCGATCGTAATTTAATCTTGCGACCGGCCATCATCGGTTTCCTTATTCCAATGATCAGTCTATTGGTTCACCGGGCAAGAAGGCGAACAGTGCAGGGCGCGGGACACACGGCCTGAAGCGCGGCAACACGGCCCGACATAATGCTGGGCAGGCCGGCACGGTCTTTGCATCAAGGACTCGTTCACTGGACGGCGAGGAACTGCCGTGGTTCTACGCCGGAGAGGCAGATCGGCGTTGTTGTATCTTCAAGCACCCGTTTACAGAACGGCGGCCGGGGAAAGGGGGCCCTTCTGCAAAGTATACTGCGGTGTATACTGCAACTATGGTTTCTAACCATAGTATTTGTGTTGACCAACAATGTATGAGACACTTATTTCATTTTGTCATTCCATTTGCTTTGAGATTTTCAAAATGCCGATGATTAAAATGTTTGGTCACCGTATACTCGGGGGTGGCGTAAGTGAGCCTGGTAAGATAGCACAAATATGAATCTCTTGTGCATCGGACTTGGTCTCACTTACGACATCCCTGAATGTTAATATTTGTGTTGACCAACAATGTATGAGGCATTTATTCCATTTCTCTTGTGCATCGGACTTGTTGGTCTCACTTTCTTCCATTTTCATCATAGTAGGAACTGGATGAAGACCCCGATGCAAGCGAGCCTGGTGGGTAGAGATGAGGGAGCAAAGGAGGAACCGGATGAAGACTACTTTGTATCTCGAAATTGTGAATTTTGTATGAATTAAGAGTTGTATGCAAAACATTTGACACTTGCCACTATATATGTATCTCGATCGGGCTCTAAGTAATGTGATGATGATGTCTATGTTATATCTGTGCAATGTACATGATATTTATATTATATCTGAATGTTGTTGTATATAAAATGTATATTGCTGTCTATAAACTGCATGTGTATAGCAGGTAACACAAAATCATGTATAATACAAGCAAATTCTGTGGCGCACCAAAAAACACGTGCGCCACAGAAACCTTAATTCTGTGGCGCATGGGCCGGTGCGCCACAGAAACCTTATTTTTGTGGCGAAGTTTCTGTGGCGCATCTCCCATGCGCCACAGAATCCATTTTTGATGCGTCACTGATGAGGCTTTTCCTACAGCATACATGCATCCGAACGATTCCTCGTCTCCTCCGACACCCTGACACGCCACACCTCCTCCGAATGTACCGCTTCTCCGTTATCTCTCGACCTCTCCTCTCTTTCATGGCCGGTGCTCCGCCTCCACGAGTTCTCCCACCTCCCAGTGCACCACCAGTTCGTCGTGTTCCCCGAACCCCCCATGGATCTCGTAACATGGCAAGCATCGGCGAGACGAGGGGCGTAACAGACGACGCTGATAGCCGTCAGGAAGACGGAGGGGGCACCATAAGGTCCGTAATATACAATCGCCAGGTTATACTCGTGGATAGTGATGAGGAAGACATGTGCCGTTACAAGGAAAGCGTGTTCCCTCTGTACACGTCCAAAAACATCGGCCACCGTAGCGGCTCCATATACACCAGCGCGTTGGGGAAGATGTTCGGTGTCTCGGACCGCAGAGAGACTCAGCTGGAGGCCACGATGAACTCAGATCCCACGGCCGACTGCTTCTGCCACAACGGAATCTGCATCGTGCATCCGCCTAGGTGCATGCTGCAGATTTTTTCGCTCAGGCTAGCTAAAGTTCCTTCCAGCAGCGGCTCATCACTAGAGTTGTATGGATACATAGCGGTGCGGGACAACCTGGATCGGCTGCTTAACTACGTCGTCAGCTACAGCAGGGATGATCCCGTCGTCGTGGAGCAGGGGTCTCTCATCACCATGAACGGCCCTAAGCGAGCCATACATCTGCTTGACACTATTGTAATCGAGTACGACATGAGGATCAAGACAGGCCAAGACGAAAACGATGATCTGCAGCTGATTGATGGTCTGTCGGCCGTAGACGGCAATGGCGTGTGGGACTCTCGCACGTTAGCAAGACGCATCCACGGCGACTGCGGCGCCGTCGACATGGTTTTTCTACGTCTTCGATGCGGCGTCGAGGCGACCGTGCAGGTTTCCGTTTCCCAAGTGAAATGCGGCTTCAGTTTGCGTCTCGGTTGCTTCGTCAATAGATTAGATGAAGAGATCTGTCTCTTTGATGGCGCCATCATCGGCGAATCAGGTATCTTACACAGGTCTGTGGTTGCTGTAATCATGGATTCATGGATGAATTTGAAGTTCATGATTGGGTCAGAGTCCTCTACGACTTCTGCTCAAGTTTGCTGTTCCTTCAGGGCCAACAACCATGGGATATCTACTCAACATATAAAGACTCATTCTGCGCTTATCTCAATTAAGGTCACTTGGTCGACTCTGTCTCTCTGCCTTGATGATCTATAAAGTTGCGCAGTCTAGAGTCTGCACTTGTGGCAAAAAAAATAAGGCGATCAAATATTTATTGCCTAATAAAATTATTCTGTCTAAATTTGATTGTAGCGAACTTAGATATTTGTGAATCTGGTGTAAGGGGGTATTTATACCGTCTATATATTATAAAGTAAATTTAGGATGTTCTTAGGTTGAATTGATACATCACGAACTGGAGCAGCGGCATGTGCATCAGTCATCTTGTAGTATGATCTTTTTCTGAAACTACTCCTTTTTTTAGGTTGAATGGAAGGTCTAGAATGTAAAATTTTGGAATCTTCTAAAATTCAAAAGTACAAATTTCAAAAAAAAAAATTAAAAGAAGGGCACAGTGGTTCCTGGGTGCACCAAATTTGCGTCGCAAGTTCTGAAGCTTTTTCATGCTCCATCTTTACTGCACGCAAAACATATACTTACACTTGAAAGTAGAAATGCTGACCTACTGAAACTTTTGCATTCTCCCTGTCAGTAAAACAGACAATGCCCAGTGGCCTCCATTAATTTAGAACAGACGGAGTAGTTGTTTATGTGGTGTATTGGCCAATTATCAAGTTGGGCAGTCTAGAGTCTGGTGGAAATGTTCCGTGTCTCGGACCGCAGAGAGACTCCGCTAGAGGCGACAATGAATTTAGGGCCCATGGCCGATTGCTTCCGCCACAAAGGACCTGCATCGTGCATCCGCTAGTAGTATTATCTTATTTTCTGAAGCTCATCCTATTTTTTTAGGTTGAATGGTAGGTGCCATGCCTTTGCATAATGGATATGAAATGTACAAGTTCTAAAGTTTTTTCATGCTTGATCTATAATGTAGGAAATTGGAAATGCGAAAAAACCGAAGGACAAATTTCCATTACACCTCGCATGCCCGCTCTCGCGATTAGGCGATTCCCACCCACCCACACCTCCACCTACAACCGCCGCCTTACTCGCCTGTGAGACCATCAGAGAATGAAGATGGCGAATCAGGAGCAGATGTTCGCGGGCTTCATCCCGTTCGAGACTCGGATGAAGGAGGCCATGGAGGAGGACCGGCGATGCGAGCAGGAGAAGCTAGCAGAGGAGCGAACGCAGGCGAATCTGACGAAGATGCTGCTCCTCCAGGCATGCCTCACCACACAGTGGGCGGTCATGCAGATGGCGGAGCCAGTGGGGTGGCACCCGCAGCTGTAGGGACAGGGGATCGAAGAAAAAATTGTGGTAGTGCAAGCGATGCTGGAACTCAAAGATGCATCAGATCCAACGGGAGTTGGCGACGCAAGGGATTGAGGAGTTGGAGAAGATACCCTGATGGATTCGGTGTCGGTGGGAGGCATGCTTTCGCCGGCGAGACCTTCACACCGTAGCAAGTAGAGCGGAGTGAGGAGCTACTTGTTTCCCGGAGGTGGTCCGAGCTAGGTGATTCAAATCTAGTTCAAATTCCAAGCAGGCGGCAAAGGGAAGAACGAATTCGGAGGTGCTGCCGATCACCGACGAAGGGTGAATCTCCGATGAGCAGGGGAGAGAGCCATGGAAGAGAGCGGTCATCTCCTCAGTGGAGGGACCCACTGGTCAAGGACACAAAAACTCCTTCAGTGATCAATTGTCGATGTGTGGATCCTAGGGCTATCATGGCCGTTATCGAAAGAGGGCTGATGGCGGATTCTGAAAAAAATGTATCCTAGTGCTGATAAAGGAGCAATAGCTTGGAGGATCTCACCAAGGAACGTTGATGGGCAATCTAGGGTTCCAACCGCCGTCCCGACACTAGTCTGGGTTAGGAAGGAGTTAGTGGCAAAAAGGTGTTTCACACCCATAGATTGCTTCCCTGCTGGTGAAAATTAGCTTTGCTAAGTTGTGGGGGGTTGAGAGGGGGAAGAAATTGTTTGTTGATGTGGTGAAGATGGCCGGAGGAGGAGGACTAGGTGGCAGAAGATTTGGTGGTGGTGGAGGCCGTGGACAACCATCATCTGGGAAACTGGGCAGTGATAGTGCGTCGATGTGGGCTCCACCACAGACTCAAGGCCAGCCACCCCAAGCAGATCCAAGCCTCCCCTCGGTAAAATTCACTCAGAAGATGATGCGGCAAATGGGTGCTAGAGCACGAGGTATGTTTCCTATGATGCAGCCATGCATGTGGAATGTGCCGATTAACCAATGTCCGCAGTTCTTTGGGCAACAACAAATGCAACTTGGGGCTTTTAATCCTACGATGGTGATGCCTCGGAACTCTTTCAATCCAATGATGCCTCAGAGTTCCAATAGCCAGGATAGTATGTGGGGAAGAAAGATACTTCTCAGAAACAACATATTTCTGGAGGGAACAAGAACAAAAATAAGATATAGAAGCCTCAGAGTTCTGACAACACAAAAACCAATGTAGAGAAAGAAGCAAATGTTGATGGTGATCAAATGATTGTAGCAGTTGGGCCTTGCCTTGGAACCTAAATTCAAGTATGTAGTGTGTTATAACTGTGGAGAACCTGGACACTATGTTGGATTATGCACAAGGATTAAGAGGTATTTTATCTGCAGTAAAACTGGTCATCACATGGATAGCTGCCATATGTGGTACACTCCAATCGCCACAAGTATATATTGGAGAAGTGCTAATCCTGGCCTTGGCTTTTTTCCATGTGGAAGTTGAAGGTCCATAAGTTGTACAATGGCTTAATAAGGATAATGTTCGCATTGTGGTTATTAAAGATGGTGAAATCACTGAAAAGCAATTAGAAAAAATAATGAGGTGTGGAAGGTCAATTGGTTCTGGCAAATCAGACAATTTTCTACTAAGAGATTCTTGGTTAGATTTCCTCCCATCAAGAGCATAAAGGATCTGGTGAAATACCCTTTCAATTAATCTGAAGAAGAAAAGGGTGGTTGTCTCTTTCATAAACTGGGAGGGATAAGCTGAGCCTTTTGAGGAATTTTAGGAGGTTTGGGTTAAGATAGTACGTATACCTGCTAAGTGACTTACTTGGAAAATAGTTTGCCAAGTGGCTACTTCTAGGAGTTCTTATCAATGTGGATTGGCATGGGATATTCAAAAGCTTCTACATGGATGTGAGGGTGAAAGTGTCCGTTAGGGGTGTTACTAAGATTCCTGCCAACAAATATTTTTTTCACCACTGAATGGAACATATGCTACTGATGATGATCCTGACTAAAATGGTGCTGATGATCAAGTTGAAGAGGATGATGATATTGTGGATGACTTTCAGGAACATGCCAAGAATACTAAGGGCTCTGGGACTAGTAGAATGGACAGTGATAATACCAATCCTTGTCCCAATCTAGTTGAGAAAAATGGTTACAAGAATGTAGTTACTAGTGGTGAGCAACAAAATCTTGAGAAGAGTTCTAGGAGTAAAATATGGGAAGTTCAACATGAAGAGCCCACTACTTAGTCACTAGTTTTGAAAAGTGCTGAATATAGTATTGAATGAAGTATATTGGAGAGATTTGATGCTGAGAGTGATGAGGGAGTTGAGAAGATAGTGCAATAAAATGCTGCATAGGTGGACATACCCATGGAACAAGCAGCACCAGTGAAGACATCTCTAGCATGCATGGAATGGAAAAAAAGAAGTGGGCCCCATTCAACCAACCAGTATGAGTAGCATGATTCAGAGAGATGGGATATTTGTAATTGAGAAAGCTCAAGAGTTGAAGAAGACAAAAAAATCTAGAAGTCCCTAAAGGTAACAACAAAACTCATGGGTTCTCTAATTCTTTTTCACCTCTTGCCAATAATGAGCTACTTGAAAATGCTAAGAATGCAAGAATTAGCCTGCGACACACTTCTAACAATTGTGATGAAATTATTGATAATATCAAGACTGTTGAAATGGACAGACTTGAAAAGTTCCATCTTAACAAACCTGATATGTTCCTCCCTGTTGACATTAGTCTAACAATGGAAGATATTAGGGGATCTGGGAAAAGTAATGTGCCATCCCCGTGCAATCAGGAGGATTACATGAGTGACCAACCTCATGATGAACCTCGGACTATAGTTTCCAGTTGGAAGAAACCAATCTTTCAATATGGTAGTAGATATAATATGGAACCCTAGAGGTCTTAATAGACCAGATAATCTCATCAGAGTGATTGATCTCATTAGAGAGACATGTCCAGATATAATATATTTCTCTCAGTCAAAGAAAGAGGAATTCACAATCCCACGGCTCCAACAATTGGACCCTGGTGGGATTTTTTCTTGGAACTTGCTTCCACCCAAAAACACCGAGGGTGGCATTTTGGTTGGTATAAGCAGTGACCTTTTTGACATTGTGAGATGGGATATTTATACTTACTCTATCCCAGCTTTGATTATATTTGAAAAGGATAATGTAGTGTGGAAAATCATTGTTGTTTGTGGTTCTACATATGAAGAACATAAATTAGATTTCACTAATGAGTTACATAATGTCTATTCAAGCCGGTTAGGACCTACATTGGTGGGTGATGATTTAAACCTCATTATAGAAAAGATTAAAAAACACTGGTAACATTAACCAACACTGGGCTAAATATGTTCAATGACTAGATTAATATGTTTGGGTTAATGGAAATTAAAAACTCTAGTACAAGTTTTCTTGGGCGAATAATCAAGATAACCTGATTATGGCTCTGTTAGATAGAATTTTTGTGTCTACTTGGTGGGATAACCTTAAGATCCCCAAAATAAAGCAATTTCGATTTAAAAAATGGTGGCTGCAAATTGATGGTTTTGATCAAGTGGTGGCCAAATATTTGCTAGCTCCTTGCCACCTAACTAAGTCCATTGATAGATGGCAGTTTAAAACTAGAAATACTAGAAAAGGCTTGAAAGGTTGGTGTGCTAACATTGAATCTGCTCAACACAAATTAAAGCAACATTTAGTTGTTGAATATGATTTGTTAGATATTGCTTCTGAAACACAGTTTTTATATCCTGTTTCTAAGAATAGAATGAAAACAATTTCTGTTGAACTCTCTAAAATTTGGAAAAATGAGGAAATAAACGCTAGACAAAGGTCTAGAGAGAGATACATTCTAGAAGGGGATCATACAACAGATTTTTTCACTCTGTAGCTAATCAGAGAAGGAGGAAAAAAATACCAGGCTTCATGGTGAGGATGGTGTGGTTGAATACAACAAAGGTATGCTTAAAATCATCGTGGGCTACTATAAGGCTTTGTTTAGTAGATAAGATATACTAGACATTGACTTGAATAATGTATTTTGTAATGAACATGAGATGGTTACTGAAGAAGATAATTATAATATGCTTAATGTTGAGTTCTCTGAACAACAAATTAAATATGTTATTTTTGGTTCTTATGCTGAGGGGCCCTGGGCTAATGGTTTCACCTATTGGTTCTATCAACACTTTTGGGAGCTTATTAAAGCATACTTAATGACTATGGTAAATGATTGGAATAAACTTCAGTTATACCTATTTAGGCTCAACTTGTCCCTTTTAACTCTCATTTCAAAAGAAGCTAATGATGTAACTATACAGCAGACCTATTGGTTTGACAAATTGTAGCTTTAAAATCTTTTCCAAATGTGCTACCAATAGATTGGGTGTAGTGAGTGAAAAACTTATTTCACCAAATAAGACAACCTTTATTAAATGCACATATAGCTTAGAAAGTATGTGTATGTTCATGAAATTGTTCATAATGTTGTGCAAAATGGGAAATCTGGATTTATCTTTAAACTGGATTATGAGAAGGCTTATGATAGGGTGTATTGGGATTTCCTGTTTCAAATGATGGAAAAGGGGGCTTTAGCCCGCAATGGATGTCTATTATAAAAGTCTTTTACAGAATGGATCTGTAGGTGTCCGATTAAATGGTGAAAGTAGTGATTTTTCCTTGATCAGTAGAGGTGTCAGAAAAGGTGACCCTATATCTTCCATACTTTATAATTTCATGGCTGAAGTATTCACTATAATTCTTGTTAAGGAAGTTGCTAACAGGCAGATTGATGAGTTCATGCAAGGGATAAATAACATTAGAACCATTAGTATGCAATATGCTGATGTTACCCTCTTATTCCTGGAAAGTAAAATTAGTTATGCAATTAAATTGAAGTGGATTTTATCCTGCTTTGAGCACATATCTGGGATGCACATAAATTTTCATAAGTGTGATCTAGTCCCAATTAATATTGAGGAGGGAGATGATCAAATGTTTGCTCAAACTTTGAGCTGTAAGCTGGTGAAATTCCTTCTGCAATACTTAGTGTGCCTCTGCATCATACTAAGCTAAGGAATGAGGATATACAACCCATTGTCCACAAAATTTTGAAAAACAACAGCTAGGTGGAGAGAAAACTTCTTAATCATGCTACCAAGTTGGACATGGTTAGAAGTGTGCTAGCTAGTATTCCTCTATACCTATTGAGTGTTATTAAATTCCCTAAATGGCTTTTTTCTTTGATCAATTCTCAAATGGCTCACTGTCTTTGGGATAACTATGGGGGTCATCACAAATACCACTTGGCTAATTGGGGTTTGGTCACCCAGAATCAGTTCGGAGGGCTTGGTATTCCTCACATAGCTAAAATGGATCTCTGCCTCCTTGCTTCCTAGGTGAAAAGATATAACCTGAATGAGGATAAGCTCTGGAAACAAATTATAGATCATAAATACAGAGTAGAGAGAACCCTAATCTATTGGTGCTTCTCCATTTTGGAAAGTAGTTCGTTGGGCTGCCAATGCTACCAAAATGGGGTATCAGTGGAGAGTGGGTGATGGTAAGAAAGTGAAATTTTGGGAAGATCACTAGTTTGGCACTTGTAGTATGGCCATTCAATATTGGGAATTATATTACCTGGTGAATGGACATAATCAAACTATTGCTGATCTATGGGATGGTGAATAACTTTTAGGAGATGCTTTGATCATAGATTAATGCGGCAATGGTATGAGATATTGCAAATTGCATAAAATTTTCAGCTCACTGTTGAAAGTGATGCTCTTATCTGGATGTGGGAAGCTGGTGGGGTTTATAGTGTAAAATCAATGTATGCCATCATCAATTTTAGAGGGGTTATGCCGTTAATGTGCATTGTGTTTGGAGTTTGAAGATTCCCCCTAAAATTTATTTCTTTCACTGGTTGATGGTTCATAGCAAGACCCTCACTATAGATAATTTAGTCAAAAGGCAATCAGTAGATGACTTGACTTGTATTTTCTGTGAGGAACTTGAAACTTGCCACCATTATTATGTGAATGTGTTGTTATTTCCAACATGTGGTCGGAAATTAAGAGGGTTCTGGGTATTAGCTTTCTCTTTGCAATTTTAGTTGATATCTATGGCTTATCGAATAACAAAAAGAAGAATATATTGGTTAATATGATAGATGCTGCTTTATTAAGGATTATTTGGCTAACTAGAAATGACATGGTGTTCAATCGTATACAATGAATGGGGATGCATGTCCTATGAAGGAAAACATCCTACACCCTTGCTCAATGGAGCATTTTTCTAAAATAGGAAGAAAAGGGAAGACTGATGTCAATAGTGAGCAAATTGGAGAGCTTGGATCGGGCACCACCTCTTCTATTGTGGCCGAAACCTGGTTGACTCCTGAGAAGAAGGCAAGGCCTACGCTGGAGGTATGCGTACTGAAGCAAGAGCAAAGAAGTGGAGGGCCTCTGAAGATTACTGTCTGGCAAGGACTCCAGATGCAAATACACTGATGCTTGATGCTGGTGGGGGATGGTAAAGGTTTTAGGGTTCTGCATAGGCCTTAAGTTTCTTTATTGTTGCCTTGCGAGTGAGCTGGTTCGTGGGGTAGTGTTGTTTCAGCTGTTTCTCCCTGTAATGCATAAGCGAACCCCTCCCGTAGCTATGCCGTATATGCTGAAAGAGAGAACATGTTCTTAACTTGTAATGACTATTTCTGGTTTCAGAAATGAAACCGCGGCTATGCCCTATTCTTCTAAAAGAAAGTGGAAATGCTGACCATACTGAAGCTTTTGCAGTCTCTGCGTCAGTGGAACAGATACACAATGGCTCCATGCGGTATACGTCCATGTGAAGCAGGAAAGTTCCACAAAGATAATGCACTAGATTTCAAACCTTTCTTGGTTAAAATAATATACGCGGCATAATACACTGAAAAGTAAAGCAGTGTCTAGCTGTTCTCTTTTGGAAAGGAATTCCTCTGGGAAAAGAAACGTGGGCTAAAGAAGCTTAGCCAGTAAGTACACCCGATGGGTTAAAGGGCATATATAAGCTACGAATTGATAAGGAGGGCGAGGGCCACCTGAGCTGTCTACAAGGCCCTGCAATGTTCTGTACACTTCATGGAACTTTACTGAGTATATAAGTAGGACAAGGACGAAGAGTACGGTGAAGGCAACACAAGGGGCGAACCAGCCTTAGTAGTCAGCAATGTCTGGTGGCGCGACGCTTGAGGAGACGCCGACATGGATCGTGGCGGCGGTGTGTTCAGTCATCGTCTTCATCTCCATCATCTTCGAGCGCGCTCTCCATTATCTTGGGAAGGTGCTCAAGATCTTGTTTCCCAGTGTCACTGATGCAGATCTCGTTGATTAGTCAGAGTAACTAAGACCTTTTTTTTTTTGCGGGTAAGAGTAACTAAGACCTTACTTGTTGTAACACTTGCAGTCGCTGGAGCACCGGAGGGAAACGCTGTATGAGGCGTTGATCAAGCTCAAAGAAGGTATGTCATATCCTCCATAGATCGTCATCTAGCAGTAGCTTGCTTACTTGCCACTTTTTGAACTTGTGCTTACTTGTCAATTAATGCTGCAGAGCTGATGCTGCTGGGGTTCATCTCGCTGATGCTCGTCGTGTCCCAAGACCTGATACAAAAGATTTGCATCGATGAAAGCCTCATGGGGCACTGGCTGCCGTGCCTCCCGGTAGCCAGCGCAACGACGGCGCATTACCGGGCCTCTGCTTCTTCTTTCTCCTCGTTAGGCATCGGCGCGAGGAGGCTGCTCAAGGGAGAACCTGCAGCCTCGGGGCATTGCTCGACCCGCCAGGTTTGGAAATGTTATTATACTCGCGTCGACACCAGATGTAACCAGGGGAATCGATCGGGGCGGTTTGGACATGTTTCAGAGTCGGTGCATAGAAGGTTTTAGAAAATTGCATCAGACAAGGAGACTGGTCTGATCGAGGTCTTGATACACTACAGTTCAGTTTTTATTTAAACCGACATGGTGATAACAAAACTAAGATTACAGTGCCAGCAAACCTTTATCTTACTAGTAGTACTTTTGCTCGGTTAACTACGCATCTACTACGTCCGATCCATAATAAGTGTCGACGTTTTAATTAATTTTTAACTGTTTCAGGGAAAAGTCCCGTTGCTCTCCCTTCATGCCTTGGAGCAAATACACATCTTCATCTTTGTTCTAGCTATCACGCATGTCGCTCTCAGCGCCTTCACAGTGCTCCTGGGACTTCTTCAGGTAGCTAAACTACTAGATCGTGCTATAATCATATCTGAACTTCCATCGTTGACCTGACAGTAAACCACGTACGCTTCCCATGCGCAGATGCGGAAATGGAAACAGTGGGAGAAGAGCATCCAGGTAGATGGTGACAGTGGTAAGGCAACGGTTCTAATATTCCCTCCGGTTTATATTAATGGACTTAACTTTGTGTAGATACGCATATGCATCTAGCCTAAACACTTAACTAGATACATCCGAATCTAGAAAGATGAAGTCTATTAATATGAACCGGAGGGAGTACTACTCTTACTTGAAACGAGTGGGTAGAGGTAGTTGTGATATAGTTGGTGGTATCAACATAAGGCTAATTACTTGATTTACCAGCCGCTGCTCCTAAGATGATCCACCGGGTGCAGCAATACAAGTTCATCCAGGACCGGTGCAAGGGATACGGCAAAGCCACCATGGTTATACTTTGGGTGGTATGTATACCATGCGATCAGCAGCAAACTTGAGATTTCTTTGATTTACTACTTGCTGTATGTATTTCTGAACTCTGAACTCGGGCGATGGTTTCTTCCAGCGTTCTTTCTTCAAGCAGTTCTACGGATCAGTGACCAAGGATGACTACGTTGCAATGAGGCTTGGCTTCCTGATGGTATAAGAAATCCCCTCTGGTCCATAATTTTGTCGTGGCTTTAATTCAATTGTGGCTCATTTCCTCTGGCCCGGGTTGCTGAACAACTATTTTTACTTGGCAGGAGCACTTCAGGGGGAACCGAAAATTTGACTTCTATGACTACATGATAAAGGCTCTCGAGAAGGATTACAAGAGAGTTGTTGGTATAAAGTAAGTTGATGAACTTGGAGTTGAAGATCGACCGTTGTTTGCCAGAGCTTATAACAGTTAAATGATATCTGCATACTAACTTTAATCTGTTCAATGCAGATGGTATTACTGGATATTTGTCATGATTTTCCTGCTAATTAACGTCACTGGTATGCCTGATATTTCTTGCACCTCCACCACTTTTACCTTTTCTTTTTTCCCTCAGTATTTACAACATTGATCATGATGGCTGAAAATGCTTGGTGTAGGGTGGCACTCGTACTTCTGGATCTCACTTGTCCCGTTGGCTGTAAGTGCTAGTGTGCTACACACTGCTTGTGTTTTTACCCTTGTACTCTACTTATGATGACGTGATGTGTGTGCCCTGCTTACAGCTGCTGCTCCTGATCGGGACGAAGCTGGAGCACATCATAACCCAGATGGCATACGAGGTGGCCTCTAAGCACGCCACCGTGGACGACGGGGGCATTGCCGTGGACCCCTCCGACGACCTCTTCTGGTTCCACAACCCCCGGATCCTACTCATCCTCATCCACTTCATCTTGTTCCAGAACGCGTTCGAGTTCGCCTACTTCTTCTGGACGCTAGTAAGCATGCTCAGGATCAAGCAATTCAATCCTGTAATTGCTCGTCAAAGAAACTTCAGTGGTAAACTAAGTTCTGACATTGTGATTTGTGTGACTGCAGGCGACGTTCGGCTTCAACTCCTGCATCATGGACAGGCTCGGGTACAACGTCTCAAGAATCGCCATATGGTATGCCGGGATTCGAATTAATCAGTAATCACGCGAATTCCTGTCTGTCAGGTGTCGATGGATGCATAGCTGACGCGCGTTTGCTTGTTTCGTTGTCCAGCGTCGTCGTGCAGGTGCTATGCAGCTACAGCACACTCCCCCTCTACGCCATCGTCTCTCATGTAAGTTCAGTCGCCAGGCATGGTTCTCATATGATTACATGACCGGACGAGCCTTGACAAAATCACTGAATGAATGCAGATGGGGAGCTCGTTCAAGAGCGCCGTGTTCGCGGACGACGTGGTGGGCCATCTCAGGGACTGGGCCGACGGTGCCCGGATGCGAAGGCGAGGAGACGAGCCTGGCTGCCTGGGCGCGGGCGCGGCGGCAACGGCGTCGAGCAGAGAAGAGATCCGGCCGTCACGGGACTAGGAGTACATGTGAAATTCTTTTCGGACTCGACGGAACTCGTGCTGCTGCTTCTGATGAATGTATGTGATGCGCGCATGTTTTTTTTCCGTCTCTGTTCTGCTGAGTTACATTGTGTTTCGATAGTTGCATGGAAGACGTAGGGGAGAAACATGTAGTTCAAGTGGTAACTGATAATGCAAGTGTGATTCAAGCAGCATCTACATTATTGAAAGCAAAGCGCTCCAACATGTTTTGGAATGGTGGTGCTGCCCACTGTATTGATATGATGCTGGAGGACATTGGGAAGCTGCCATCAATTGACTCTACTATTGCAAAAGCTAGAGTTGTGATTGTTTTTTTCCTTTATCATATACAAGTGTTCTGGACCTGATGAGGGACTTCTTGGGAAAGATATGGTTTGTGAAAGGGGTTTTCCTCCCTAAATAATTTTGGTGTAGCTGCAACGCAATTAGTGGAAAGTCGTGTGCATGGGCAGTATAGGTATTCTCGAAAATGGCACAAGATGATCCCCTAAAAGGGAATAAATCGAAGGCAGGTTTCCAAAGTTTTTCGTTTCAATGACTCCTAGAAAATATGTACTATCAGGAGGTCCATTAAAGAAGGTATGGGTAAAATTATGTTCACATATAGAAACAAAATGCACCCCCAAAGCCCTCCTAAAATGGTCAGGATGTATCACCCCCATTATCGCAACATTGTTCTAGGCCCGGATACTAGTGCAGCCAACGGTAGTGCCACTCTCTCCTAGAAAATGCACGTTACATCTTCTAGGATTTGGGATATTCGTAGATCTCTCTCCCTATCCACTCGAACTCTTCCATCTTCTAGGATTCAGGAGAGAAGATCTAGGTCTACAACTCCACCAAGGAAAACTTGATCTCCCTTGTAATCCCTAGTGGATCTTGTTACTCTTGGGTGTTTGGGCACCCTAGACGGAAGAGTTCGTCCTTGAAGCTCAATCTTTGTTGTGTAAATCTTTTGGTCGCGTTGGGAGCTTCCAATTCAGTAATGGATATTGCGCCAACCTTGTTTGTAAACATTTTGATCAAAGCATGCAAGGGTCACTGCTTAGTGGATCCTAGCACCTTGATTTGCGTGAGGGAACGAAGTGAATAAGGTGAGCTTTTGTGGTACGTGGTGGGCTTTGTGGAGACACACCTTTCCAACGAAGACGTACTTCCCCAAAGGAAGGAACTTCGGGAAATACATCCTCGTCTCCACCATTGAGCTTATTTTTATCATTTACTTACTTGATGTATGGTTAGTGTATACCGATACTCCCCAAGGGAAGGAAATAAATGTAGCACAATTTGATAAGTATTTGAGTGTCAAATCCACAAGGAGCTGAAGATAAACTATCTATTCTCTTAAGCCCTATAACCCACCTATATGGTTCTTCGTGCAATGCAATAAAATAAAATAAAATATGCAAGATTTTAATTTGTTAATAAGTAGAATGCGGGAAACTAAAACAACTAAGTTCTTAAAGTAAAGATGCAAAGAAAGCTTATGCAAGGTGGAGGTGGATGAAGGTACGTCAAGGGATGAAAAAGTCACAACTCAAAACTAGATAAACTAGTACATAAGACCATCATAGAAGATAACAAACATGTATGCATCCACAAACAAACTATTTCACCATAGCCATGAACAAGTCACTACTCAAAACTAGACATAGAGATCCAATACATCATGGAAAAACGATATATCGCCTTATAGATCATGTTTGCCAAGATATTATAGTAGAGGTATGGAGAGGATGAAGGCGGTGCTGCTTTAGATGTTGATGATGACCACGCCGGAGTGGGTGGAGCCACCCATAGGCTATTACGGCTCTGATATCCGCCAGTGACGGACTGCAGATTCTTTGTTTATGTTTTTTCGATCTTCGGCTCCATGTATAGCGAGGAAGACCATCAGGGGTATATATATATAGGGTTTTAGGTCAAAAAACAAGAATGTATGTGAGACATTGATGTCAATCGGACGGTCGAGGGGTAGATAGACCCCTTGGCACAGTCTGATACCCTGGATGCGTCATGGGTCCCCATTTCCAGCCCATTGACCTCATGTTGGCCCACTTTATCTCGTTGGATCCGTCTCAAAAATTCTTAAGTGTGCTCTTTGACCTTACCTTTTTTGGAGTCTCGAAGCTCCGGGACAGTCCAAAATATTAACATAAGGTTTTTCTGCCAAACATAGTTAGGACCAAAATAAAGGGGATATTTTGGAAAATCCGCGAAATCAAAGTAAATCAAGGTGTTAACTCATAATGTGATGGAAATGTGATGGGATATAAAACAATAGACTACAAATAACATAGATGCATTTCAGATGCATCAAATACTTAATTTGTTAGTCGCCTATTCACCTCCCCCGGTAGTTGACCGTACCTATCCTTTCAGTTAGGTCTAGTGTTCTTTGTTTGCTTTAACATATCTGAACTTGGAGAGCATGTTGGACAACAAGAAACAATTCCATAAGCTATTTAGATCAAATTATCTTGATTAAATGGGCTATTCATAAAAGGTGAAAGGAAGTGAAGCCAATAAAAATTGTGCACGGAAGAACCTAGTTTTCATGAAGTGTTGGATATTGTGGCTAAATGTGGGGCATCAGTATGAAGAGGACACTACATAGGAGTGGACACTTCTTAAATCCATGCCATTATTATCAAAATAAGCTAGATATTCAGCTAGACTTGAAGAGATATTGCTAGAAGGCATCATAAAAACAAAAGCTTTGATTCGGGTGATATTTACATTATTTCTAATTAGTTCTCAAGTCGGATCTTGCAATGGTTTCTTAACTCTTATTTTTTTTTAATGAAGTTGGATGGTGTTCCAATCATTGGACACGTGCACGAAATCTCAAGATGGCGGTGATGCAGATATTTGGTTGGACATGCAACTCCTTAAATTGTTAGAGGAATTTTAGTGCTTTTCCACAGGTAAGCAAGAAGTATAATTTACTTTCAACCATGCTAAAGTGCCTAGCGGCAATAGCAGTATTTATTTAACTTGCATCTGATTATAGTAGCATTTTATTTTAGGCGCAATCTGATGACACTTCCTAGTTTGAGCCTTTGGGCTTTTTGAACACAAATTTATAATATATACATGCAACCTAACATTTCTTACTAATAAAATAATATACATAAATTTCGCCACTTCACCTACATGTTACACAAAGAGACACAATAGGATACTTCATAACAAAATGAGAGTATATGTGTTTATAAAGTTAAACTCGTAACTCAATCAAAAGAGAGGGATGAAAAACTGGGACCTCCTGTTGAGCACAACATAGTTTTTTTGACCCTTGATTGTGAGGTAATAGCCCCACAATAAAATGTATTCCAAAACCAATAACAAATTCATATGTACAAAGGAAAAGGATAACTACCTAGAAAAGAAAGATAAGACTCTAAGGTAGAGCCCTAATCCATGCTAACAAACCCTCTCTATGCTTAGTCTTGATTGTATAGTGTAAAAGTGAAATATCATGAATAAACTTGGCCTTCCACCTTCCAAAGGTAGGCCCCTCTTGTCTAAAAAAATTCCCATTCCGAATCAACCAAATGTTCCAATAGGCCAACATTAGCACTTTCATAAAAAAAAGGTTTAGCGAAAATTCTCCTGGCATGTGCCACCTCCCTCTGCAAATCATTATGGGATAACCAATCAATCTGAAGATAGTTCCAAACTCTAATACTGAACTTGCAATCAAAGAACAAGTGGATGCGATCCTCATGAGCTCGCAAAGGACAGAGATCACAATGATAGTCCTTAATAACACGCCAATGTCTCCTCTAAATTAGATCGCGAGTATTCAATCGATCTGACAACAGTAACCAGGCAAAAACATTTATCTTCATCACACAACTAGACTTCCAAATACACTTAAAAGTTTGGAACTTGAATAATCTTATGAATATGAGCATCGAACTTCCCTGGAGCATGCTTCTCTGCTGAAATATAACTTCAAACATCCTTCTGGTTCAACCTAGGATTGTGTCTCATAATATCCTCAAGCTCCTGCAGTTCCACAAAATCTTGCCTTGACATAGACCTATAAAAGAGAGCGAACACGTCCTCCAATTCATACACCTCGTCAGCATTGCTATTCTCCTGAAGAGCATAGGAAAATAACCTGGGAAATCGAAGCTTGATTGGTTGTATACTCCCATTCAACAACCAATTATCAGACAAAAGAGAAATGAGTCCCCTCTCCCCAACTTAACAGTAGCCACACCACGAAAATTATTCACTTTATTAAGAATATCTTGCCACCAAAAGGAGCCACACGGGTTTTCAGCATGTGGGATTTTACTATCATAATATGCATGCCAAATGAGCTGCACCCACAGAAGTTCAAACTTAATATAGAATTTGTCAAGAAACTTGATCAGAAATGCATTGTTCTGCTTCTGAAAAATAAGAGTAACCAAGCCACCTTTATTTTTCGGTCTACAAACCATTTTCCACGCTGCAAGGGACTGTGCTTAGGTTCGTCAAATTTATGTCTCCATAAACACTGTAGAGAGCATAAAATGAAGAGGCATTGATGATAGAGCAGAATTAATAAGTTGTAACCTAACACCTTGTGAAAGAAAGCTGGAACTTGAGGTCAACATTCGCTCAAGCCTACACACCAAAGGAGAGACCTCAGCAATGGTGGGCCTCATGGTTCCTGGCGGCAGCCCAAGATAAGTGAATCATCATGCCCATCTGGCAACCAAAATCATCAAGACCATCCCCAGGAACATTGATTGGGATCATTTGAGATTTATCAAAATATATTCTAAGGCTTTTTGATCTTGAAAATTTATGAAGAACTTCTTTCAAAGCATGAAGCTGACTTCTATCCTCTAGCAGGATAAGGAATGTATCGTCAGCATACTGTATAATGGGAAAGTCCATATCATTAGTCTCAATTGGACTTTTAAGCCTACCATTTTGACACAACTCATTGACTCTCGATTGCAAAAGGTCATAACCAAACAAATAAAAGAGGGGCCTGGATACCATTGAGCAAAATAGCCGAAGTACCACTACAAAGAATGGCTTGTTGGAGATATGCCCAAGAGGCAATAATAAAATGGTTATTATAATATATCTTTGTGTTTATGATAATGTTTACATACCATGCTATAATTGTATTAACCGAAACATTGATACATGTGTGTTATGTGAACAACAAGGAGTCCCTAGTAAGCCTCTTGTATAACTAGCTTGTTGATTAATAGATGATCATGGTTTCGTGATCATGACATTGGATGTTATTAATAACAAGGTTATGTCATTATGTGAATGATGTAATGGACACACCCAATTAAGCATAGCATAAGATCACGTCATTAAGTTATTTGCTATAAGCTTTCGATACATAGTTACCTAGTCCTTATGACCATGTAAATCACTTATACCGGAAAGGTACTTTGATTACATCAAACGCCACTGCGTAAATGGGTGGTTATAAAGGTAGGATTAAGTATCCAGAAAGTATGAGTTGAGGCATATGGATCAACAGTGGGATTTGTCCATCCCGATGACGGATAGATATACACTGGGCCCTCTCGGTGGAATGTCGTCTAATGTCTTGCAAGCATATGAATAATTTCATAAGAGACCACATACCACGGTACGAGTAAAGAGTACTTGTCAGGAGACGAGATTGAACAAGGTATAGAGTGATACCGATGATCAAACCTCGGACAAGTAAAATATCGCGTGACAAAGGGAATTGGTATCGTATGTGAATGGTTCATTCGATCACTAAAGTCATCGTTGAATATGTGGGAGCCATTATGGATCTCCATATCCCGCTATTGGTTATTGGTCGGAGTGAGTACCACTACTAGGAAAAGCCTTATAGCCGCACTTATTACCGCCGGCAAGTCCGCTTCGAGGTGGCCGGCGATAAGTTACCGCCGGCGAGTTGGTTTGGGGTCGCCGGGGATAGACCCCTTACCGCCGGCGAGTCGGGACTGAAACCGCCGGAGGTAAGTTGGACCAAGAGCACCCAGATGAGCTTCCCATTACCGCCGGCGATTTGGCCCCGAAAACGCCGGGGGTAACTTTAATACCACCGGCAAGAACGATTTATTTTCGCCGGAGGTAAACTGGGTGGACGTGAGCGAGTTGGACCGAATTTAGCGCCGGCTTTTTCAGCTGAAACTCGCCGGGGGTATTTGCCTATGGCCCCTATGCCACCCGTTCCACCCCCACTTACCTACTATTCCCCACTCCCGTCTCTTCCCCAATTGCTCCTTCCCCATCCTCTCCCCGTGACGCGCCGGCGGCGGCCACCCAAGCCCCTCCTCCTCCGCCTCCGGCCACCACCGCCCTCTTCTCTCCCCAGCAACCCAACCTCTCTCTCTCACTCCTGCAGCCCCCTCCCCCTGGTTCCCACGGCAAACCCTACCCCGGGTGCTCGATTTGGGCTACCCAACTCCGGCGAACGGACCACCCCGCCACCGGCGTGGCTCTCACGGCCGGCAGGGACGACGACGGCAACAAGTTCAAGGTCACCACCACCACCCGCGTCCGCAAGCTCGCCCGCGCGCGAATCTCCAAGGCCGCCGTCGAGCGCCGCAACTGGGCCAAGTTCGGAGACGCCGCCAGCGGCGACGATGCCTCCGCGCGCCTCACCATCTTCTCCACCGAGGAGATCCTCCTCGAGCGCCCTCGCGCCCCAGGTTCGCCCCTTGTTTTGTCTACATTCCCGCTTAGATCTGCGTTGATTCATATGTTTCGATTCAACTCGCTGTAGGACATATTAGGTTGGATTGATGATATCCATTCCATTTTTTGCATTATTGAGTCGAGACCGGCGATCTATCTAGTATATATAGAACCGACCGCTCTCAAAGTAATGCGATAAGCTGTCCGTGTTATGGATACTGTTTATACATGCACATCTAGCAAATACATGTGTACTGTAAACATTTCTAGTCGGTATGCAATAAATCGAGGTGGCCATTGGGATAACGAGTAAATAGATTGGTAGCCATGATATGTTTTGAAGCAATGCTGCCATTGGGTAAGGGGCAGAACACTTGTTTTGGAAGTCTGTTATGAAAATTCAGTTATGAATTGAGAGAAGCAAGCTGCAGTTGAATGTAATTTAGTCAGTAGGTCTAGATAGGTTATTCCGATAACTATGTTCTGATTGAGTTAGTCAGGCCATGTAGAATGTCAACTTGTCTTTCTTTTGTAGCCCATCCACTAATCTTTTGTAGTTGCAACAGTTCATTAATAGCGTTCTGTTAAATTCTGTAGTTGCAACAGTTCATTAATCCTCCTGGTGCTTGAATTCACTATTTTCTGCCTTGCTAGTGTCATGATCTTTTTATTTAATTTAATTGAGTCTGTAGAAACAATGCTCATCAAATTTCTTGGTAGCTGACTTCTCTGTTGCATGTTTAACTGCAGCCCGTGAAGACAAATCATGTGAACTGACAGCAAATATGGCCACAATGTCCAATAAACATATCCCTGGGGCTGAAGCCCAGGCTTACAATTGATTTTGACGAAGAAAGCTTTTGATCATTGTGTTTCAATTGATTTTGGATTTCAGAATTTCTTACTGCCTCAAAAAAAACACATGTATATGCTGATCTGAATTCTGTCGGTTGCCACTTGACTAGGTGCACATTTCAAGAACGGTTTGGTTTGAAGATATATCAGGTGACAAAGACAACAAAGAGGTACTTAAATCTGTTTTTTGCTCAACCGAGTTGAAAATAGTGCGCTTTGCTTGATGCTAATATCCATAATTATTGCTTTCCGTTTATTTTTTATCGGACTTGAATATACATGCCTGCATCAGCTTATCTGAATATGAAGTACAGCAACATAGTTTTTGCTTGTGCAGCTTATCCATGATATATGGAGTATATCAGTTCCTGACTCGGGGAGAACGTTGAGGATGACGACAAGGTCGGGGAAGCTCTCCTTGTCGAGCCGGCGAGACCGACACTGCCCTCCCGGTGGCAAGAAGCTGAGACGAGCTGGAGCTCTGCTTGTCCAGCTAAAGTTTCCGGCGAGGCCGCAAGCTGGAGGCGTGCTGAGCCGAGATGGATCGAGAGGAAGTGGGAAGTGGAGCAGAGTAGTGCGGGATCCGCGCGCAGTGCTGGGTGCAGCGGGCAGCTAGCTAGCTTGTGTGCTACATCTGATCGCACGTTGTAACTTTATAATTATTTAAAATCTTTTTTTTGTTTCTTAAATTCATTACCGCCGGCGCATAGCCCTGGTTGCCAGGGGTAACTGTTTTTAATTCTTTTTTTTGTTTCTTTAAATATGTACCGCCGGCACATACAAATATGGCTGATGCGCCGGGGGTAATAGATACCCCCGGCGAATATGCGAAGGCGCCGGGGATAACGACATGTTACCACCGGCGAAAACGAATGTGCCGGCGGTAAGGCATTACCACCGGCGAGGTTATCGCTGGCGAATCCGAAAGTGCCGGCGGTAAGCCTTTTCAGGTCGCCGGCGGTAAGCCTTTTCCTAGTAGTGTACTCAACCATGTCCGCATAGTTCACGAACCGTAGGGTGACACACTTAAAGTTGGATGTTGAAATGGTAGAACTTGAATACGGAATGGAGTTCGAATATTTGTTCGGAGTCCCGGATGAGATCCCGGACATCACGAGGAGTTCCGGAATGGTCCGGAGAATAAGATTCATATATAGGAAGTCATTTTATAAGATTTAAAATGATCCGGAAGGTTCTATGGAAGGTTCTAGAAGGTTCTAGAAAAGTCCGGAAGAAACCACTAAGGAAGGCGGAGTCCCGGAGGGACTCCACCTCCCATGGACGGCCAACCCTAAGGGGAGGAGTCCCAAGTGGACTCCCCTAAGGGGGCCGGCCACCCCCCCCCACATGGAAAGGGGAATCCCACCCCAAGTGGGATTCCCACCTTGGGTAGGTTTCCCTATCACATGGAAGGTTTTGGGTTCGGGTCTTATTCGAAGACTTGTAGTCCAACACTTGGGGTTCCACCTATATAATGAGGGGCATAGGGGAGGGGGCCGGACACCTCAAGACCACCACCTGGCCGCACCCCCCAAGTGGCCGGCCACCCCCTCCCAAACCCTAGCCGCCCCCTCTCCTCCATAGCTCCCGCGTGCTTTAGCGAAGCTCCGCCGGAGTTCTCCACCGCCACCGACACCACGCCGTCGTGCTGTCGGATTCAAGAGGAGCTACTACTTCCGCTGCCCGCTGGAACGGGAGGTGGGCGTCGTCTTCATCAACAACCGAACTTGTGACCGAGTACGGAGGTGCTGCCCGTTCGTGGCGCCGGTGATCAAGATCTTCTACGCGCTTTTGCAAGCGGCAAGTGAACGTCTACCGCAGCAACAAGAGCCTCATCTTGTAGGCTTTGGAATCTCTTCAAGGGTGAGACTCGATAAACCCCTCGTTGCTACCGTCTTCTAGATTGCATCTTGGCTTGGATTGCGTGTTCGCGGTAGGAAATTTTTTGTTTTCTATGCAACGTTATCCTACAGTGGTATCAGAGCCGTGTCTATGCATAGATGGTTGCACGAGTAGAACACAATTTTTTTGTGGGCGTTGATGCTTATGTTGTCTTTAGTTCGAGTACTTTGCATCTTTGTGGCATGGTGGGATGAAGCGGCTCGGGCTAACTTTACATGACCGCGTTCATGAGACTTGCTCCACGTTCGACATGCAACTTGTATTGCATAAGTGGCTTTGCGGGTGTCTGTCTCTCCCACCATAGTGAAGATTCAATTTACTCTTTCTATTGACAACATTAGTATCACCGTTGTGGTTCATGTTCGTAGGTAGATTAGATCTCACTCGAAAACCCTAAACCACGTAAAATATGCAAACCAAATTAGAGACGTCTAACTTGTTTTTGCAGGGTTTGGTGATGTGATATGGCCATAATGTGATGATGAATATGTATGAGATGATCATTATTGTATTGTGGCAACCGGCGAGGAGCCTTATGGTTGTCTTTAAATTTCATGTTGAGTAGTATTTCAAAGTAGTTGTAATAGTTTCTACATGAGGTGAACAACCATGAAGACGGCGCCATGAACCTTGACGCTACGCCGACAATGATGGAGATCATGCCCGTTGATGATGGAGATCATGTCCGTGCTTTGGAGATGAAGATCGAAGGCGCAAAGACTAAAGGGTCATATCATATCACATATGAATTGCATGTGATGTTAATCCTTTATGCATCTTATTTTGCTTAGAACGCGACGGTAGCATTATAAGATGATCCCTCACATTAATATCAAGATAATAAAGTGTTCTCCCCTCGTATGCACCGTTGTACAGTTCGTCGTTTCGAAGCATCTCGTGATGATTGGATGTGATAGACTCAACGTTCACATACAACGGGTGTAAGCCATGTTGCACACGCGGAATACTTGGGTTTGCTTGACGAGCCTAGCATGTACATACATGGCCTCGGGACAACGGAAACCGAAAGGTTGAACACAAGTCATATGGATGATATGATCAACATGTTGATGTTCACCATTGAAGTTACATCATCTCACGTGATGATCGGTTTTGATGTAGTGGATATGGATCGTGTACCACTTAACAACTATGAGGGATGTTGTATTAAGTGGGAGTTCATTAGTAATTAGATTAAAACATGAACTAATTATCATGAACATAGTCTGAGTAGTATTTTGAATTAATTTTGTAGTATTGGCTTCCGTTTTTCTACCATGCGCTAGTCTTGTTATTGAGATAGAAATTCTGTTAAAATCTGACAAGAAACTTTACGAATTGGTACCGTATTGTTAAAGAATCAAGAAATGATTAAGTCCTATTGCAAACTTTTAGTAAACCTCACGTTGTTGATTCAGAGAGCTATGGTTTAAATTAGTACCTAAAGTTATCTTGTCTCCGTGAAACTTGAAGTCCAAATCTGTTTGAAAAGTAAGGAGCTGAAAATTTAGTTTTCAGAAATAATCAAGGTATGAGATATATATGATATCTAAGACCTTATTGCAAGATGATAGAATATAATTTGGTGAGACTACATAAAATCATAAGTTTTATGGGAATGTACGAAGGTTGAAGACGCAAGTCGTCCCAATCCTCCAACTATTGGGGCACTAACAATATTCGCATATCCATGAAGTGATCGTCCTTAGTATGCACCGTTGCTAAGACTCGTCGTTTCGAAGCATCACGTGATGATCGGGTGTTATAGATTCTACGTGTGCATACAACGAGTGCAAGCCAGATTTGCACATGCGAATATCGAGGTTATACTTTACGAGCCTAGCATGTACAGACATGGTCTCGAAAAGTCTTCATGATATGATAATATTATGAGTGAAATTGTTCATCATATTAAAAGGTTACTAATAGTGAAATCCGGAACACTTGTCATATGATAATCAACTTCAAAGTAAGAACCTCAAGGTTATTGGTGTTTGACCAACAAACCTAGAAGTTATTGATGTTGAAGTGTTTTTCTGAATAATGAGGAAGGTAAAAGAGAAACTACAAAAAGATTATTGGCAGAAAGAAAGAAAAGACTAGAAAGTCTAGCTCAGGTGTATATAAATGATATACATGTTATGAATGTATACCTTGTTTGGTCACACAATGAAATTCTTGGGTATTAGTACCATATTGGTTGGTATGAAGTGTCATACAAAACAACGTAATACAAGAATACAATGCCCTAAGTGACTGATAAGGAATATGATAGGAATGCACGTCTGGAACAAAAATAAAGTGTTATTATGTTCATCGTTGGCATTCTATCTAGCCCTTAGAATTTATAATAAAGAACTTAATAATTGTTATTTTGCTTCGGTCAAATGAAAAACAATGAGTTGTTCAAATTATGAAATTACTCCATGTACGATGGATAAGTTATTATAAATCTTAATAGTGAAACACACATACATAACACTGACGCTAAAATGCCATAAGGCAATTGATTTGAATTCCACTTATTTGTGGAACCGCCATTTAGGTCATGTTAGAAAGGAACGCATGAAGGAACTCCATGCAAATGGATTTTTGGAGTCATTTGATTTTTTGAATCGTTTGACGCTTGCAAATCTTTTCTAAAGAGAATGACTAAAATACCGTTCATAGGCCAAGAGTTGAACGGGCAACTAACTTAGTGGAAAAATACATGATGATGTATGTGATTCACTGAGCATAGTTGTGTGCGGGAGATTCTTCTACTTCATGAAAACTTCCAACGATGAATTGAGTATATATGTGTGGATATATTCAATAAGGAAGAAGTTTGAAACATTTGAATAGATTCAAATAAATTTCAGCATGAAGTGGAAATCATCGTAATAGAAAAATCAAATATCTATGATTGGATCATGGTGAAAATATTTGAATTACGAGTTTTAGTGAACATCTAAGAGAGTTATGAAATTGTTCTACAACTCATGTTTCTTGGAGTATCATAGTGATGATGAAGTATCCGAGAGATGTATCCAAACCTTGTTGGATCGATGATGAGATAAAATATTAATGCCATTATATTTTTGTGGATTATGCTTTAGTGACTTCCGCTTTTACACTGAATAGAGCATCATCATGATCCGTTGAAATGACACCATACGAGTTATGGCATGGGTATAAACCCTAATAGTCTTTTCTTTAAATTTTGGTCTAAAAAGTTTACAACCAAAATCGGATGAATGTCTTTGTTGGTTATCCCAAAGAATTGATTAGGAATTCTTTTCACTATGAAGTAAAAGACAAAAGTGTTTGTTAATGTTACTTGCTTATTTCCAAGAAATTGTTTTCTAGCGAAGTATTTGAGTGGGAGGACAATATAACTTGATAAGGTTTATGAACCTGAGCATAATGATCAGAGTAGCGCAGAATCGGAATTGGTTCCGGAAGCGGCCACGACGATCTCCCATGACTACAAAGTGTTATAGCCATGGAAATCGAAGTACATATTGAACCTTGTAGGTATGGTTTACTTTGTGATCAAATAAATGATTTGTGGACAAAGTATTGATTTTGAACAATGATAAACCAACTACAAACAAAAGAAGTTATGATGGGCCCTGACTCCGTTAAAATGGCTATACGCCATGAAATCCAAGATAGATGAATACTTTTTTGAAAGTAAGTGGATCTATAAAATTGATGGACTTGGATGAAATATCCGTTAAAGAAGCTCGACTTGTCGAAAAGTTATTTACGACAAAGTTCAAAGAGTTGACTATGATAAGATTAGATCTTCCGTAGCAATGCTTATAGTATATATGGATTATTCTAGTAATCACTACATATTTATTTTATGAGATATGCTAGTAGGATGGAAAAATACATTACTTAACAAAAGTGTGTATTAAAGGTGTATACAAGATACAACCAAGAGTTTTGCTAGTCCGTAGAATACTAGATAGGTATACGAACTTCAATTGGATGAAGTGAGTATCGCGGAGTTGGAATCTTCACCAGATGAAATAGTCAAAGAGTTTTTGATTTCATCGTAGACGATGAAGAGGCTTGCATTTGCAAGAAATTAAGTGGGAGCGCTGAGACATATTTATAATACTTATGTAGATGACATATAGTTGGTTATAAATGATGTAATTATATACTTGATTAAAAGATTTCATTGAGAAATTAACTTCAATGAAAGGATATGGACTCGAAACAAATTTAGTGTCAAGATCTATGAAGATAGATTGAAACACATAATAAGTTTAAGTCAAAGTACATAGAATGGATATTGAAGTAGTTCAATATAGAAATATTAAGAAAATGTTCTTGTCATGTGAAGGTTTAACAAGAATTGAGTGTATCTGACACTCAATGAGTAAAAACACATGAGTGATTATAGATCACGAATAAAATGTACACAATCAGATGTCCTGTGCTCTAAAAATGTTATGAGCATGTACCAGAATGATTCATATGATAATCATTGAAAAACAGTAAAGAATATTCTTGAGTACTTAAGAAGAACCAAGGATATATATATATATTATTTTGTATGGGGTAATGACAAACAAATCGATGTAATGTGTTGCACCGATATTTGTTTGGTCACATATGAAAATAAATCTCAATCTCAATTAGGCTAAGTGTTGTTTAAAAGGTAGCACAATGAGCTAGAATAAGTCTATGCTAGATTTAGATGTGTTCTAAATATTGTGACGGATTCTACAGAAGAAGGTAGAGCATGTCATTGTTTTGACAATGACTGAGGATGTTAAGTCAAGAAGTTCTTTGAGAACTTGGTGTAGTTCCGATAGTGTCAGAATTTTGAAGCTATATTGTGTGTGACAATATTAGTGACATATTTCAGACCGTGGAATTAAGGTTCCACCAGAAGACCAAACATATTTAATGCCGACTCATTTGGAAAATGAGTGATGCATTAAGACGCAAGTGAATTGCAAAATACATACGTTTCTGAGCGTGTCAGATCCGTTGACTAAAACCTCTCCCGTGAGCAATACATGATAAAGCACCAGGAAGGCCAAGGTGTTATATCTTTACAAATGTAATCTAGATTATTGACTCTAGTGCAAGTGGGAGACTGTTGGAGATATGCCCAAGGGGCAATAATAAAATGGTTATTATAATATATCTTTGTGTTTATGATAATGTTTACATACCATGCTATAATTGTATTAACCGAAACATTGATACATGTGTGTTATGTGAACAACAAGGAGTCCCTAGTAAGCCTCTTGTATAACTAGCTTGTTGATTAATAGATGATCATGGTTTCGTGATCATGAACATTGGATGTTATTAATAACAAGGTTATGTCATTATGTGAATGATGTAATGGACACACCCAATTAAGCGTAGCATAAGATCATGTCATTAAGTTATTTGCTATAAGCTTTCGATACATAGTTACCTAGTCCTTATGACCATGAGATCATGTAAATCACTTATACCGGAAAGGTACTTTGATTACATCAAACGCCACTCGCGTAAATGGGTGGTTATAAAGGTGGGATTAAGTATCCGGAAAGTATGAGTTGAGGCATATGGATCAACAAGTGGGATTTGTCCATCCCGATGACGGATAGATATACTCCGGGCCCTCTCGGTGGAATGTCGTCTAATGTCTTGCAAGCATATGAATAAGTTCATAAGAGACCACATACCACGGTACGAGTAAAGAGTACTAGTCGGAGACGAGGTTGAACAAGGTATAGAGTGATACCGATGATCAAACCTCGGACAAGTAAAATATCGCGTGACAAAAGGAATTGGTATCGTATGTGAATGGTTCATTCGATCACTAAAGTCATCGTTGAATATGTGGGAGCCATTATGGATCTCCAGATCCCGCTATTGGTTATTGGTCGGAGTGAGTACTCAACCATGTCCGCATAGTTCGCGAACCGTAGGGTGACACACTTAAAGTTGGATGTTGAAATGGTAGAACTTGAATATGGAATGGAGTTCAAATATTTGTTCGGAGTCCCGGATGAGATCCCGGACATCACGAGGAGTTCCGGAATGGTCCGGAGAATAAGATTCATATATAGGAAGTCATTTTATAAGATTTAAAATGATCCGGAAGGTTCTATGGAAGGTTCTAGAAGGTTCTAGAAAAGTCCGGAAGATACCACTAAGGAAGGCGGAGTCCCGGAGGGACTCCACCTCCCATGGCCGGCCAACCCTAAGGGGGAGGAGTCCCAAGTGGACTCCCCTAAGGGGGCCGGCCACCCCCCCCCCCCACATGGAAGGGGGGAATCCCACCCCAAGTGGGATTCCCACCTTGGGTAGGTTTCCCTATCACATGGAAGGTTTTGGGTTCGGGTCTTATTCGAAGACTTGTAGTCCAACACTTGGGGTTCCACCTATATAATGAGGGGCATAGGAGAGGGGGGCGGACACCTCAAGACCACCACCTGGCCGCACCCCCCAAGTGGCCGGCCACCCCCTCCCAAACCCTAGCCGCTCCCCTCTCCTCCATAGCTCCCGCGTGCTTTAGCGAAGCTCCGCCGGAGTTCTCCACCGCCACCGACACCACGCCGTCGTGCTGTCGGATTCAAGAGGAGCTACTAATTCCGCTGCCCGCTGGAACGGGAGGTGGACGTCGTCTTCATCAACAACCGAACGTGTGACCGAGTACGGAGGTGCTGCCCGTTCGTGGCGCCGGTGATCAAGATTTTCTACGCGCTTTTGCAAGCGGCAAATGAACGTCTACCGCAACAACAAGAGCCTCATCTTGTAGGCTTTGGAATCTCTTCAAGGGTGAGACTCGATAAACCCCTCGTTGCTACCGTCTTCTAGATTGCATCTTGGCTTGGATTGCGTGTTCGCGGTAGGAAATTTTTTGTTTTCTATGCAACGTTATCCTACATGGCTCATGCCCAATTTAACCACTTGTCATTGAAACCTTTATATTTCATAACCTGAATGTTTGCTTCGTGCTCAACGGTATCAAAGGCTTTCGCAAAATCTAACTTCAAAATAATGATCGGCTTCTTGGAAACATTATAGAGATACAAATACTGAAACACCAAGCAAGACAATCCTGGATCGATCTATTTCGAAGAAAACTATATTGATTCTTGTGCAAGCAATCTAGGATCCTATTTTGCAAATGATTAGTTGCTAACTTGGTCAAAACTTTGACACAAACATTGGTTAGAGAGATTGGAAAAAAATAGTTTACTTTCATAGAAACTTGCTTTTTTGGCACCAAAGTGGAACCATTGATATTTTGCAATTTAATGGTCTCATTATCAAAATCTGCCGCCAGAGAGTATAAATAATTGTTTATAATAGGCCAACATCTCTTCAAGAACATACCATTGAAACCATATGGCTAGGTGCCCTATCCACAAGCATCACCTTAATAAGATCATCCATATCTTTCTACTCAAACGGCGTTGTCAACTCCACCAAGTCTTGTACTATCTTAATTAATGTAGGCAAATCAAACTCCATTGAAATAATATCTTGTAGAAAACAAAGATGTAATGAGTGGCTCATGTGTGTTTTGCCAGCTGAAGGTCTGCAAGTTGTATCTGAAATCAAAGGTTGTAAGACTTGTAGCGTCAACATCACAAGGAGTAGTTGATGCATCAAAAGGAAAGAGATTTTCTTGTCTTAGGAAGTAGAATAAGTTGCTTTCTATTTGTCGTGATGATATATGCAATATGTTGGTTCTTCTTCTGAATCGGAAGATGAGAACGCCATGAAACTCATAATGTTATCCTAATGTTGTTGATTCTGAATAATTAATTTATTCTATGTTGTCTCCATGATGCACTACAGAAAACCCCTCCTTACCCGACACTTTAATTTGGACGGTACAAGTCGCAGTGGACTGCAAAAATATTTTAGCCGGCGAATGAGCATCCTAGAGGCAAGCAAGGATGGCACACAAATATTTGTCGTGCTAGAACCAATACTGGCGGATAAATACGGCGTGATTGGTATAAGGATGTAGTACAACAAAAACGATATTCAGTGACAAAATGGCCTCATGAGAAAAACGAAATCTTCACGGAATGTAGATAATCCATGCCGATTTTCCTCTTTCATCACGGATTATGTTAATGCACGATGGTTTGTTGTATTGTGTCATTAAGATATCGTCACGCAATATCCTTCCAGCTTCTCAAATGTAATAGGTGACAACATTAATATTGTCATGCATCTAAATTGTCACTAAAAATCGGAGGGGGTGGGGACAGTTATCACGAAAAAGAAAAAATGATGGAGCAGTAATCTCATGTGGAAGAAACTTATAAGATAATTATGGGAGAATACATGTAAAAAAACAATGAGGTTTGATGGTTCGAACCCGCAATCTTGAAAGGATGAGGGACCATACCATTAGACTACTTCCTGATTCTTGTATATTTTGAGTTCTTGACATCTTTTGTAGTATATTAAGGGCAGGTATGTTATGATAACGTCTCATGGACTACGGGACTGCAAGAAGTAGGGATGGGCTAGAGGATCATTGTCATCCTTGTACGCTGTCAAGTTGATTGAGAATACTAAATTTTTATGATTCAGTATTTAATGACAACATAATTGGCGATAATAACAAATCATGCACATAGAAAAACTGGTAACACAAGGCAACATGTGACATATATTTGATTAAGAAAAACAATGTAGACTTGAAGTCTTACAACCAAACAGCTCCATACGACCTTTAAGTCTTATCAGTACCAAATAGAATTGCGAGTAACCGAACGAGTTGATAGTTTGGCACATAATCACTAGCTAACTACTCAAGAGCAACATTTGGAACATGTGACACAAACAACAAAGGGCCTGCAGTGCCTAGGTACAGCAACAACAACATATTTTCACCAATTTGATGAGCATCCTCCTGATCCATGAACTCCTTCTAGCCATTCACACAGAGACATTGCATCAATATGAGAAATGGTATATGAACTCCTCACCTTTGTGAAGGGATGAAAAACAATGCTTGTTGGCAACAATTCCGTGTGTACCAACTTGATGGGACTCTGATGTCTACGCACGCTTCTATTCTTGTAGACAGTGTTGGGCCTCTATGTGTAGAGGTTTGTAGAACAGCAGCAAGTTTCCCTTAAGTGAATCACCCAAGGTTTATCGAACTCAGGGAGGTAGAGGTCAAAGATACCCCTATCAAGCAACCCTGCAATTATGATACAAAAAGTCTCTTGTGTCCCCAACACATCCAATATACTTATCAGGTGTATAGGTGTACTAGTTCGGTGAAGGGATAGTGAAATACAAGTAATATGGATGATTATGAGTGGTAACTGCACTCAGAAATAAAAATGGCAGCAAGCAAACATGTAGCGGAACTGGTTGTAAACGGTGTTTCAATGTTTATAAACAAGGCCTAGGGATCATACTTTCACCAGTGGACACTCTCAACAATAATATCATAATTAAATACATAAATATCATCTCTTCACTATACTACTCTGAACCACTCTCCGGTTGGATAAGGAACACAAATTCACCGTGTAGGGCTATAAAAGCACTCCTTAAAGTTTGCATTCCAAATCTAGGAATGCCCCGCGCTGTCACTTTGAGCATCAAAAGATAGTACTAACAAAACACCATAATTTATAATTATTTCTATAAAATTTAGCCTAAGAGAAACACACGGGATGCACACTTTCACCTTCACACCATGGGACAAGGTATCTTCGTAGATCACATAATAAAACCACTTCAGTAGCATAATAGTTGAAGAATAACATCTACTTATTCAACTAGATTACAAAGCTCATGATCACATAAAGATCATACCATGGGAGAGAGAGATAGACCACATAGCTACCGGTAGCCTCGAGTGAGAACTACACCCTCCTCATCACGGGAGTCATCAACATCGATGAATATGGCGGTGGAGTCGATGGAGATGGCTCCAGGGGCAATTCCCCGTCCCGGCAGGGTGCCGGAACAGAGACTTCTATCCCCAAACTTGTCTTCGATGGCGGCAGAGCTACAGAACTTTCGTGGACGGAGGCTGGTTTTTTTTAGGGTTTTCACGTCGAGAGGCATAGGCGGAAGGGCGAGGTCGGTGGGCGCCCGAGGGGCCCACATCATGCCTAGGCATGGCCAGGGGCTGGATCGCGCCTAGGGGTGGTGTGGCCACCTCCTGGCTTGGCTTCGTCTCTCCTCTGGACTCCGTCTTCGTTATAGTAAAATAGGAACTTCGGCTTTCATTTCGTCCAATTCCGAGAATATTTCTTGTACAACTTTTCTGTAATACAAAACAGCAGAAAACAGGGAACTGGCACTGTGGCATCTTGTCAATAGGTTAGTTCCAGAAAATGCATAGAAGTGCAACGAAGTGTAAACAAAGCATATAAAAATTGGTGTAAAACAAGCATGGAGCATCAAAAATTATAGATACGTTTGCAACGTATCAGACTCAAAGTGCAGAGTGTTGTAGCAAGCTTCTTTTTCCCACAAGGGGTTGATTCTTATTCTCCTCTTCTAGCAACCTGCAAAGCAAAATTTTGTTTTGTTGCCCAACTCCACCGTGTGGTTGTCAAGCACAAGGTTTTGTATTAGTAATATGAAATATAAATATAAATAAAGTAAAGAAAGTAAACTAGGCAAGCAAGATAAAGGCAATGAAAAGATGGTTGTTTTTTGGATTTTGTGTGTTTGCAAGTGAAGAAAGTATTTTTGCATTTTCGAAATAATAAATGGCAGATAATGTATAATGTGATAGTTGTGTTGGAAAGATGTTTCTTATGGTTTAAAATGGACCGGGGTTCATGGGTTCACTTTTCTACTCTCTTTTTGGGTTGTAGTGGACACAAACAATTCATCAAAGACATAATATTGGTGGAACTTAAATATGTGTTTTATAAGCATTCATGTGGGCATCACGTCCTAACATAGAAATGATGCAACACATCTGTGTTATACTCCTCAAGAAAGGGAAAACTCCTAGCAATCTTGAGTTAATAATTAAAATAGTGTATTGACATAATGTTTGAATCACAAATACGCTGCCATGACCAAACAAGATTATCAAGTTGTCACAAGATAATTATAGCACATGAATTCACTTTATCCCTAGTGAAGCAGCAAAAGAAAGGTAAATACCATATTAGATCTTGAATTTGTTATCACTATTCAATCACTACCACCATGCTACTCCATCTAATACACACTTCTCCCCACACATACTCTTTTATACAAGTTGAATCGGAACAAGTACTTAAGAACGGGGTACATGATATTCAACTACCAATACATCTTACACATATTAGGTTCCAATCTCATAAATCAAATCGTATCCACCACATAGGAATTACATATATGATCATAATTGTGTTGGGTGTCTCATATGGTACTAGATCTACGAAGAACAAAAGAGAAATAGATTAAGCTACTGCCAAAAACCCATAGTCCAGAGGTGGACTACTCCCGCTTCATCATGGTATTGATGGTGGAAAAGTTGGAGAAGGTAAGATCCCCCGCCAGGCACTTCGACGAAATTTCCCCCCTCCAATCTTCGCTTGTTCTGTCTCTGTTTTGGTGTTGGTATTTCTGCGGCGCTCTCCTCGATTGAGGAAGCCTTGGAGGTCTTTTATATAGAGGTTTTTAGGTCAGACAGAGTACGTGGGCGAAAGAATCCAGCGAGTTGGGCGACCGAGGAGGGAAAGAGCATGGGTGGCATGCCCACCCCAACTGGGCGTGCCACCTGGGCTCTTTTGACCCCTGGGCCTTCTCATGAGGTTTAAGTGCTCCAGGTGATTCTCTTGATGAAATATTGACATACCCGGACTAGCTCCGTTTGACTTTGTTTAGGTCCTTGAAAGCTAAAAAAATACACAAAACAGGGTTTTCCTATCATGCAGGGTTATGACCAAAATAAAGGATATAGTTGGTAAATCAACAAAATCAATATAAAAATATGGATATAACATCATATATGTTGCAAATATGTGGGAACAAACTACAAAGTTCATGCATGCATTTTACAAGCATCAATGATCAAGGTAAAATGTTCATCCATGTTGTTGGGAATAACATGACATGGTAGTTTATGTAGAACCAACAAATTTTATTAGTCACCAACTGTTAATGTCATGATAAAGCAGTTAGTGAAGAACAAAAAGATGTTAGTCATGATTACAAGGTGTTTATACTTATTTTCAATGTTTGTCCAGTTGAGGGTATGCAGCAGTGTCACAACTGTTTCTTCTCCGTTCAATCTTGTCGGCATAGACCGTTCGGGGCCCAGTTTGTGTTAGTATTTCTGCGACGCTCTCCTCGGGGAAGCCTTGGAGGTTCCTTTATATATAGGTTTTTAGGTCAGACGGAGTACGTGGGCGAAAGAATCCAGCGAGTCGGGCGACCGAGGAGGGAAAGAGCATGGGTGGCATGCTCACCCCACCAACTGGGCGTGCCACCTGGGCTCTTTTGGCCCCCTGGCCCTTCTCATGAGGTTCAAGTGATCCAGGTGCTTCTCTTGATGAAATATTTACATACCCGGAATCCTAGCTCCGTTTGACTTTGTTTAGATCCTTGAAAGCTAAAAAATATATACAAAATAGGGTTTTCCTGTCCTAGGGTTATAAAAAAACTAAAGGATATCGTTGGTAAATCCCCAAAATCAATATAAAATATGGATATAACATCATATATGTTGCAAATATCTAGGAATATGTGTGAACAAACTACAAAGTTCATGCATTTTACAAGCATCAATGATCAAAGCAAAATATTCATCCATGTTGAATAACACGACATGGTAGTTTATGTAGAACCAACAAATGTTATTAGTCACCGACTATTAATGTCATGGTAAAACAGTTAATGAAGAACAAAAATATGTTATTCATGATTACAAGGTGTTTATACTTATTTCCGATGTTTGTCCAGTTGAGGGTATGCAACAGTGCCACAACCGTTTCTTCTCCGTTTAATATCGTCGGCATAGACCATTCGGCCCCCCCCCCCCCACACACACACACACACCGGTGGACGCCATGGATAAACTGGTGAAGTCCAATCAGAGACTCCTGGAAGGTGATGATTTAGTGTTCTTTCTGCACTAGATCCTCCCAAATTCTTTCATTAGGGGTCATCGTAGATTCAATAAGTTGCCTCCACAGTTCAGACCTATAGGTTTTTTCTATTTGAGTTTCCTACTAAATTTAGTTGCAAATTTTCCTGAAATTTTCAAATTTAGCATATTTCTTTCATCTTCCAACCGTGACGTAAAATGTGACACTGACACCACCATCTGGTCCCACTGTCAGAACCATCTCGGTCTCACCTTTCAAAACCGTACTAGCCTATTGTCAGAACCGTCTCGGTCCCACCTATAAAAACCATCTCGGTCCCACCTACTAACACCATCCGGCCCCACATGCTAGCACTGTCTGGCCCTAGATGACATAATGCCATGTAACAACCTTCTGGACCCACTCGACAATATCCACGTAACATCGTACAGACCGTGACAACCGAAGCAAGCGCGGGCCAACTGTTTAGCCAACATGATAAACGGGCCAAATCTCTAAATAAAACGACCTAAATGCAATGTTAGAATCCAATTTGGTCATCATAATACTAGGCCAGAGCCCACTCTGGTCCCCAATACGGGCCGCGAGTGCCTCCCCTAAAAGGAACCAGTGACAAATTTTCGTATTTTCGGTGACAAATCTTTTGTTCATCTTTAACCATATTCGTTGACAAAAGTTTTGCCATCACCGAAAATAGAATTTTCCTTGATGAAATATTGTGTACCGTCACGCCTGATTTTCTATGAAGAAGCTTTGGTGATGACTCTCGTGACGGTCGATTTTTATCATGGGCATATTTTCGGTGACAAAAGCCTATAATGCGTGACGATAGGGTCCTGTCACCAAATATTGTTTTTGTTGTAGGGATGGAAGATCGCATTTTAATACCACACTAGGTGAACTCGGTCTTGTATTATGGCATCGTGGATTGGACTAGATGTTTACCATGAAGAGGCTACACAATCTTGTCTCGTGACAGGTATGGCCTACCATCACCGACGATATTACTGCTACAGGATCGCAGAATTCATGTGTTAAAATTAGTACACATTCCCGTGTTAAAACTAGACCAGATCATATAGCAATGTCTATGCCTCCCGTTCACATCCCCTAATTAATATCTACATTAAATCAGGGTTACAGAATCAAAGAGTGAAGTCGCTATCTCCCATTACGGTGACTCCTTTTTTAGAATAATCTACTCACTATATTAGTCAATGGCCAAAAGAGCTAGTAACGGAGCCAAAAAAGCAAGCAGTGAGGCCCATTGTATTACCTCACTAAACATAAGGGCCCATTACGCTAACCCTAGATACTGCAATACTTCTATATAATACAGAGTTACGTACAACAATTTTGTCTAACCACGACGCCGCACTCCGCTCACTTCACCGCTGAATCTAGATCTCCCATGAATCTCCTCTCTGAGAATTCCAGATGCTACATCACTCCACTTTATCCACTACGAACCATATCTCATCCTCATATTTCCCCACTTGTGCCTATGTCAAGATTTGATAGTTGGCCTTGGCCGGTACCATCCGATATACTCAGCCGCATGTATCCATATCATTGCAGTAAATGTTAGCGATGTTCGTTCATGCACCGCGGCGTTTTAATATTAGCACCGCACACGAGAACACAAAAAGTATCTCGATGTGCCTACCGAGAAAAAGTGTCAGTCTGCACTTTCCGCAACGTAGCTTTTCCTAGCGGGTTTTTTTTTGCTATGCTCGCACGGACTCAGAGATTATGGATGGCCTCAGCGTCTAAAGCCAACGCGGCCTACACGTCGTGTTGTAGTGTTGGCTATTGATGCTAGACTTTATTAAAATTGTTTTTCCTTTATTCTTGATTGTGTTTATGGATTTATTCCACATATATGTGTTTATGCCATGGATTTGACCTTTTAGATACTTGCATAAGTACTTTTGTATTTTGTTATGCATGTATTGCACTATTTCTGGAGTTTTGAAAATCACTTTTTAAAATATAACATGTTATGCATGTATTGCACTATATCTGGAGTTTTGAACTAGGGACCCCATCCCACCGGGCGCGTGCATGGATGTACTGCAGATCAAGATAAATCATGTGGCGCACGACACCCTATCAGAGGAGCAAGACGGGGCCAGGCGAACCGCCGGACCTGTAAAAGAAGAACAAGGTCGTCGATGGAGTCACAACTCGGAGAAGGGGAGCCCCACTCCCGTGGCAGGAGAAAGGGGCTGGGAAGTCTCCCATGGCGGAGCTTCTTGAAGATGTCGTAGGTGCAGACCTCACGGCATCTTCGAGGAGCTCGCCCCGGGAATACTTCCCTGCAAAGCCCGAGACCGCCTAGGCGGGAGCTCCCCGGAAAGAGGGAATCTCGGCGGGCCACCCATCGGGAGACCCTAGAGGCTATGACGCACCCCGTCCCGATAGCGCATGCCAACCACCTGGTGTGCCGCCTCTGCCGCACCATACATCGTTGCTGAGGCCGGTCAGCTCCGGCCCGTGGCCTCGCTGAGGACGGTGCAGGCCGACAAGATGGCTCAAGGACATCCCGTCGTCGACTTACCAAGACCACGTGGGATGGAGCCTCCCGCTCGCCCATCCTGTCGGCGGCACCCGCGTTGGCCACCTGTTAAACATGCACAACACTGTGTAAGCGTCCCCTTTGGCATATAAAAGGGGGTTGTAGGCTTCAGAGAAAGATATGCTTAGAGGAAGGAGGAGAATAGGGGGTTAATCGGAGGTGTTGGGTGAGGGAGTCTCAGCTTCCTATGTAAGTTGTTCATCATCATCAAGGAGATCAGACAAGCAGGATGTAGGGTTTTTATATTCATACGCCATGAACCTGGGCAAAAACTTGTGTCTCTATGTTGTGCTTGGCCCTGTGTGCTTTATCCTGCACTCTCTTGCCGAACCTAAAAGGGGGTGTAAACTCCCGGTGTCCGATATGTGAAAACACATTAATATACACATGTAAATGAGTAAATTCTTAGTAACTACCATTATAATATGGCTCATTCGGATCATCATTGTAATATGGCATTATTTCCTATTGGTGAAGAAAGTTTTTTGGTTACACTCTATAGACTTCTGATTAGACCCTAGGCGAGGCGTGTGTCCATCTCCTAGTGCCTAAGCGTGCTAAAACATCGCCTATGCGCCGCCTTTTCCACCAGTGAATGATATCTAGAAATACGTGGATGGACATGGGTACATCTAATCCCAAAATGTAAGATTGGTTAATGTATAGATGTTGTCAATCATGTACTTATGTACACCTATAGTTGAGTCCTTTTCTTGGAAATTAATGGTAATGTAACCCATTAGGAATATGTCGTCACAATGAATTAAGTTGTTGCTACATGTCTTCATCGCAAGATGCGATTCCATTATTGTTGTTTCATGGTTGAAATTAGGTTTGAATACTACAATGATATTTCCTGACATGTAACATAATAGATTTGGATGTAATGTTCTTAAGCAAATTTGCTATAGATATCCTTGTTTTGTCAAAAGAAGCATCATGTCCCTATTACTTGTTAGTGATCTATTTCTGACAGGGTATACTATATTGGGTACTCAATGTTATCATCCATGGTGCGGATCCAGGAAGGAATAGGCAAAGCTCATGAATAATAAACTAGAAACCCAATATCTATGTAAAATAGTCTAGGGCCATATCAGGTAAACCGACATGTACAATGTGACCGATCCGAAGTTGGACTCTGAGACATATCCCACTATATAAAGGCTAGGAGGAGCCACTGAGGGGATCTAGATTCACAACGCGCAACACCATTGTAACCCTAGTTTCATAATACAATATCGGTGACTTTTGCCCTTGATCATATTTTTCGTCGGCTACCTAGTTTCGCTGACCGGCCTTTGAAATCACCAGCGCTCTCCTTTCCTGAAAACCGAAATCCATCATCAATGGACATTGATAAGGTTACCCCTTGTCAATTTCAGTAAACATTCACTAGTTCTACCAAAATTTCACGTGTTCAATAGTTCCATTTTTAGTAAAAAAAAAGGAAACTAAGCCAAGAATTTTTATTATCCATTTTTGTAGGGTATTTCACTACTGAACATATCCACTTGACCTATGTTTTTTGTGCATCATAGTTTTACGGGAAGATATAGGAAACCCCGCGGAACCTCAGACAGATATTGTGTTTTACCCTGTTGCAAAAAATTGCTACAAACAATTCACTGCTAGAAAGTATCGATTCTCGTTCTCTTTCCTCCTCGCACCATATATGATCCTCAATAGCGTGGCAATGCGGAAGATTTTTTTGGCGCAATAGTCATTACAACTTTGTATGTTAGTTGATTTGTTGTATTGCCTCGATTGTATTTTATAGCATGCGCATGTTCTAGTCAACGTGGCAATGGACAAAGATATACATTCATCATGTTTACAAAACAATTTCTTCAATCTACACATTAATCTCTCAATATGTACATTTTATATGTATTATTTCCTATTATGATCAATGTTTTGTATGGAAATTTGCAGCATCGACATCATTTTAATGTCTCAAACATTTAGAAGCATATGACTTCTTATGTTCCAACCGAGGAGACATCCTATTTTTTATCGTGAGGAACACCATTTAGAAGAATTTTAGACATTTTAGTTGCTAAAATATACTTATCGACTTGCTACATTGTAATTTTTGGTATCAATGATCTCTCAAGATATACAAATCTTGTTACTACTCATGATTAGAAAATTAGACCTCTATGAGACAAAGAGAAAGCTCAAGACCATACAATTAGGCGTCTCTAAGACAAAGAGAAGGCTCGTGATCTGAAGGTTAGGTGTCACAATGATTAAGTGGCCATATCTACTCGGCAGATCACTCAAATGAGCAGAATATTGAATTATGCAATGGCAAATGCTCTAGATGTCGCACTTGATCTATAAATCGTTGCATGTTGCAACTTTGTTCCCAGTTCGGTTTATGCATACGTCCATGAGATTAACATGATCTTGGTTCGGTACATGTGAAAACGGGAGATGATGATCTTCTCCACTCGGTTATACTATCAGATTAGTCCCTAATGCAAACTCAAAGCCCCATCTTGGCATACAAGTCTGATTCTGCAAAAGATAATCCAGACCTTGAGCCTTATGACTATGAATAGTAGAACCCTTACAAAAAAATGTGTAACTTTGTTATAAGAAGAGCTTCGTAATTCTTATGAGGATGACATTTTTTGAGTCATCGTCTAAAACTACTAATAATATGTGGTGGTAGTACTATATATATTTGAAATTGTGTTGGTAACGGATATATGGTATATTCAGAGTTGGTGTGTTGTCTTACGATATTTTGTAACATGTGGGGTTTAACTATTCTTTTTTGTGATCATATTATTCAACGAAGAGTTGATAAAACTGATGTGCAAAAACATTTGTGTTGGCAAAGGCTGTAGAAGACATTAAAATTTGTCACACTTGATTGTACATGTCATGGAATCAGGTTGATGCCGGGCAAGAATATGCATGCCTATAACGACATGTATGTATGTGTGCCACCATTTGATATATAGCGTTGATATCAAGCAAATCAGTGGTGGATAACTAACCACCAAGCTTGTCAAAGTGTCGTGAAATTTATTTATTTTCCAAGTCACATTTTTTATCTTCGTATCCATAAGAGTCGTCCCACAGGTCTGACAATGTAGTAGTATAATAATAGATATATCCAAACTCTCGTTATGAGGGTTTCAATTTGACTCAATGTGCATCTACCCACTTATATAATCCTACCTACGTCCAACTAAATTATATTTTAGTTGACTGACACTCAAGTATATGAGTATATGTTAGACATCTTATATACCACTCTAGCTAATTTCGTGAGGAAAATGCTAAATAATTTATGTTCAGAAAAGTTTTTTTTATATTTTTGGAGGAATTACCGTCAAGATGTTTCTGACAAATGTAAACATGTGAAGTTAACTAAGAGGTACTCCCTCCATTCGCATTTAGTTGATGCTGAGGAAGACAAGACAAATAAACGAACATTGGTTTGATTAAAGTCAAATAAATCCGAACAGAGAGAGAGAGTATATTTTATTGTAGAAGAGACAATTAGACATATATATATTTGTCCACAATTTGTATGCAGGCGCGCACGTTATCCTAAAATGGACATCTATAGCTAGGTTTTTTTACTAAATATTTAATGTAGTTTTAAATAGAGATCCAATGGATCCATGTTCGTTTTGTTATTTATTTCCATTAAAGGTGCCCAATAGGAACAAAATACCAGTAGTAGCGTAAAAATATATAGCTACATAAAAAAAGAATTCCCTGATATATATCACTAGAAGAACACTTGAGAATAGGTTCGACTTTATTATTTAGAAACTGAGTTTTACAATCCCTAAGAAAAACTGAATTTTACAATTTGGTGAGAACTAGTTAGTGTGTACGTGCAACGCACGTCTTCATCAAAGTAATGATATACCTGAATTTTGCACAAAATATTGCTATCGAGGATATTACAACTTTCCCTCACTCAACTCTGAACCTAATATTACTCTGTACTGATGCCTTACAGAAGAATGCAAGAAATCTAATCATTCTACTGATGCCTTACATAAGCATCAATGCAATCACATTTAAAATTTTGAGCCTGCAAATGATGTAGCGCTACGAAAATTCATCATATCCAGTGTGACCTCTCTGTACTTGTTGCACCCCTCTTGGCTCTTGCTTCATCTTTCCACCAGCGATTACGACGACCCTGTCCATTGTGAGTGCATTTTTCATGAACCAAGCCACTCGCCGACCAGCATGTATTCTAGCAGCTTGAAGCAAATACTTCAATCCTGATTGGCGACCTACCTTGTAGTCAGTGTCATTAGTCAATAGTTAGACACACCAGCTCAAGTGGACATGAAGATGGCGATGACTGCAACTTGAAGAGTGAAGTATAAACGATAGTGCTAATAATCGATGTACACAGGTCATTGCAGATAGTATTTAACATGAGCAATAAAATTCTAAGAATGCATATCAAAAAGGAAAATCATTCTGTCGTTCTACATATGAAGACAATAAACTAACAAATGATCTACCTGATCTGTAAAAGAGGTATATAATCCAATTGATCTGTACAGGCATTGTATTTACAGATTTCAATTTATTATGTGTGCCAAAATAATTAAGAGGCAAGGCCTCTTATCTGTCAAGGTTCACCTCCAGTGCCTCTTGGTGTTATCACAAGAAAGTATGCACGCATGTTTCTTGCTGGATCATGAGCAAAGCATTTTCATTTGTAAATCAGTATGGACATAGTTTCATTGTGGCCAAACCAAGCATGTAGATAATAACAGAATTATGTTGCTTAAATTTTAGTCCAGTACACTTGTAAATTTCCCTCTCCTCTGATAAGAAGATATGTAGATAGTTGAATGGATGGATGAATGAAGCTAGTACCATGGTACAAAATGTATGTACCTCATCGTCTTGCAGTTCCTTGAGAATGCTTATACCACGTGCCTCATTAGATACACATCCATATATAGAAGCGTGAATGCACTACATCCATATATACACATAGATGCTTTTATAAAAGCCATATACACCCGCGTTGCTTCAATAGATCTGCCATGATGTCAAGCAATACTTTAAACAAGAAAAGATAAACAGTACCACACCTTACTGTCGGGTCCAGGAGATTTAGCCTGGCGAAGTTGAGCGCAGTTCAGAACTTCAGATCCTCGGATGCTCTAGGATTGAGGCCAGGTAGCTGAAGAGGTCGCTCAGCCTGCCACTTGCGACGAGCGCGAAGACGTGGTCCGGGTCGACATGGATTTGGGATCATAGCATTAGCCCGAGTATCCCATGCCCATCCGAACAAGATCGAGCGCTAAGAAAGAACCAAAAATAAGCATCTTTAATGAGAAATTTAGGCAGCGAATCGACCTGACTGTTGCTCACCCGCGAGGTGCATCGATCTAGCTTGACTTGGGTCCCCCTGCCCTCCCTCCCAGAGGTGGCGGCGCGACGTGCATCTCCGCCTCTGCTGACTCCAACTGGGGCGGCACCGTGGAGGAGGCGTGTGGGTAGACGATAATGAAGGTGGTCGTGACTTCGGAGGCAGCGGAAGAGAAGGCGGGCGGATGGGGCGCGGGCGCGCGGCGGAGGGCGGATGGAGCGCGGCGGCGGGATTCTTCGAGACCTGGATAACTTGCACGGAAGAGGCTGACTTATCAGAACCGTTTCCACGTTGTGCCCTAATTTCGGGATGATTTTTTTTTATATAACAGGCGCGGGGAGATGGCGGAGCGGAAATTGTGGGTGGGGAGATGGCGGAGCGGAAATTGTGGGTGGGGAGAATAGATCATTCTGCACCGTGCAATGTGAATGGATGAAGGGTCAAGATTCAATTTTCCAACAGCACTTCGTGCCTTTATAAGTAGTAGAGATAAAGGCGAGAATGGATTTTTGGGCTCTTGGGCTGCATGCAGCGAATTCTGTATTTTCAAAGCATAGCTAGCCAAAAAAAAAAAATCGGCCAAAGGAGGCTCGTTTATCGATTTCCATTAAAAAAACGCACATAAACTGAAAAAGGGATGAAAGTAAACACCAGCCCAAGGTGACCAGCAAGTCATAGTACAAAGTAACTTAGAACAGTAACATAGATGTTACGGTTTATAGTGAAAGTGTCATATGGGTGATAACATAAGAAGACTCGCTTACTATGTTGTACACTTATTTTATCTTAAGGTGTGTAATGTTATGATAAATTGGTAGCCTATATATATTTTCTTGTTTAATGATCTTCAATATAATGTCATCAAAGTGCTTAATTTGGAACTACATGTGGTTGCATGTAACTAGCTATGTTATTCCCACTATAGCTAGTCTAAGCTTTACATGTTTCTGTGGAGAGCATATACTCTAGTACCAAGAAAGAACGAAAATTAAAGTAATCAGGACGTTTGTATGCGTCTTTGTTCTGATCGCCGCAGGACACAAAATTTAGCTGGACTTATATCCATGCTAATATACTGATAATTGCAGTAGGGGACCTTCAAATGATGGACATAACATTGATGCCATGACCAGCCTATCACAAAATCCAAAAGAACAAACAAGAAAAGGACGTACTAGTTAATTATCTACAAGTAGGGCGTCGGGCCCGTCGCACCGCGGCCGCCTGACGTCGGCATGAATGCCAGCACCAGCAGCATCACCAGCATTGCCACCGGCACCAGCATCAGCATGGACGGCGGCGGAGGCAGTGGTGGCAGGACGAGCGGGAGGATGACGAGCGACGCGGTGACCAGCATGAGCAGCAGGACGGAGAAGTACTTGGTGAAGAAGCTTCCATTGCAACTAGGCTCCTCCTTCCCGCGGTGGTACTGCGCTCTCTGACCGGATGGCGGCGGTGGCGATGACGGCGACGACGAGCTTATTCGGCCGTCCACCGCTCCGCCTCTGCCGCTCTCCATGTCGTCAGCAGAGGTAGATGCTATGACCTTGAGGTTAGGGATCAGCTCTTGGATGTCCTCCAACTCCAGGCACTCGGTCCTTGCGCTCAAGAACATGAGGACGGAGCTAGCTAGCCAGCCAGCATCCAATCTGATACCTTGCCCTTTGTGTGATGAGTATTCTTGAAGTCGAAGCTAGCGCAGCGCTAGAGCTTGCAGTCGAAGCTTTGATAGCTCTGAATTCTTGGCGAATCAGATCAGATCTGGCATCCTAGTTATCCTGTGGATTGTGGCGAAAAATTGAAGATCTTATCAGCATGTGAAGCAATCATCGGGCTAATAAGCAGTCTTTTCCTTGCGTAAGCTTTACGTCTACCTGGCTAGCTAGGTTCCATTTTACTACAATTCCAGGAGAAAAGTCTGTAAAGGCGTAGAAAAAGGGAGGAAAACATCAAAAGGAGGCGAAATGACATTCCTTGTTCTTTCAGATTGGGTCCCAGGTCGTTGATTTTGTTAGGATAAACAGGACGGATTTGATGATAATTAACCTAATTATAAGTCCCAGCGCCGCAATTAGGGTACTAACTACATCTATAACGAAATACGTATAGGACAAAACAGAAACAAAATGTATAACTGAAATTACTGAATCCATGGTGCAATACCCCAAGAAGAATTGCAACTAAGATTAAGAGTCTTCGCCCACAGGTATATACGTAATTAAGCAGCTATATCGACTGTAGGTACGTACGCACCGACAAGGTCTCGACATACGATCACATGCAACACACGCGTCGATGCATGCATGAACATCGCCACCAGGTTAAGATTGCCAGATATATATGTCAACCGACCGTACGTAAAAACCGACAGAATATGCATACCTGGTGAAACCGATGGAAGCAGCTCGTAGCTAGCATCTTAATTCTGCTGCGCCTCAAGCTCGGTGCACATCAGCTAGCACCTAGCAGTCCTTGAGCAAGTACTGACCAGGACCTGTAGGATCGCTCATTCAAATGGATTGAGATCGAGATGCAGACAGGCAGACAAGGGGAGCAAGAAAAGGATAGCGAGAGAGGGCGGAGGGATAGAGAGATGGCAGGGGGTGCTGGATGCGGTGCACCCAGCGCTATTAGTCATCGCGTCCTGTGCAAGTTGTGGCGATGGTGGGGGAGTATTATAAGTAGGGGAGGTGATGGAAAGCAAGGGGGTTCGTCTCCCCTGGCCGTCCCTCGTACGTGTTTTTGGCCGCCACTTTCCTAATTTCTATGCACCTGCCCCCACCCCGGCCCCTCGCTGTCTCGGTCGGGGAGCTCCAGCCTAAGATCGGGTCTCCACCGCGCGCGTGTGCAATGCAGCGCTGAGCGAGCGCTGCTTTGTTAATCGTAGCGGAAATCTAGGGGCGTCTCGAACGATCGGATGTGCTGCTCCTTTGTTTAGGGTTTTAGCCGAATCTTGAGTTCTTGACTGTCTGGGCGCACGTCTCACTTTGCCAAAACAGCTAAGCTCGACGTCTCTTGGTCCTACCAGCCAGAATGCCTGCCCTATGTGACTGGATTGTCACATCCTGCGGCACGTGGCGTGTTTGGCAACTCGCATGCTCCCAGGTAGATCCAGTGGAGAAGAAATTAAACAGATTGGTTGTCTGGGCTCAATTCGCTTTGTGGTCGCATGAACCTTAAAGCAGCTTTGGGCTAGGCCCCGGAGAAACGGTCAAACCGGTCATTTCAAACGAGCAATACTAGTCTTGCGCTCTTCTAATGCAAAAGGGGAGATTCCTTGCACTAGCTCAAATGGCCATGAAGAAGGTGGGAGCACATGAAGAAGGTGGGAGCACGTGCTACTCTCGCCTCCCAATTCGAAACCCTCCCCTCGCCCTTCGAGCTCCATTGACGGGTCTGAGAGCAGTTAAGTGTCACACTCATCTCCGGTCGGCGGTAAGCCTACTTCCTCCTCTTTGCCGAGTTTTCCTTCACCTCCACCGATGATTGTAATTAACCTCCCACCTCCAACTTGGTATGGTATAATGGTAGGGTAGATCTATGCATAGTAAGATAGATCTGGCTAAGTCTAGCATGTCAATTACTTGTTCATCTGTGATCTTGGAATCATAAGGTTGAAATCTAGTGCTGGTAGGGTTCTTATGTGTTTCAAGTATGGAGGTTGATGAAATCTATCACTGGCCTGTCTTGTTTAACTTCAGCTTCTAGCTATAACATGGGTAGCTTATGCAAATTCAACTCTTGTGTATTGGATGTGTTAGTCAATGGTTGTGCATATTCTGTAGTGGATGTAGGTCTGTATGTTGTTACATTGATTTGTCATGCCTGATGAATGTAGGAATTGATATGTGATAATTTTAGTCAGACCGTGGTCTCATTGGCGACTCACATATAGGACGATTCTCAACGCATAGCTGAGATTGCAGCGGTGCCACCATTTGTGTCAGTTGCATCCTTGGGAGAGGCATGTGCATAGCCTAGTGAAGAAGGGTGTTGGAGAGGTGGTGGCAAACCATGCCAAGGATAAGAAGGATGAGATCGCTAACAATCACAATGACACTAAGAAGGCTTAGAAGGATGCAATGAAGGAGGCCATGAAGTGGCTCCCCCTCATGTTGATCTTCGTCCCTGTGATGATATGTGAACTGGGCGTTAGAACTAACAATGGCTTTAAGGAAGTCCACCTTACTGACATCGCGAAGATTCTCTTGGATCACTGTCGAGCGGACATCGGCTCTGCTCAAGTGTACAACCACCTAAGAAAATGGAGTTTGAGGTGGCTCACAATCAGCTGGCTCCAAGACCTGAATGGAGCTCAATGGTGTGAGGACACCAAAAACGTCATCTTGGAGAGTGAGCACTACCATGGGCATGTCACGGTTAGCACATTGTCTTCCATCTTTGTTGCACTTCATCATCAATCTCTATCATGCACACATCTAGCATATTGTCTTCCGTTCTTAGGATCGCCCTGAGGACGCAGAGTTCCTGAACCAGCTCTTCACCAACTATGAAGAGATGCGGGCCACCGGAAAGTTTTCCATGGGATCCAGTACCCCTTGGTACACATATGCCTTCACCTCGAGATGTAGGCCATCTTTTCATTCGACCTGGCTACCAGAAAGTTCACCATGGGGGCTCCAGTGCCCCTTGGTACACCTACGCCTTCACCTCGACGCTGTGACCCAGGATTCGGAGACACTGATCCTCGGCCCTTGAAAACATGTTGGTGCCTCTAAAAAGGCTTCAGCGGGTAAGAGGAAGAGGAGTGTCCTTGTTGTCGATGAGTTCATGGCCTTCTCCAACATGAGCGGTGTCACCAAGGGCATCACACAAGCCATAAGGGACAACAAGCCAACTGACATGTACCCTGACCTCTACAAGGTAGTCAAGGATATTGTTGGCTTCACCAAGGAGTCACTCATGGAGGCTCTCAGCCACCTCATCAACAGGCCCAAGGTACTAGCTTTTTCGGTATGGTACAACCACATAGGATCCTCTAGCTCGGGGCCTAGATGGCCAAGTACTACTACACTCGGTAGACCTGTGGATTCCTTGGGAATTGGTTGGGGGAAGCATGCATGGTGATTATGGTATGATGATGTATATCTTTGTTGTAGCTAGGCTTTTAAAACTTCTTAGGGTCTGCATATTTTTTATGAGGTGATATATACTAACCCCTCATGTGAAGGTGACCTTGCGGTGTTAGGATGAAAATACTTTTTTGTGGTGGTAGGTTGGCATCATAGCTGTAGGATGAACTTTCTATCCTCTTTTGGTAATGATCATAAATTAGCTTCCATCTGAAAAACATAACAAGTTGATGTAAATCTCTCGGAGGAAAAAAGAGTGTGGCTAAGAGGATGGGGAGTTGAGATGCGAAATTGTTTGGCTAGCCTTAAAGGTCACAAAATAAGAAGACCATGTGAGACCCACATCGCAGTGGACATGTGGGACCCACGACAAAACCTTTACACCCACATGTGGGTCCCACTATGAGTATACAAGATTTAAGGCTTGATCATATTCGAACCCTTACAAGGCCATTGGTCGCCCTTTTGGCTTCTATAACTTGAGACACAACATCAAATGAGGTTTCTAGATAGGGCTCATAAACTGAACCCTCCTATCACTTACATGCATGTGTTATCGGCATGTAGAAGCTTGTTACTCCTCATGCGTGACATCTCCATGAGTGTCTTGCTTGATGGGCATAACACCGTGGTCATCTCGCATCTTACTATATACAGTGGGAATGATATGACACCGTTCTTGTTGATGTTATCAACACCGCTATGCTAGTCTCATCTACTAATTAAGAGAGCTAACGCGATGGTCTATACCACAGGAGGGAGGGTGGAGAAGGGCAGCGTATGTGAAACCTTTGTAGGCATGTTCGTGTCCTTATCAAAGCTTCGTCTAGGAGAATGTTTCTACTTATTCGGTAGAGATTTCCCCATCCAAGTGATACATATAAAATGTATCCATGAACTTTGTAATTTATTGTGTTAAGTTACAACATACTTGTGTCATATCTATAATTATTATCTAGAATTATAATGATTCATGTGATATTCTAAAAATCCCCATTTATTTTGGTTTCATCTCTATAGAAAAGGAGAACCTTCTTTTATGTATTTTTTTCGACTTCCAAGGACCTTCGCGAACTCAAAAGGAACAAAGATTTTTCTGTCAATATTTCACCAGAAGAGGGACTGCGCTAAAAGGAGAGACGCAGAAGGCCTCATGAGCCCAAGAAGCCCACCATGGTGCGGCCATCTTGGCCAACTGTTCCATGGGGTGGTCTAGCGTCTCGGTCGTCCGATTGACCTCAATTTTACCTAGCTCTTTCTTATTGACCTAAAAACCGACTATATATGCCCCTTTTCACGAATTTAAGAGGAGGCAGCGGTCCCAGGGACGGATTCAAGGGGGGAGCAGGGCTACGCGCCCCCTATGCTCAATATTTTCTTGGTAATACTAGCCATGGAAGCTCCTTTATAATGGTACTTTAGAAAGCTCAACCCTGTAACACCCATCTTTTAATAAAACCTAGATTAGGGTTTGATTGTGCATCATTTCATGAGCATCATGATTTTCTAAGAAAGTTGCATCAAGAAAATATTTTTAAAACCCTAAGCTTTGTTTCAAACCTTTCTAAATCTCAAATTCTTTGGAATTCTTGTATCAAACAAAATATATGGAACTTCTATAGAGGTTATGAAGCCCCATGGATATTTTTAGGTTTAAAAAGTTTGCATTTCTCAAACAGATTCCAAAATAGCGAAAGGTATTTGAATTGTTTTGGAAAAGAGAGAAATCCTCTTATCCCTCTCTCTCTCTCCTGGGTGCATCCCATCTCTCCCTTCTCCCTGGCATGGCCCAAACCGGCCCAGCAGCAGCCCAAGGCCCAAGCCACTTACCTGCCGGTCAACCTCGGCCAACGTCGCGCGCCAAGATTAGTGCCGCCGCTTCCAAGCGCCTACAAGAGCCCCTCCGACGGCCGCAGAAAAACCCTAGCAGCCACTCCTGCTTCCCTCCCGTGTCTTCTTCCTCGCACCAAGCCCAAAACCCTAGCTCCGGGCGTCTTCCATCGCCGTCGCTACAAGCCTCCCCGAGCTCCGCCACCTACCCCACGAGCTCCGCCTTGTCGCGGAGTATCTCCTCACCGTAGCGTGCAAGTCGGGATGCCGGGAATCGACCGCGCCGCCGATTTCTTCTCCACGGGAACCGAGCTTCGGCCGTCGTTGATTACGTCGCTACGGGCGTCCCCCGTCGCCGCCGAGCATTCCTACAGCTCCAGGGTGAGATCCCGGTTCCCCCGAGCTCCTCCATTTCTTCCCTCCGCCTCTTCTCCGCCCCGCCCCTCGCCATGTGCATGCGTCCGCCAGTCGTCATCGCCGGTCACTCTCCGGTGACCAAACCAGAGCGGCGCCCGTGCGCGCCGAACCCCCCCCATCCGCGCATCTAGGCGAGCACCGCAGCGTCGCCACTGCTCGCTCATCGGCGCCAGTACACCGGTGGTTGACCACCGTGGTGGACACCGGTGGGGCCCGCCCCTTTTTCCTTTTTATTCTATTTTCTGTAAATTGATAAATGTATGACATGTGGGGCCCGTCGTCAGAAATTTATTCATTTTCATAAATATTTAGGAAAAGAATACAACCCTGACATGTGAGTCCAGTCTGTCAGACTTTTAATATTTTCCAGGATTTTCAGAAATGATTTAAAATGAATAAAACTTGTAAAATTCATAACTTATTCATTTTAAATCAAAAAATATGTATAATATATCAAAGTTTTCAGAAAAATGAGATCTACATTTTGGTAGTAAAATCATGCATTGTTAAACAACTTTGAACCCTAGTTGTTTTAGAAGAACTTAAACAACCCCTTTGAGGCTCTCGAACTGCTAACCCTAATTATGTCGAACCTCAATTAAATTGATGATGTCTTAGGGTTAACTTCAATACCTTTAACATGTCATGTCATCATCCTTGTATGTGCATTGCGTCAATGCCATGTGTTGATTTTTTTTACCTTTCCAGTGTTTGCTTCTTCGCGATCGATAGAGAAAGTGCCCAAGACGATGAAGATCGACAACGACACAACTCAATACTTGTCCATCGACGAACAAGTCAAGCATGGGATTATCAAAGATCCACATTTGTTTGTCAGGGACAAAGGCAAGCCCTAACCTGGTTCATATATGGTTTCAAAATGCTTTTACTTATGGTTCCTATATATTGTATACGATTCCATATGTTTTATCGGTGGTTGTAGTTATCCTATGTGTGTTGCATTTACCATCCTTGTAGCCTAAATACTCTGATCCACTGCTCCCAGCAAGACAAGGTTTGAGCTATGTGTGCATCGCTAGAGCCGTTGTGTCAAATATGCTTAGCCATGCTTAGTTGACAAATTTTGATCCATCTGCATAGTGATAGAAAATTTGGAAACTACTATGGTTGTTACATTTCCATTGTTACCTCACTATGGATAAATCAATGCATATGTTAGAATTCATCTCGTAGCAGCAAAGGTGATCAGGTAGAATATTTATTATTCAACAGCATATCAAAGTATCTAAAACAATACTCTGTGTAGGCACTTAATTCTTAGTATGCAGATTTTCTCTTACTGTGGCCGCCAGGGCTATGCCAGTTTTTTTTTAGAGAGAGAACCGTGCTTTATTGATTAATTCACCATCAATACAAATGGTTCCTCGGATACAATCCGGGATAGAATAGAAAATACTTGAAGATAAACTACTAGTCTAAGCTAAAATATGCGCCGCCTCATTAGCCTCACGTGACGAAAGGATGTCGACAAGAAGGAAACCACCAGTTGCTTGATGCGAGTTAGATGTGATTCTTGGCATCAATTTGGTGAATTAAGTAGTGACCAAATGCCCGTCATCCATAAAAAAGAAACGCATCTTCGTGATGTTGTAGAAAAAGGGCAAGAGACTAATGGTTGTATACCTAACCATATCATATACCACAAGCCAAAACCTCAAGTTTGTTGATCTTCCACATGGATCACATGGCAACTTCAATGACAAGTTTTGAAATACGTAATGCTACAACTATAAGTGGACACTGCTACCAGATGCTACAAATGGCAGTTACTAGAAGTATCATGTTGATACAATGGTGCTCAGACACGGATGTAGGTACTTTATAAATTGTATTGAACTAGAACTTGAGCAGAAATAAATTATCTAGTATATAATGGTCAGAAATACATGGAGATAGGACCAAAAAATGCATTTTGTTTTCTATTCGAAACCATGCAAGAGAAGTGCATGGTATTCATTAAGACAGAGAAGTTTTACAACGCCAAAATAAGACACATCAGTCTCTATGATTTTTACCAAATACTTAAGTATTTGAATAGTGATTAGAGGAAAGCCTTCTTTTAACTCTTGTTCCAGGTTTCCAATCTCAGACATAAATTTGCAGAAATGAGGCCAATGTTCTAACAGTCTTTTTCTGAACACTAACAAAACTTAGATAATGACCATTGAACAGCTACCTGTACAGTCAACGTGAGTCCATTCACACTTAGGAGCTCGAAATTCTGATTATCCACGTTCGGTGCATGGCGGAGCCCACATTGTGACAAATAAGTGTCAGCCCTGTACACGACCAGAGGAAAAAGTGTCTTACAAATAGTCCAGTATCCACTAATCATCCAGCTCAACAAGCTGAGCTCTTCTCTCAGCTGCTTTCTTCCTGACAAAGATGCCCCACCGCATGGCAGCCTTAATCTTAAGCCACCCAACAACAGCCTTACCAGATGGGCGGGTGCGATCATCCTCATAGTTGAAGGCTGGCGCGGGAGATGGGATGTAGGAAGGAAAGCCATCTACATTATTCAGGTTAGCTGATGCCCCACCCATACTCAGAATGCGTAGCATTTGTTGCATCTCTTGTTCATTCTCCAGTATGTCGTGGCTCCTCACCCTTATTTCCTCCATCAGGAAGTCATCAACACCACCACGGCTCTCCTGCAAACGGCCAGTCCAGTCATCAAAAGGACTGAGAGCCGGAGATTGACCAAGTGCTGAGAATTCAAAGTTTTGCTGCTGCTGTGGAGGTCCCAATGCTAGCATGTTGGAGTTTCTTGATGCTTGAGTTTGGATGGAGGAACCATTGAACTGGCCTTCGGGGATCAACGAACTCATGCCATATTGCATGTTAATAGTTTGGGAGATGTCCTGAGGATGGGCTGCATATCTCATTGCATGCCCTCCATTGGGTATGACTCCAGACCTTTCTGCTGAACAGAACAAAACAGCTTCTAAATCAAGATAATAATAATTGTTAAATGATGAATAACAAAATGCTATCTGGACTCCAAAGTGCAGCATGATCATACACCAAAACAGATACACCAAAACGGCATTGTTATATCAAACAAAGATTTTCAAAGCACTATATTAATTCAACTATTAAAAAACCATTTGCGTTCATGAAACTGAACATACGGACTGAAACTGTTACTTCCTAGACTCTCAAGCACCCTATCCCATTTTATGTATTTCACTATCCCATTTTAGGTATTTCAGATGCATAATTAGTACTACAGATACAAAAATATGTTCAAGATTTGCCATTGGAGAGAAGGACATTGAATCAAAGCGATTTGTCTTGTAAGATGGTAGGTGGATATAAACGGTAACCAAATACCATGCAAGAGTCATTAGAGAATGGAAACTTTTCAATTTTAAATAATAACAGGTACAGCTCAAGAAGCATGGCAAAAAGGTGTGCCAAAAACATTCAGAAAACCATATGTTGAGCTACAAGAGCCCAAATCCGGATACCTTCACCCGTACTGCTCACAGAAGATTGCTCAACATTTGCAGGACCTCCGGTCAATTGTTTCTGGGAGTGTTCTGAACCATACGATGTAGGGTACCTTGTAGAAACTTTTGCAGCCTCACTTCTTGTTGTGACCGATTTCTTTTTCTGCTTAAACTTCAACAATGCATTACCATCATACTCTACAACGTTGATCCAATCATCATATGCTTGCTTCACCAACGTATCCGCAAACACCTGTGATCAAGGGCCCCGATCCAGAGCAATAGAGAATCATATCAGACCAGACAAACAAAAATGTAACATCGAGTGTCTAAATTAATAGATTACATAGTGGAGATAAGATATCAAAATATTCAGTTGATCAGCAATAACAGTGAATGTAGAAGATACTGACCCTCTGATTTTCAGTAAGATTTTCAGTTGAAATAAACTGATCATCAGCAATCAAACCAATGAACTCATATATGTTATTGAATATTGCACCAACACTTCCTGCATCATTTGAGTAATATATATAATGCTTGCCACCCAAAACGCAGGTTTTCGCATGCTCTACAAGGCTTTCCCACATCTTATTTGACATGCCAGTGCCAAGAATCTGCAAAAAGCCAATATAAGAAACTGACATTTGGCTACGAAACAATACTCATAACTCTTAATCACAGAGAGAAATAGAACAACTTACACTTCTTAACTTATGTTGGTCTTTAACAAGAAGTTGAAGAAAATGTTCAACTGTATAAATTCCATTGGAGTTTAGCTTCCCATGAAACGCACCGTCCTTTCCAATCTTTTCTAATCTCCAAACATCATCCTTAAGCGCAGGAGGGTAATGTTTCTTGTACACTATGAAAGACAGGGGATAGAGTCATATATATATGCGCATGCGCATTTTAGGTTATTTAACATGACACTAGATCAGTAGAGAACATGAAAACATACATTCTCCTCTGTGATCTTTCACAGTGAAAGCCTCTGTCTTTGCCTCTTTGATACGAATTCCTTCACAGAATCCTGAAGAGACTCTCATTCCAAGTCTAAATTTTCTGCTCCTTATCCAGCTGGAATTGTCAGTGAATATAAGCTCTCCTATGGTCCCTACCCCTTCTTTAAGCGTCACATGGATTTCACCATTTAAAAGAGGCCTCTTCCCTTCACGTTCTTTCACAATGTGGCTCTCAAATTCCTCTTCAGTCCAATCTTCGTCTTTCTCTTTATTAAAATCACCCTCAAGCACAAGGACATCCAATTTCGCAGATGATTCGAGTCCTGAAGTTACAACATGACCAGTGTTTGCATCCAGTAGCACCACATGTATTGATGTTCCCTGCTCGCCTTCCACTTTTCCTCCAGTAAAAAGTGGGAGTGCTAACCTACTCCTAAACTGAAGCTGGAGATTACTACCAGCAGGGCCTTCAATTCTTTTGGGAGAGGTCCTGTTTTTACTCAGTTCATGAAGCTTGACTTAAGTGACAGATAATTTATATCAACCTGTGTCAACAAGTGTAACAATAAGGAACAAGTTGCATGGTCTTGTACCTTCCTTCAATTCTAGCAGAAGTTGCAGGACCCAATTTGGCTAAAGCACGCTCTACTTCTTCACTGACCTACAAGGCAAATAATGTGTAGCAACTGATCAGAAAAGCCACCACATGGGTATGAACAAGTTCATTACCGGTTACTGCATTTTTTGTTAACTCACAACTCTTCGGAGAATTGGCTCCAGAGATGAACAAAGCTTCTGCAAACTGTCCATCTTGAGAGCTTCTACAATCACACTGAAAAAAAATACAAGTTGCTAGTAAACCATCAGAAAGATTTATTAAAGCACAATACAATAAGCTTCGAATTTCACGAGATGGAGAAACAAAGGAAGCATGCGCTAGAGCCATAGAGTTGCATATCATTTGTTGTGCAATGGCTTACAAAAATAAAATTATTAGCTGAATTAAGCATGAGCCACATAATTTTTACATGGTCATGGAAAATGGATAAATTCAAAAACCGACAAAATGAGGAAAAAGACAAGACAGATACCAATTAAGAACTCCATTTAACATTCAATATCTTACGGGTAATTGGAAAGAAATGGATGTCATAGCTATCTTACTTATAATAGAAACAAATTATGGTCTGAGTCCTACCTAGTGAATATATATCACTGAGAGATAAACTTTAAATTCTATTGGATAAACCTCATACTGTACACTGAAAAGGTAAAGCACTCTTAAACAGTACTCCCAGCATCAAGAAAATGCAATTGTAATCTCAGGTTTATATGACCAAAAATAGAAACCTCGCCAAAAAAATGGTTATTGTTTGTACTTGCTGTAAATTAAAGTTTTTGTAAGGCAAGTTCATAATTTGGATTGTAGCTAACTAGTGTATACCTTAATTTGTGGTTTATCTCCAGCTATCAAATTATCACAATTTTTCACCAATTTCACATATGGGTGTGCCTACCTGTTCTCTACATGCCTAAATTTGTCAACAATTTTTGAAACTTATAGCTATGGTTTTCGTGAAATTTTCATTGTTGGGTTCATATGGACCCCAGATCACAAAGTTCAGTCCCTCCATCTGGATATATACCGTGCATTTTCATTGGGTAAGACAGTCTGTTTTTTCAATCCCATTCTTGATTTTGTGGAAAGAAATTCTCGTTCTTGGCTAACTAATCCATTCAAGTGAAACTGGACTTCCACTGCCCGATTCGAGCTGCCCCGAAGCAGATACAGTGATATAGTGGTACTTCCTTCTTGAGAGCAAACACATGCTAGTCCATCTAAAACAAGAATACGACCTGATCATAGCCTCAGCAGCTCTACACTAAATCACAACAATACTTCTTTATAGCACTCTACGCTAGGTCGCTAGGAGTCTCCTCTATGCGAGTGGTCAAGGTTTTCGCCGAATTTAAGCTAGAGCAAATCGCCAATCCCAACCCCAAGAAGTATCGACCCACCTGGCGAGGGCCGGCACGCGCGGGCGTTTAGGTTCACGTTCGTCGTCGCCGCCGCCGCCGCCACTGCCGCCAGGGTCTAGCGCCCGCTTGGAGCCCGAGCGCTCCATGTGGCGCCCCTGCCTCTGCATCTCCGCGACGCCTCAGCCCCGCCGGCGCCGTCCGGCAGATCTGCACCCACCACCACCACCACAAACTCGGATTATATATCAAGAAAAGTCGCCTCAAAGCCCCGTAAAATCAACACCCCGAATCGTAGTCCAGAGGAGTGGCAACGAACCGCAGCAGCTGGCGCTAGAATCCGTGAGCGCGGCACGAGCGTTGGAGAGAGCACGTGCCTGAGCTGCGTCGAGCCGGCGCAGCGCGGCAGAGACTGGGCGACGACCCGGGAGAGATAGAGAGAGAGAGAAGAGATCTATGCGTGGCGTGGGTGGGTGCGGGCGCGGGTGGGGGTAGTGTCTGTCGCCTTCCGCCTTTGGCCGTCGCCGTTTTGTTTACTCGTTTTGGTCCGCGTACGAGGCGAGGCGAGGCGTCAACAACCGCGCTCCCTCGCTGGCTGACGGTCGTGGCCCGCCGGAGCTCCTGAGAACACGCGCGCCAGTCAGTTCGGGTGATCTGATCTGAATGGGGTATTGAGTACAAGTAACCGCGTCCTCCTCTTACGACAAAAGACCCCGTCTCACGGTATACGACCCCCAAAACCCCTCTCTCGCACAAAAAAAGACCCACATCGCCCGTGAGTTCCCTCCTTTGGCCATTTGTTGCTGGTCTCAGTGCGCTTGCAGTCTGGGCCGTCAGATTGAGTTAGCTCGCGATCATCGTCATTGAATACCTTACCGCATCGGATAAAATGACAATGGTGAAACCCTAGCCGCTAGAAGCCCCTTTCCCGTTTGTCCACCTCCTCGCCTGCATCACCGCCGCCGTGGCCCGCCTCTGGAGTCCCCTCCATCTCCTGCACACGCTCCTCCCGAGCGACCGCCGGTGCCATCCACCGGGACGTTGCCGCTAGCACATCACTCGTCCTGCACCTCTCCCACCGTTGTTGCTACACCCAGCGCCCGACGCTAGCTCCTCCCTTACACTAACCGGGTCGCCACGCCGGCATCTTCGTCCCCACCAGTGCGTCGGTGCAGGCCACATGTCCGGCACGTTCGTCCTCATCGCCCCAAGTGAGATCAGGTCCTCCTAGCGTCACTTACCATCTCCTCCAATCTTTACATGTCTCCCCTGTTCAATCCCTTTTCAGATTCATTTATGATGTATATGGTTATTTCAGGTGTGTTAGCTTTTTTTAGGATTAGGAATAGGCAAGCATCGTCCGGAACTTGCATGTTGAGGGTGTACATCCACACCTCGCAGGCTTAATTTATTTGATTATCGCAATCATGGTACTCATTCTTTGGCATTATGTTTTGACTTGACAACATGAAGTATTACAATGGTTGTCTCTTCCTTAAGACTGAGGTGATTCTGTGCAGAAGTGGGCATTCTTTTGTTGAAACTCTCAGTATATGTATTTTACCCATCTTG
>NC_061514.1:132118207-132253159 GCF_022539505.1 Lolium rigidum
TTTTTTCCTAGCATTAAGTATTTCCTCAGATATCTCTGTTCGGTTAGTGTTTAATGAAGCAGTCCCTAATCTAGAGTTGTCGCGAATTCGATTGATGTTTTTGCGGCCTCTCTTGGTTTTTAATTTTCCTACCTCATTTGCAATACATGCGCCAGAGTGGTTTCAAAAATTCATAGTTATATAATTATATGGGTGGGAAAGGAGGATTGAGAAGGCTATTGTCCAAGGAGCTCTAATTGTGTGTCTTCGGTGCAGAGTTTGTACAATCATTGTTATTTGTTTGTTCGCATTTATACAAGTGTGAAAATACACATTTCTCACCGACAAGACCTTGGCGTTAGTATAGCTGGAAATGTCATGAAGTAAACATTTTTATATGGTACATATGTTGTATTTTGCAGTGCTGTCAAATGGAAACAAAATATTAGTGCATATATAGTGAATTGATTCCTGGTCTATACTCGACAGCAATGATTTGGTTGGACTACCAAAATTTATATGATTCTTCTAATTTTTTAGTGTGTAGATTAAATAGACTACATGGTCAAATAGGCCTGCTAAGCAGTGGAAGGTTTTGTAGGTTAATCTACCTACAAACTTGGTGTCAGATTATTTGTGCCAATTTCTTAATCCTTTTGTACGTGTATACTACATGAAGCAGTAATATTTCTTATACCAATTATATTAGTTTGGAACAAAATAGCACAATACAGTATGATTTTTTTTTGTATGAATCCCTAAAGAATACTTCTCTATAATATCGCTAGGAATAAGGAAATACTTTAATGTCAGATTTTTCCCGGTGTATAGTTCATATGATGTATTTTTATGTGGTTGCTCTAAAAGGAGAAACAAAATACGATGGTCCAAAATGATTTGATTTCCGATCTTTACTTTGTACCAATGATTAGGATGGTTGACAAAAACTAAAATGGTTGTTTTGATGCTCTGCATGTCACTGCAAATAAAGGCCACCGGAGTGAGACATTTCTAGACTTCCACAACATGGAGTTATCAACAACAATGGCCATGCAGCTTGCAGGTGTTCTTTCCTGTTCTTTTCCATCTTCTATGCCAAGGTTTGATTTCATTATTGTTCGCAAGTTCTTCATGTCCACATTAGTGACTTGTCCATAGTTATATTTCATCATGTCTCTGTTAGTGATCTCTTACAACTCGCACACTGAATTGCATTATTTTCTCATGTTTCCTTTAGGTTCACACACGATTAACTTCCAAGATAATTATTTTGCGACTCGGTTATGTGGGATGATTTTTCATGTAGTACTCTTTATAGGAAATATATGTTGAACTACCGCTGAAGGGGGAGCATATTTATGTGCGATGATGGTTTTTTACTCAGACATGTCAATGGATACTGATTACTTCGATTCAACAATAGGCCTCAAATATATTTGTGGAAACTTGGAGTAATGGTATACAATCTAGCATGGTTACAAAGCCTCTTAGTTCCTGGTCCAATGTTTCCAACCTCAATGCTTAAATTTTGATTGGTGTGAGTGACTGAATTCTTTTCGTCATACATAATGAATCTGGGGTTCTTGAAATATGGTGGAATATTATTTGTAGTTCTATCAATGTAGTTTAATACAACTCAATTGGACATGGGAATTTAGATGGATATAAGCTTGCAAATTTGTGAAAGCTTTCGCTTCTACTATGGCATTGTTCTTACTTGTGGCTAAGCTGTTTGATTTCTATTGCAGTGGCAAGTCTTTCAGTTACTGACATTCTGGTAGAGATGGAATGGATCGAGCAGGTTGCTTGCCCTCACAATGAACGTGCATAGTTCATCTAATTGCTTTACTATGAACCAGGTTTCCTTGGCACATTTTGATTCATTCTTTGCTCACCTACTCCTCTACTTTCAATTTTTTTCCTAGCTTTTTTACTTCTGAACTATTGACTGTTCCACCTATTGCACTTGGTATTGTTCATTTGTTCTTTCAAACTATTTTTGTTTTTAATTTCTAAGCTTCTGATGGTTTTATTATTTTGATTATTAACACACTAATAAATTTCTCATACCATCCTACCTTTCTCTGAATGGCTCTTGGTCACGCCATTGTACACGTACTCCTGTCCACGAGGCTGGTCACTGGCTATCTAGCCTGCTAACTAACAAGAGGAATGACAAGAGGCATACGTGAAGGGAGACGTGTGAGGTTACCTGGGCTGCCTTCTCCTTTCTCAGCTTCTCTCCTCTTCTACATGTTTGGCGATGGTCACCTGGGCGACTGGCACCGAGGAGCACGATGACCTAATGGCAGTGTGGCATGGTGGCCACGACCTTCACCTTATCGATCATTCACCACTACATCATGTGCCTTCTCTATGAGGAAAAGATCATGTGGTGCAAGAGGAGAAGGCAGAAACATTCAGTCACAGAAATTGACGATCACATTGATTCACTTTGGCAGGATATGTAAATTTGTGTCTAAGCTTTATCCTTTTTACACCATAAGGAATAGATGATGATGAATGATGTGCTATCCGAAGCTAGCAAATCCTATGAAACACTCTCAGGATTTGTCTCATGATACATCTACTATTTATTATTTCTACATAGCATCAATTGAGCACGGAGGTGTTGCTCCATTTACTCTTTCCATAGTCGTGTGCCACCATGATGGTTTTTTGTTTTAAGTTGGGTACATGTCGTACAAGCACTCCTATGCCTAGCAAAGAAGCTGAGAGCAGTGGTCCGGGCAGTTCTGCTGGAGGTCGGAGCAAGACAACAGCGAAGAAGAGGAAAGGCAAAGATACAGTTCCAGATGATGATCTTGTAGAGAAGCCACCAAAATTCAATACTGGTACAGTTCAAATTGCAGGTTGGAGGAGACTCAGAGAGGAAAATCCCTATCGTTTCGAGGATAGAACCTACCCTGGTGGTGACAGGGAATTCTGGACCAACACTCAGGCTACCATCTAGGATGAGTCCTACAACTGTCCGGAGCTCATGAGGAATGGCATCATTGTGCAGCCCAAGGCCATCAACAAGGAAGAGCTACTCATGTTCCATGTCAGTAAGTGCCGCTTTGTGGTTGACATTTTGCAGAAGATGAGACTTCTTGATCTAGTATGCTTGAATCCTAGAAACTTTAAGGTTCTTGGGGAGTATTGCCCGATTCATGTCCGTCAGTTCCATTGCACAGTCTTTTTCCATGATGACCCTGCTCACACTATGACTTGGATGACTGGGAAGGAGAAGTATTCTTGCAACTACCTTGACTTCTGTCAAGCAATGGGGTTTGGTAGTGGCCGTGCTCATGGGTTTCATATCCACAGTTAGGAACCATTCACTCATGGTAACATTGCATTTTGCTACCCTCCATAGCCTACACATGCTCCGCCACTCATCTCAATGATGTACTACTCTTACCAAGTGCTTTCCAAGATACTCCGTGAGAGTCTAGTCAGCAAGTCTGGAGACTCAAGTGATTGTTGATCCTACCATCTCAACCTCATGTACTACTGTCGTCCTGAAAATGTTAGGACGATTGATGGCTGTGACTTTCTGATCTACAATGATCTGAGACACTCTGTTTGCAACCGCATGACTCCAAACTTTGCTCGGTATGTTCAGCATCTTATCAATATTGTTGTGCCATCTCCTTACAATAGCAAAGATGAAGTAGTGAAGCTAGAACCTTTCAAGATTCCTCAACAGGGACACAAACTTGAAATCCCTGAGTTGATGCCTTCGGAGCGAAGGTCCAAGGAAAGGCATGACCTGGCTGCTAGTTCCAGCTCCTCTATGTGCCCCAAGCGGGGTGCCTCTCGCTTCTTGGTAAATCTGTGGCAAATGTGAGGAATACCAATGATGTCGTTCATCAAAGCCTTGCCCTGCATCAAGAGACTAGGAGGCGCCAAAATGAATTCATGGCTGCAAGAAACCATCATGTTCCTCCTCCTGGTCCTGAACTAGAGCCTGTGGTTGCTCCAAACTTGGGCGATGCCTCCCATTGATGATGCCATGTTCCAGAATTTTGACCTCTCCCTGTTTGCTCATGGTGGATCTTCACATGGTGTTCCTCCTCCTGCTTCTGATGCTGCTAGGTCTGGCTCCAATGGGTCTGGAGATCGATGATGATGAAGATGGTGATAAAGATGAAGATGAGGATTCCCTACCTACTGGGGAAGGATTCAAATGGGTCTTCTCTCTCCTGCCTTTTTGGTGTTCCGATGCCAAAGGGGGAGAAGAGAGTAGAGTCTAGGATTACGGGTTTCCTGGATGGGTGTTGCCATTTTGCACAAGCCATTGCTATTTTTTTTGCTTATTACTTGGCTTGTGCTATTTGCTTTCCGGAAGCATTTGCTACTTTTAATAATTCGTGTGTGGATAAATTATAATCTCTATGTTGGATGATTATGCTTAATTCTTATATCTTATTATATATATTTGTCTATACCATGCTTGCTTCCTTAAGATATTGGGGGAGCTTCTCATATTCATTAAATGGTGCACTTTGCATTCAAACGCAAATTATCCAAGTGCATACATTATGGGGGAGTTGTATTAATATCTTATATGGAATCAAGGTTCTGAGCTTATCATAATATTTATATGTGACTCTAGCTCGGTTTGTCACCGTATCCAAAAAGGGGGAGATTGTAAGGTTATTTTAGCCTTATCCATTATTTTGGTAACAATGACACCGTAGCTAGAGTAATCGGACTAATACATGCCTACAAGATTATTCTCAGGTATTAGTCTAATAGGCATAATGGTGTAACAATTGAACAAGAAGGTGAAGGGAGACCCCCCACTTCGATGAAATGGTGAACACTAGTTTTCCTCAGGCCGGCGCCTGGTCCGGTGGCACCAGGTGCTGCACCGTCCGGTTCGGCATAGACCGGCTCTGGCGCCGATGCACACCGGGCACATTCCAGGGACTCAGCAGCGCTCACCCGGCTACGGCCCGGCCCCTCGTCCGGTTCCTGCTGGCTGGCCCGGCGCCTATCCCACCGACGTTGTCCTGTGCACCGGACGGCCCAGCGAATGCCGGCTCCTGCGCCATTGACTACCGGAGGACATGTACTGTAAGCCCAGAAGCTCGTCCGGCACTGGCCCGGTGCTAGGCCTGGCGGCTACCGACAAGTCCGGTATGTGGCCCGGCGGCACCGGGTGTGCCACCGGCCAGCAGAGCGGCAGGCCCGACAGACCGGCCTCCTCGACACATTGCTGAGATGGACAAGTGCCCAACGATTGGATTTCAAGTGATACTATATATACTCCTTCTCCTAGCTCAGAACGGTTAGGGCACAACACTACAAACTGTTCTTGAGCTCTCTCTCTCATACTCCATTAATAGAAACACCAAAAGCCTCAGATCTCCCTCTTGCTCCACGCAAACTTAAATCCCTCCGGGGGAAAGCTAGAGGAGGTCTTGATCTATAGTTCCACCGAGCCAAATCTTGTTCCCCTTGTATTCATCAAGATACTTGCTCTCTAGGGTTCCTTGGAAACCCTAGGTAGGCAAAAGTGTTCGGAAGCATTCGGGCTGTGGATTTGCTCCTGACAAGATTGTGAATGTTTGGAGGCTGCCTCAAAGTCTACCACAAGTGAAATAGATATTCCTTCGTGGGATAGGCTCGGAGAAGAAGGTGAGCCTTCGTAGCGTTGGGAAATCCTTCGTGGGATCCCCACATCTCCAAATGTGACGTACATTCTTGCAAACGAAGGGAACAGTGGAATACATTTCTTCTCTGTGTGCTTTCGATTATTCGTAACCGAACTCTTTACTTGTGGCTATATATCATGTGAGAGTCTTCGTGCTTGATTTACTTGTATTATCATCTAGGGTGCCTCACCTAGTTTGCATTAGACTCACCTTTATATTCCACAAAGCCTAATATTGCAAAGAAATAATTAAAACTTGTAGAAACCTATTCACCTCCCCTCTAGATTTACCATCTCTGAACTTACAGTAGGGGTGCTACGTCCTTTGGTATGCCTCGCAACGCCCATTCTTGAAAGAAGTTATTCCGGGGGTACAATTTTGAGCACAACTCATTCATAAGAATCATAAAAATGGAGAATCTTTGCGAGCGTCATTTTAGATGAGCTAGTTATTAAGAAAAAAAATACAGACTTAGAATACTACGGATATTCTTAAAACCCGTCACAAAATGAGCTACCTCCTACGGGTTATATCGCTTTTTGGGCAAATGAGCTAGATCATGACCTTAGTCATGGCATAGTTTGCCAGAACAAGCCCATATTGCCCATAGGCGTGGAACTTGGGCGGGAAGCAATGTTGGCTTTCTAAATTATCATTTCCTAGCCACGGAAAACTGAATTTTTATTTTTCCGAGCGCCGAAGCAGTTTTTTGTGAAGCATCTACAAGAAACGCAGTTTGCAATGGTACGAAATATATCCACAAAATTGGAATACCACTTCTGCACTATGGTTAATATACATGTTGCATGTGTTTGCTTTCTGCGAAGTCATGGTATTTTATAGGGTATCCTTTGCCAATTTTGCTGGAAGCGGGCCAAATTTGAACTAAACGTTCATCTTTCGTTTGTTTAAATTTTTTGAAAAATAATTTTTAGGTCCACGACATGTTGTTTTATGATACAAGTGCCGAAATGGGGTTTTTTTGGGTGAAGCATATACAAGAAACATAATTTTGCAATGATATGAAATCTATGCACAAAATTAGAAGACCAGTTCCGCACTATGGTTCACATACCTGCTGCGTGCGTTCTCTTTCTGCGAGTCATAGTATTTTATACATTGTCCTTTGCCAATTTTTCTGGAAGCATGCTATATTTGAACTTAGCACAATCTTTCGCTTCTTCCAAAAATTGTGCGAAAATCATTTTTAGGTCAAAAACATGTTTTTACCAGAGATAAGATGTTGGTTTCATGCGGCTCCCTCCTGTGTGCCTCACAACTTCCTTTCTTGTGGAAAGTCATTCCGGCTGGTCCAAATTTGAGCACGGCTGTTGCGGTCAGAAATCCACCGGCGAGCAGCGACGGGCAACACAGTAGAGCCGGGAGGCTCCCAGGACTGCGGCTGGCCCTGGTCCCTCGAGCGACGGCCCGCAAAGCCTCGGCACGCACGTCCGATGCTGGTGCAAGGGCGTGCCACCTGACCTATACCTGGTCAGGAAGGTGATGGATTTGTTTCGCTTAGTTTCCTGCATGACATACACGTAAACATTAAATACGAGCCTCGATCTGTTCTCAGGTTGTCCAGTGAATCGGCTCAAGGAGCCGATCCACCCATGATTCGTACGAGGTGTACGATCACATGGTGGTCCTGCTTGATCAATATAAAGCTAAAACGACCTACTACGATTTAGGGTTTTCACCACATAATCGGAACATCCTACGCGTGATTGAGCCTGGCGGCCACGCACGGTGATCATAAACCGACCCTAGACAAGGCCTAAAAACCAACATGAAGTTGATCCCCGGAACATCTCGTCTAGGGCTAGCAAACTACACCCTACGCGCCACTGGATCCTTCAACCCGTTTGTAAGGCCTAACTATGCAGATATTAAACTAATCCTTGAAGAACAAGCAGCAATCATAACGGATCGGATCTACTAAATAACGATCAAGCGAGGTGCCGCCCTTACACCTAAGATAGGTGTAAGGGCGGCTAGACGTCTAAGGGTTGCACGGAACAAATCATATAATATGATGAAACAATGCTAACCCTAACACATCTATGATAACTACGTTGCTCGCCATCAACAAGGCTTCAGTACGAGCAACGCATGAACAGCGAATAAACGTGTACTGCCTAGATCGCAAGATGCGATCTAGGCAGCATGATGCTTACCCGGAAGAAACCCTCGAAACAAGGGAGTTGGCGATACGCCTAGATTGGTTTGTGATGAACGTGATTGTTGTTTATTTCAGAAACCCTAGATACATATTTATAGTCCGTAGACTTTCTAACGTGGGAGTAATCCCAACCGTGCACGAGCCAAATTCTTTCTAACCGACACGTATCCTACTATATTTACAGATACACGGGCAAACTAGCCAAAACTTTGTATACAAGGCCGATTCATGTATTTCTTCCATGTATATTCTTCAAGCCCATCTTAATCGCGGCCCACTGATGACCCACAAGTATAGGGGATCGCAACAGTCTTCGCGGGAAGTAAAACCCAATTTATTGATTCGACACAAGGGGAGACAAAGAATACTTGAAAGCCTTAACAGCGGAGTTGTCAATTCAGCTGCACCTGGAAACAAGACTTGCTCGCAAGAGTTTATCGAGTAGTAACAGTTTTATAGCAAGTAGCAGTAGTAAAATAACAGACAGCAGAGTAACAAAGACAGCAGTAGTGATTTTAGTAAACAGCGAGGATTAAAATACTGTAGGCACGGGAACGGATGACGGGCGTTGCATGGATGAGAGAAACTCATGTAACAATCATAGCAGGGCATTTGCAGATAATAATAAAACGGTATCCAAGTACTAATCAATCAATAGGCATGTGTTCCAATTATAGTCGTACGTGCTCGCAATGAGAAACTTGCACAACATCTTTTGTCCTACCAGCCGGTGGCAGCCGTGCCTCAAGGGAAACTACTGGATATTAAGGTACTCCTTTTAATAGAGTACCGGAGCAAAGCATTAACACTCCGTGAACACATGTGATCCTCACATCACTACCATCCCCTCCGGTTGTCCCAATTTCTGTCACTTCGGGGCCATTGGTTCCGGACAGCGACATGTGTATACAACTTGCAGGTAAGATCATAAACAACGAATATCTTCATGAATCAATAACATGTTCAGATCTGAGATCATGGCACTCGGGCCCTAGTGATAAGCATTAAGCATAACAAGTTGCAACAATATCATAAAAGTAACATCTACGGATACTAGGCACTATGCCCTAACAATCTTATGCTATTACATGACCAATCTCATCCAATCCCTACCATCCCCTTCAGCCTACAGCGGGGAAATTACTCACACATGGATGGGGGAAGCATGGCTGGTTGATGGAGAGGCGTTGGCGGTGATGATGGCGATGATCTCCTCCAATTCCCCGTCCCGGCGGAGTGCCAGAACGGAGACTTCTGGCTCCCGAGACGGAGTTTCGCGATGTGGCGGCGTTCTGGAGGGTTTCTGGCGACTTCGACTTCTCCCCGTGCGTTTTTAGGTCGAGGCCAATAAGTAGTCCGAAGGAGGGCGTCGGAGGCCGGCCGAGGGGGCCACACCATAGGGCCGCGCGGGCCCCCCTAGGCCGCGCCGCCTTATGGTGTGGGGCCCTCGGGCCTCCACTTAATTTGTCCTTCTGGCTCCGTCAGTATTCTGGGAAAATAGGGCCTTCTGTCAAAATCCCGAGATTTTTCCTAAAAGTTGGATTTCTGCACAAAAACGAGACACCAGAACAGTTCTGCTGAAAACATCGTTAATCCGTGTTAGTTGCATCCAAAGTACACAAATTAGAGGCGAAACAACAGCAAAAGTGTTCGGGAAAGTAGATACGTTTTGGACGTATCAACTTCCCCCAAGCTTAGCTTATTGCTTGTCCTCAAGCAATTCAGTTAACAACTGAGCGATAAAAGAACTTTCACGAACACATTTGTTCATATGATGTAAATATTCTCATGCTATGGCTAACACTTAGGCAGTTCATAATAAGATACATGCAAATAAGATCATCCAATAGCTATGTCAATCATGGAAAGGTACCAACAATTAATAATAAGCATCATGAATCATGTATATAAGCAGGATTGCAATGTTCATAAGAGAGTATGATAAAGTGGTATCTCGCTTGCCTGTATTTGATCGGCAAAACATAAATGCCCGGGCACCTCTGGAGTTCATATAAAGACTAGAAGTAGTGATTGTCAAAGATAGAAGCATCAAAGTTATACCACAATCAATCATATTTTGAGACAAGCATATTATACTAAGAATGACAGTTGTGCTCTCAAGAAAGTGCTCAAAGAAAGGATGGAGACACAACATAAAAGTAAGAGATTGACCCTTCGCAGAGGGAAGCAGGGATTAACATGCGCTAGAGCTTTTCATTTGTAAAGCAGGAGTAAAATTATTTTGAGAGGTGTTTGTTGTTGTCAACGAATGGTAATGGGTACACCAACTACCTCGCCAACCGGACTTTCAAGAGCGGCTCCCATGAATTATTTGCATTTTTATGTGGCACTCCTTCCAACCTTTCTTACACAAACCATGGCTAACCGAATCCTCGGGTGCCTGCCAACAATCACATACCATGAAGGAGTGCCCTTTTAGTTTAGTTTTATTATGATGATGACACTCCCCCCAACCTTTGCTTACACAAGCCATGGCTAACCTAATCCTTCGGGTGCCGTCCAACAATCACAAACCATGGAGGAGTATCTATTTAAGTTAATTAATTCGGACTGGGAATCCCATTGCCAGCTCTTTTTGCAAAATTTATTGGATAAGCGGATGTGCCACTAGTCCATATGAGAGTCCGTCAAAAGTAAATGACAAGGTTGAAAGCTAAACACCACTTACTTCCTCATGAGCTATGAAACATAAACACGAATTGAGAAGCATTTTGAAGGTTTTAAAGGTAGCGCATGAGAATTTACTTGGAATGGTTTGAAATGACATGCATAGGTATTTATGGTGGACACTTTGGAATAACTTGGTTTTCATGTGTTTGGAGGTACGAGCAGCGTTCCCGCTCAGTACAAGTGAAGGCTAGCAAAAGACTAGGGAGCGACGAATCAAGAGAGCAATAACTGTCATAATCATGCTTGCGGCAAAATAAATTAACCGAGGCATAAAAGTGATACAAGAACTCTGAAGCAATGTAAATCATGGAGGCTTAATTGACTCTTGTTCAGTCATATTCATGTGTGAGCATGTGCCAAGTTAATTCAAACGAATTATTCAGAGGAGGATACCACAATATCATATCTATCTATGAATAAAACAATGCAAGCAAACATCCATGACATGCTACTCATATTAATAAATTGGAGCTAAACATGAGAGATCATGAACTACTAGACTTTCTTAAATGACATATACCTCACATGAACCAACTAAGCATGCTCACATGGATGAGTATATGTACAAAAATGAAAACAAATAGAGTTCATACCAGCCTCTCACCACAATCAGATTGTCGTAGATCGTCATTATTGCCTTTTCACTTGTGTAGCTTGGATAATATGAAATGAAAACCACGCTCCAGCCACCGAAGACCATTGAACTCATAATGAACTTTACAAACCAAAGAAGAACAGCAAATATTTTTGGTGTTTTCGAATTTGAGAACAAGAACAAAAGGAAACAAGCAAACAAAGCAAAATCTTTTTGGCTTTTCTTATAGCAAACTAGCAATAGCAAATAAAGCGAAATAAATGCAAGAAACCAAAATAAACAAATGGTGAAGAGAAACAACAGAAATATTTTTGATCTTTTTGTGTTTTAGGAAAGAAACAAATCAAGAACAAAAAAATGAAAACTAAAAGAAACATAGAAAAGCGAGATGGCAGAAATCTGCCAAAACCTGACAGCAGTACAGAAATATATTTTTACAAAAATCTTACGTTGCTCAGCTCGAAAAGTGTTAAACTAATGAAAGTTAGATAACAACCTGGGGAACCTGCACAAAAATTGGCAGCTCAAAATAACGTTCTGGCTGTGCGCACGAATTTTTCTAGTAACAGTCCAGAATCTGTTTTCAGGCAGCACTTCCCCAAATATCATCTCCCTCTCATTAGAAAACCACTCAAAGAGACTAAACAAGTATGTACAAGTATCCAGCAACCATAATATGCAAAGAATGAGTGATGCTGGTATACCTCCCCCCAAGCTTAGGCTTTTGGCCTAAGTGGAGTTCAATCCCATCGACCCCATGAGGTAGTATCTCCGTAGTACGACGAAGATGGATCATATTCCGAGTATGTGCTAGAAGAAGCACCCGGATACGTGACGGTATAGTCGTAGGAGGGCTCGGCGTCCTCGGAGTCATGCTGCTGGTGGAAGTCTTCACTACTAGGAAAAGGCTTACCGCCGGCGACCTAAAAAGACTTACCGACGGCACTTTCGGATTCGCCGGCGATAACCTCGCCGGTGGTAAGTGGTTACCGCCGGCACCTTCGGTTTCGCCAGCGGTAATGTGACGTTATCCCCGGCGCTTTCGTGTACTCGCCGGCGGTATTTGTTACCACCAGCACCTCCCTACTCGCCGGTGGTATTTTAAGTTACCCCCGGCACATAGGCAAAGGCGCCAGCGGTATGTTGAATAGGATTTAAAAAAAAGGCACGGAAATATAAAAAAATGTGTAGCAGTCAACACATTGTTTAAAGCAAAATATCACGCTCCAACGTCCAAACAGACATCTGGTTACATTACCTTATAGTTGAACAATCAAACAGTAGTGAATTACATCTATTAAATTACAACTGTGTAAATAAACTTTCTCTATGCCCTCAAGGTACCCCAGGAAATGGTCGATGTGGCGTGTTGTCTTCTCTGCAACACCTGCTGACAAACCAATGTGTCTTATACATTTGAAGTAGTAATAACCAGAATATCACACAGTATTCTTGGATTCAATTCTCAACATCTGACAGTACACTTGGATATAACTCATTTGTTAAGAAAACAAAATTAACATTCCCATAGTACTTGTCATTGGATTCAATTCTTAGCATATGCTACCAATTAGAAAACGAAATGTAGATGTGTACATGTTTATATTACAGCTAGACCTACAACAATGTTTGTGCTGCTTTGTCACACAACAACCAGGATAATTACACATCTAGCAAATCCATTATCTAAAGGAATAACTATCAGGTTTCACCAAAGCAATTAACAGATTTTACCACACCTAGCAAATCCACTATCTAAGTCGTACACCCAAAGTGGTGCAGCAGCAAGGAATTATCTTGGTACTGCACTAAGACGCAGATAAAATTACAGAAATGAAATGAGATCCAGAGAGGTGGGTAAGGTGGTTGAACCTGAAGCAGGAGAGGACAGCGGCGAGCGGCGACGAGCTCATACCCCAGCAACTTGATCGAATGGCAGCGGAGTTGGTGTCGCCTGGGCAGAGATGTGGGGCTCCCGCCTCTATGCCGGCGCCGTGGTTGCTCTTGCATCTGCGCCGGCCACGTCCTCGAGCTCGACGGCGGCAACCTTGTCCTCGATCCGAATGCGAAGATTATCTCCCACTACGGCGTCCGCGTGCTATGGCGCGGAAGCTCTCTCCTCGCGCTCGCTAGGCCTGTGACCAGCCTCCTCGAGCTCGACGGTAGCGGTGCTCTTACCCGCTGCGTGCTCGGCAGTGCGGCCGTGTTGGTGCCGTGCTCGTCCTCGGTGGCGACCACATGCAAGGGAGGAACCCTTTCCTCGCGCTTGACGCAGCGGCCTGCTGGAGCCCTCCGTGCCTCGCGCCTCCTCCTCGGGGTCACCAGCGGCTGGCTAGCGGAGGCGTCTCTGCGTCGCTCAACCGCAGCCTGGCGCAAGGGAAGAGCCATAACCTCGCTCTTGATGGCGACGGCCTGGTGGAGCCGCGCGCCTCCTCCTTGCTGCAATGGTGCCGCTCATGAGTTATGTCTCAGATGTGTATGACATCCTGCAGCAAAGAGGAACACTTGTTTAGCTGTATATGTGATGACAACCAACATTGGTAGAAGAAACAATTACTTCCAAAGGAAATGAGCAAGTATGTTATAACCTGATTGTCTTTCACCAAGCAGTCTAACTAACACAAAATTTGTCACAGAACAATTCGCAACCCAATATTCATGCTTCATGGGCGTGTACTACAGCAGCAGCAAGTCAGAATATGATTTGCAATCGTGCGTGATGCAAGCCAGACTAGAGAGAGGCAGAGATATACATACCGAGGGTGATGTCGCACCCGCCGAAGAACTCGCCGTCGGTGTAGAGCTGCGGGAAGGTGGGCCAGCTGGAGTATTCCTTGAGCCCCTGTCGCAGCGCGTCGTTGGAGCACGTCGAGCGTCTCGAAGGGCACGTCGAGCGAGCGCAGGATCTGCAAGACGGTGTGGGAGAATCCGCACTGCGGGAAGTCCTTGGTCCCCTTCATGAACAGCACCACCTTGTGCGCCCCCACAACCTTGTCCAGCGTCTCCCGCATGTCCGGGCCCCCGCCTGCCGCCGCCAGGCACCGCACCGGCCGGGCGCCGAGGCTGAGGCGCAGGGTCAGAGGTCGAGGGGCACACGCCGCGAAACTCAGGGAGCGTGGACGGGTGGATACGGGGGTCCGGAGGGACGCGCCGGCGAGTGGGGCCGCGGCTGGGGCTGAGACGGCGGCCATGGCGGTGGCGTGTGGAGGTCGCGCGCCGGCGGCGAGAGATGTGAGGCGTGCCTGGACGGGGAGGGAGGAGACGGCGGCGGATTTTCTTCCGTGGGAGTTTGACCGAGAGAGACAGAGAGGAGAGAGGAACGGTGGACAGGAGAAGATGAGGAAGAGATAAGGCTGGTGCGGATGCGGTAATTTTGGCTCGGATGGCTCATACGAGCACATTACCCCCGGCGTTGGACGCGGTTTCGCTGGTGGTAGGGCCCATTACCGCCGGCACCAACGGGCCACAAACGCCAGCGGTAAGTGAAGGCTAGGTGGCCCACCCTGGCATGGCTTACCCCCGGCATCTCCGGTTCGCGTTCGCCGGCGGTAGAGCCCGGTACCCCTAGCGCTTTTGGGTCCAATTCGCCGGCGGTAAGGCCAGGCCCAATTGGGTCCCCGCGACCCATTATATCGCTGGCACCTTCGTGCCCAACTCGCCGGCGGTAATGGAGGCACCCCCGGCGCCATCCTTTCAGTCTCGCCGGCGGTAGGGTTAGGCCCCCCTGGAAGGCATTACCGCTGGCATCTTCAAATCGTATTTGCCGGCGGTAAGGGGTGCGGCTATAAGCCTTTTCCTAGTAGTGCTTGTATCTTCATATGTTCATCCACCTCCTCCTTAGTGCGCGACCATGGTTGCCTGTCAATACAGAACAAACCTGGCTGGGGAAGAGGGATTTCTTTCTCATCCCCGTCAGCAAACAACATTCTATAGACCATATTATCTAAAATGGAATCGGTGGTAACAAAATGATGGCTTTTCATAGCAGTGATATCAAGCCTCCTAGGAGTTAATGGCACATCATTAGGATCAATAGGAAGTCTTAAATGTGTTAAAATGCGCAGTGCAATAGTTCCTCCAAAAATAGGCCCCCTGTTAGACAGGCGGCGAGCAATAAGAGAACCAAGATGATAAGATGTCCGTCCAGTAAGTGCAATATTCAAGAAAGCAAGATGGTAACTAGAAATATTGCTAGTGTTATCCCTACCAAGTATGCTAGTAGCAATGTAATATGCAAAATATTTAATGGCGGGGAGTTGAATGTTCCTTATCTTGCCCCGCTGAATGGTGCGACAATCATCATTGGTGATCCCTCGATAGAGCTCCAACAAGTACCGGGGGTTGTCATCAATCCTCCTTGCTGTACCTACAGGGGCAATATCTAATGCACGACAAAATGTTTCCAATTCCATAGTAATAGGATTATCATAAATCTTGAATGCAACAGTCGGCTCATATTGCGTGTTTTGGAACTTGAAGCTTTCTACGAAGATTTTGGTGAGCATGTAGTATTGCTCCCTTTCATCTCCCACGTAGGTGGCTAAACCCGCCTTGTTGACAAGGGTGAAGAAATCATCCAGTATCCCTGCATTTGTCAGAAAATCATAACATGGGAAGGATGAAGCATTAGGAGCCCCATTGTCCTCTTCGGGCGCGAAGCTAGGCGCGATGATGTCCTCATTGTACGATCGCCTAATTTGGGTGGCGGTCCTAGAAGGCCTCCCGGTGCTGGTTGTTCCTTTTTTGAACAATTCTCCAAAGTTGAACTTCTTCATCTCTTTTCTGAAATTTTCAACAAGTGATATAAAATCTGATTTGGTGACATATAGTTGAGGGAAACTACCATAGGAACTTGCTAGAGTACTAATCATGCATCAAAACTAATTTCTACCACTTAGAACAAGCATGCAAGCTCACTAAACATGTTACCTACAGCAGCAAAATATTCAAGTTATACTCCACCAAACAAAATTCTATTTGGATAATCGAAGGAGTCACATACCAAAGAGCAAATGTGCCAAATTTCAGAAAGAAATCTGGGCTGAGCAAAGAGATCGAGAAATCCTGAGCTCTTGAGCAAAAAAGCGAGTGAGATAAAGCTGGTTCGAGTTTTTTCGGGAGAGAGAAGATGCTTTGGGAGAAAGAGATGAAATAATGGGGCAAGGAGGGGCCCACACCACGGGGTGGCGCGCCCACCTCCTTGGCCGCGCCGGCTGGTGGTGTGGCACCCAGTGGTGCCCCACAGGTCATCCTCTGGTGCTCCCAGGTGCCTCGTCGAAAAATAGGACCAACGGTGTAATTTTTGCGAATTTTTGAAAACTTTGAAAAATGCACATTTCTGGGTATTAAGTTTATTATTACTGGCCAGGAAAAATTTTGAAATCTCCAATTAACTAAGGAACTTTGCAAATTAAAAGTGCTACAGCAACTAGAGCAAGTGGAGGAAGAAAGAGATGTTGTTTACCTCCTCTATGCATATAAAAAGTATTTGTTAACAAGGTTGATCAAGTCTTGCCACCAAATAAATTTTACATAGCATAAGAAGAAATAAACCTCAAATCAATCATGTTACCTTGAATTGTATTGATATGGATCCAATCACAAGAGTTTGATATTCTTCTTTAGGCTCATATATAGGGCAATCGATAGTTCCAACTTTGATAGTTCTCACACTAGAAATAGTATTAACTCCGCATGCTTTTTCAATCCTCTTGGGGAAATAGACGGTGTGTTCCTTATCATCAACATTGAAAGTAACCTTTCCTTTATTGCAATCAATAACAGCCCCTGCGGTGTTAAGAAAAGGTCTCCCAAGAATAATAGACATATTATCATCTTCAGGCATTTCCAACACAACAAAATCAATTAATATCAAGCAGTTATTAGTAACTTGAACAGGAACATCCTCACATATACCAACAGGAATAGCAGTAGATTTATCAGCCATTTGCAAAGATATATCAGTAGGTATCAACTTATCTAAGTAAAGTCTCTTATAAAGAGAAAAAGGCATAACACTAACACCGGCTCCCAAGTCACATAGAGCAGTTTTAACATAATTATTCTTAATAGAACAAGGAATAGTAGGTATACCTGGGTCGCCAAGCTTCTTTGGAACCTTACCGTTAAAAGAGTAATTAGCAAGCATAGTGGAAATCTCCTCATTAGGAATTTTCCTTTTGTTAGTAACAATATCTTTCATATACTTTGAATAAGGAGGCAATTTAATAGCATTGATGTCTACGTTCCCCCTCCTTTCCTGTAGACAGTGTTGGGCCTCCAAGAGCAGAGGTTTGTAGAACAGCAGCAAGTTTCCCTTAAGTGGATACCCAAGGTTTATCGAACTCAGGGAGGAAGAGGTCAAAGATATCCCTCTCATGCAACCCTGCAACCACAAAGCAAGAAGTCTCTTGTGTCCCCAACACACCAAATAGGTGCACTAGTTCGGCGAAGAGATAGTGAAATACAGGTGGTATAAATAAGTATGAGCAGTAGCAACGGTGCCGGAAAAGTGCTTGGCGTGTAGTTGATGGTGGTGGTATTGCAGCAGTAGTAACGCGATAAAACGAGTAAACAAGCGATAGTAACGCAGCAGTAGTAAACAAGCGGTAGTAACTCAGCAGTATTTAGGAACAAGGCCTAGGGATTACACTTTCACTAGTGGACACTCTCAACATTGATCACATAACAGAACAGATAAATGCATACTCTACACTTTTGTTGGATGATGAACACATTGCGTAGGATTACACGAACCCTCAATGCCGGAGTTAACAAGCTCCACAATAATGCTCATGTTTAAGTAACCTTTAGTGTAAGATAGATCAACGCTACTAAACCAAGTACTAGCATAGCATGCACACTTGTCACCTTCATGCATATGTAGGAGGAATAGATCACATCAATATTATCATAGCAATAGTTAACTCCATAATCTACAAGAGATCATGATCATAGCATAAACCAAGTACTAACACGGTGCACGCACTGTCACCTTTGCACACATGCAGGAGGAATAAACTACTTTAATAACAAATCACTAGAGTAGCACATGGATAAATTGTGATACAACATGTTGCAATCTTAAAGAGATATAAATAAGCACCTCACTATGCCATTCAATGAGTAAGTATTCTGTGAAATCTAGCCTAAGAGACCCACACGGTGCACACACTGGTCACCTTTACACACGTGGGACGAGGAGTCTCCGGAGATCACATAAGTAAAACTCACTTGACTAGCATAATGACATCTAGATTACAAGCATCATCATATGAATCTCAATCATGTAAGGCAGCTCATGAGATTATTGTATTGAACTACATAGGAGAGAGATGAACCACATAGCTACCGGTACAGCCCCGAGCCTCGATGGAGAACTACTCCCTCCTCATGGGAGCAGCAGCGGTGATGGAGATGGCGGTGGAGATGGCAGCGGTGTCGATGGAGAAGCCTTCCGGGGGCACTTCCCCGCTCCGGCAGCGTGCCGGAACGGAGATCCTGTCCCCCAGATCTTGGCTTCGCGATGGCGGCGGCTCCGGCAGGTTTCGTGGGTTTCGTCAATTGGTATCGGGTTTTCTGATCCGGGGGCTTTTTATAGGCGGAGAGGCGGCGCGGGAAGGTCGAAGGGGGTCCACACCCTAGGGGGCGCGGGCCCCCTAGGCCGCGCCGGGGTATGGTGTGGTGGGCCCGTGCCCCCCTCCGGTCCCTCTCGTGTGTTCCGGATGCTTCCGGGGATTCTAAGATCTTTGGCGTTGATTTCGTCCGATTCCGAGAATATTTCGTTACTAGGATTTCGAAACCAAAAACAGCAGAAAACGAGAACCGGCACTTCGGCATCTTGTTAATAGGTTAGTTCCGGAAAATGCACGAATATGACATAAAGTGTGCATATAACATGTAGATAACATCAATAATGTGGCATGGAACACAAGAAATTATCGATACGTTGGAGACGTATCAGCATCCCCAAGCTTAGTTCCGCTCGTCCCGAGCAGGTAAAACGATAACAAAGATAATTTCTGGAGTGACATGCCATCATAAACTTGATCATACTATTTGTAAAGCATATGTAGTGAATGCAGCGATCAAAACAATGTATATGACATGGGTAAACAAACTGAATCATAAAGCAAAGACTCTTCATGAATAGCACTTCAAGACAAGCATCAATAAGTCTTGCATAAGAGTTAACTCATAAAGTAATAATTCAAAGTAAAGGTATTGAAGCAACACAAAGGAAGATGAAGTTTCAGCGGTTGCTTTCAACTTATAACATGTATATCTCATGGATAATTGTCAATGCAAAGCAATATAACAAATGCAATATGCAAATATGTAAGAATCAATGCACAGTTCACACAAGTGTTTGCTTCTTGAGGTGGAGAGAAGTAAGTGAACTGACTCAACATAAAAGTAAAAGAATGGTCCTTCAAAGAGGAAAGCATTGATTGCTATATTTGTGCTAGAGCTTTGATTTTGAAAACATATAGAGAGCATAAAAATAAAGTTTTGAGAGGTGTATGTTGTTGTCAACGAATGGTAGCGGGTACTCTAACCCCCTTGCCAGACAAACCTTCAAAGAGCGGCTCCCATTTTATTTTATTTTTGGGTGGCACTCCTTCCAACCTTTCTTTCACAAACCATGGCTAACCGAATCCTCGGGTGCCTGCCAACAATCTCATACCATGAAGGAGTACCTTTTTATTTTAGTTTTATTATGATGACACTCCTCCCAACCTTTGCTTACACAAGCCATGGCTAACCGAATCCTTCGGGTGCCGTCCAACAATCACATACCATGGAGGAGTGTCTATTTTTGTTAATTAATTTGGGACTGGGAATCCCATTGCCAGCTCTTTTTGCAAAATTATTGGATAAGCGGATGAAGCCACTAGTCCATTGGTGAAAGTTGCCCAACAAGATTGAAAGATAAACACCACATACTTCCTCATGAGCTATAAAACATTGACACAAATAAGAGGTAATAAATTTTGAATTGTTTAAAGGTAGCACTCAAGCAATTTACTTTGGAATGGCGGAGAAATACCATGTAGTAGGTAGGTATGGTGGACACAAATGGCATAGTGTTGGCTCAAGTATTTGGATGCATGAGAAGTATTCCCTCTCGATACAAGGTTTAGGCTAGCAAGGTTGTTTGAGGCAAACACAAGGATGAACTAGTACAGCAAAACTCACATAAAAGACATATTACAAGTATTATAAGACTATACATCGTCTTCCTCGTTGTTCAAACACCTTACTAGAAATTATCTAGACCTTAGAGAGACCAATTATGCAAACCAAATTTTAGCATGCTCTATGTATTCTTCACTAATAGGTGCAAAGTATATGATGCAAGAGCTTAAACATGAGCACAACAATTTCCAAGTATCACATTACCCAAGACATTATAGCAAATTACTACATGTATCATTTTCCAATTCCAACCATATAACAATTTAACGAAGAGGAAACTTCGCCATGAATATTATGAGCTAAGAACACATGTGTTCATACGAACCAGCGGAGCGTGTCTCTCTCCCACACAAGCATGATGTAATCAATTTATTCAAACAAAAACAAAAATAGAAACAAACAAACGGACGCTCCAAGTAAAGTACATAAGATGTGATGGAATAAAAATATAGTTTCGGGGAGGAACCCGATAATGTTGTCGATGAAGAAGGGGATGCCTTGGGCATCCCCAAGCTTAGACGCTTGAGTCTTCTTGATATATGCAGGGGTGAACCACCGGGTGCATCCCCAAGCTTAGAGCTTTCACTCTCCTTGATCATGTTATATCATCCTCCTCTCTTGACCCTTGAAAACTTCCTCCACACCAAACTCGAAACAACTCGTTAGAGGGTTAGTGGACAATAAAAATTCACATGTTCAGAGGTGACACAATCATTCTTAACACTTCTGGACATTGCATAAAGCTACTGGACATTAATGGATCAAAGAAATTCATCCAACATAGCAAAAGAGGCAATGCGAAATAAAAGGCAGAATCTGTCAAAACAGAACAGTCCGTAAAGATGGATTTTATTAGGCCACCAGACCTGCTCAAACGAAAATGCTCAAATTGAATGAAAGTTGCGTACATATCTGAGGATCATGCTCGTAAATTGGCATAATTTTCTGAGCTTCCTGCAGGGCAGTGGGCTCAGATTCGTGACAGCAAAGAAATCTGGAACTGCGCAGTAATCCAAATCTAGTACTTACTTTTCTATCAACGGCTTAACTTGGCACAACAAAACACAAAACTAAGATAAGGAGAGGTTGCTACAGTAGTAAACAACTTCCAAGACACAAATATAAAACAAAGTACTGTAGCAAAATAACACATGGGTTATCTCCCAAGAAGTTCTTTCTTTATAGCCATTAAGATGGGCTCGAGCAGTTTTAATGATGCACTCGCAAGAGATAGTATGTGAAGCAAAAGAGAGCATCAAGAGGCAAATTCAAAACACATTTAAGTCTAACATGCTTCCTATGCATAGGAATCTTGTAAATAAACAAGTTCATGAGGAGCAAAGTAACAAGCATAGGAAGATAAAACAAGTGTAGCTTGAAAAATTTCAGCACATAGAGAGGCATTTTAGTAACATGAAAATTTCTACAACCATATTTTCCTCTCTCATAATAACTTTCAGTAGCAACATGAGCAAACTCAACAATATAACTATCACATAAAGCATTCTTATCATGAGTCTCATGCATAAAATTATTACTCTCCACATAAGCATAATCAATTTTATTAGTTGTAGTGGGAGCAAATTCAACAAAGTAGCTATCATTATTATTCTCATCAAGTGTAGGAGGCATAGTATAATCACAACAAAATTTACTCTCAGCAGTAAGTTGTACCAAAAGACCACTATTATTATCATCATCAGAAATAGGAGGCAAAGTATCATCAAAGAAAATTTTCTCCTCAATGCTTGGGGGACTAAAAATATCATGCAAACCAGCTTCCCCAAGCTTAGAACTTTCTATATTATTGTCAACAATGTTGTTCAAAGCGTTCATACTAATATTACTACCAGCATGCAAAGAAGATTTCATAGGTTTTTTAATTTTCGCATCAAACAATCCATGTTTTAAATCAGGAAATAGAATAAGAAGCTCACTCTTGTACATTATGCCAAACTAGTGTAAACAAGAAACAAAAAGATGCAATTGCAGGATCTAAAGGAAATAGCTCCGAGCACACACACAACGGCGCCGGAAAAATACTTTACACCGGGACCGTAGTATGAGAGCCTTTTACCTTTCCTCCCCGGCAACGGCGCCGGAAAAGTGCTTGATGTCTACGTTCCCCCTCCTTTCCTGTAGACGAGTGTTGGGCCTCCAAGAGCGAGAGGTTTGTAGAACAGCAGCAAGTTTCCCTTAAGTGGATACCCAAGGTTTATCGAACTCGGGGAGGAAGAGGTCAAAGATATCCCTCTCATGCAACCCTGCAACCACAAAGCAAGAAGTCTCTTGTGTCCCCAACACACCAAATAGGTGCACTAGTTCGGCGAAGAGATAGTGAAATACAGGTGGTATAAATAAGTATGAGCAGTAGCAATGGTGCCAGAAAAGTGCTTGGCGTGTAGTTGATGGTGGTGGTATTGCAGCGAGTAGTAACGCGATAAAACAATAAACAAGCGGTAGTAACGCAGCGGTAGTAAACAAGCGAGTAGTAACTCAGCAGTATTTAGGAACAAGGCCTAGGGATTACACTTTCACTAGTGGACACTCTCAACATTGATCACATAACAGAACATATAAATGCATACTCTACACTTTTGTTGGATGATGAACACATTGCGTAGGATTACACGAACCCTCAATGCCGGAGTTAACAAGCTCCACAATAATGCTCATGTTTAAGTAACCTTTAGTGTAAGATAGATCAACGCTACTAAACCAAGTACTAGCATAGCATGCACACTTGTCACCTTCATGCATATGTAGGAGGAATAGATCACATCAATATTATCATAGCAATAGTTAACTCCATAATCTACAAGAGATCATGATCATAGCATAAACCAAGTACTAACACGGTGCACGCACTGTCACCTTTGCACACATGCAGGAGGAATAAACTACTTTAATAACAAATCACTAGAGTAGCACATGGATAAATTGTGATACAACATGTTGCAATCTTAAAGAGATATAAATAAGCACCTCACTATGCCATTCAGTGAGTAAGTATTCTGTGAAATCTAGCCTAAGAGACCCACACGGTGCACCCACTGTCACCTTTACACACGTGGGACGAGGAGTCTCCGGAGATCACATAAGTAAAACTCACTTGACTAGCATAATGACATCTAGATTACAAGCCTCATCATATGAATCTCAATCATGTAAGGCAGCTCATGAGATTATTGTATTGAACTACATAGGAGAGAGATGAACCACATAGCTACCGGTACAGCCCCGAGCCTCGATGGAGAACTACTCCCTCCTCATGGGAGCAGCAGCGGTGATGGAGATGGCGGTGGAGATGGCAGCGGTGTCGATGGAGAAGCCTTCGGGGGCACTTCCCCGCTCCGGCAGCGTGCCGGAACGGAGATCCTGTCCCCCGGATCTTGGCTTCGCGATGGCGGCGGCTCTGGCAGGTTTCTGTGGGTTTCGTCAATTGGTATCGGGTTTTCTGATCCAGGGGCTTTTTATAGGCGGAGAGGCGGCGCAGGAAGGTCGAAGGGGGGTCCACACCCTAGGGGGGCGCGGGCCCCCCCTAGGCCGCGCCAGGGTATGGTGTGGTGGGCCTGTGCCCCCCCTCTGGTCCCTCTCGTGTGTTCTGGATGCTTCCGGGGATTCTAAGATCTTTGGCGTTGATTTCGTCCGATTCCGAGAATATTTCGTTACTAGGATTTACGAAACCAAAAACAGCGAGAAAACGAGAAGCGGCACTTCGGCATCTTGTTAATAGGTTAGTTCCAGAAAATGCACGAATATGACATAAAGTGTGCATATAACATGTAGATAACATCAATAATGTGGCATGGAACACAAGAAATTATCGATACGTTGGAGACGTATCAAGCATCGATCAAAGGGATTTGCAAGAATAAAGGTTTCATCCAATCACAAAATTTATTATAGTGTTCTTCTTCCTTTGATTTTAGTTTCTTAGCAGGAAAAGGCATTTGCTTTTGAACCCAAGGTTCTCTTTCATTACCATGTTTCTCGGCAATAAAATCTTCTTTAGTGTACTTTTTATTTTTAGCATGCTTTTCGGGTTCTTCTTCAACCTCTTCTTTATCGGGAGTATCATTCTTATCATTATCTTTATCATGCTCATTACCACTTTCGGTTTCAGCATCGAAATAGAAATACTATTAGGATCATTAACGAGGTTCAGAGGATTCTACAACATTCTTATGTTTCTTTTTCTTTTTCTTAGATGGAGCACTAGTTTTAGTTCGTTGAGAATCTTGTTCAATTCTTTTGGGATGCCCTTCGGGATATAGAGGATCCTGGGTAGAGACACCACCTCTAGTTGTTACTTCGTAAGCATGTTTTTTCTTTAGCATTATTTCCCAACAAGTCATTTTGCACTTTAGTGAGTTGATCAATTTGAGTTTGAACCATATGAAAATGTTTAACAAGCATCTTAACATCATTGGAGGTTCTCTCCACAATATCATGCAATTCACTAATAGCTTGAGAATTTTCCATTAGATGATTCTCTACTCTCATATTAAAATTTTATTGCTTAACAATATAATTATCAAACTCATCTAAGCATTGCGCGGGAGGTTTTGAATACGGAATATCTTCCCTAGTAAAGCGCTGAAGGGAATTTACCTCAATCATGGATGAAGGGGGAATTATCTCACATATATCTTCTATGGGAGGAAGATACTTCACATCTTTAGATTTAATACCTTTCTCCTTGAGAGACTTCTTGGCTTCCCTCATATCTTCATCATTCAATTTAATTAAACCCCTCTTCTTCAATATTGGCGTTGGAGTTGGTTCAGGCGTAGTCCAATCATCATGATTCCGGCCTATTTTAGCCAATAATTCTTCGACGTCGTCCGGAGTTCTTTTCCTGAAAACACAACCAACACAACTATCCAGGTATGCCCTAGACTCAATGGTTAGTCCACTATAAAATATATCAAGTAAATCATGCTTTTCCAAATCATGATCAGGCCGAGCTCTAATAAGAGAACAAAATCTCGCCCAAGCCTCGGGCAATTTCTCTCCATCTTCCTGGTCAAAATTATAGATTCTGTGCAAAGCAATATGTTGAGCACTAGCAGGAAAGTATTTCCGGAAGAAAACATCAAGCAATTCTTTTGGACTTTTAATAGAATTAGGTGGCAAACTATTATACCAAGTTTTAGCGTCATCCTTTAATGAGAATGGAAAGATTTTAGCAACAAAGTAAGTGCGCTTCTTAACATCATCAGAAAACAAGCTACTCAGAGTAGATAACTCAATCATGTGTTCAACATCACTTTCTTTTTCAGTACCACAAAAGGGTGTTTTCTCAACAATAGCTATATGAGATAGATCAAGAGAAAAATCATAATCTTTATCCTTAATGTTTATAGGAGATGTGGCAAACTTAGGATCGAGAGACAGTTTATATCTAACGAGCATGTTACTGCAAGCAACTTCTTAATTTTTCTTGCATCAGTAGTAGCATTGCATTTTTCAATAAAATCATCATCAAGTTCCACATAATCTTCATCAAGATCATCACTAGAGTATTCAAGTTCGGGTGAATTAACGAGGTGTAGTAACATCGGGAGTTTCGGTATTTTCAATTTGTCTATACCTAGCAATTGTAGCATCTAGAAAAGTTCCCAATGAACCACTATCATCAAGCACAGCGGAAGCATCATCAATATTATAAGAGTTTTTAGATTCAGCGAAGTACCAGCATTTGAAGCTTGTGGTGGTGAAACAAGTTTACTTATCACGAGATGGTGAATCAAGAGCAGCAGAGGTACTCGAGTTGTACCTTTTCTTGTAGTGGATGGTAATATGGCGACCTTAGTATCGCGAGGTTTACCCATGATGGAGAATTTGCAGCGAACAATATCAATCCAAGTGAACTTCCAAATAAAGCTATGCTCCCCGAGCAACGGCGCCGAGAAAATAGTCTTGATGACCCACAAGTATAGGGGATCGCAACGAGTCTTCGCGGGAAGTAAAACCCAATTTATTGATTCGACACAAGGGGAGACAAAGAATACTTGAAAGCCTTAACAGCGGAGTTGTCAATTCAGCTGCACTGGAAACAGACTTGCTCGCAAGAGTTTATCGATAGTAACGGTTTTATAGCGAGTAGCAGTAGTAAAATAACGAGCGACGAGTAACAAAGACAGCAGTAGTGATTTTAGTAAACGAGCGGGATTAAAATACTCGTAGGCACGGGGACGGATGACGGGCGTTGCATGGATGAGAGAAACTCATGTAACAATCATAGCGAGGGCATTTGCGGATAATAATAAAACGGTATCCAAGTACTAATCAATCAATAGGCATGTGTTCCAATTATAGTCGTACGTGCTCGCAATGAGAAACTTGCACAACATCTTTTGTCCTACCAGCCGGTGGCAGCCGGGCCTCAAGGGAAACTACTTGGATATTAAGGTACTCCTTTTAATAGAGTACCGGAGCAAAGCATTAACACTCTGTGAACACATGTGATCCTCACATCACTACCATCCCCTCCGGTTGTCCCAATTTCGTCACTTCGGGGCCATTGGTTCCGGACAGCGACATGTGTATACAACTTGCAGGTAAGATCATAAACAACGAATATCTTCATGAATCAATAACATGTTCAGATCTGAGATCATGGCACTCGGGCCCTAGTGACAAGCATTAAGCATAACAAGTTGCAACAATATCATAAAAGTAACATCTACGGATACTAGGCACTATGCCCTAACAATCTTATGCTATTACATGACCAATCTCATCCAATCCCTACCATCCCCTTCAGCCTACAGCGGGGGAATTACTCACACATGGATGGGGGAAGCATGGCTGGTTGATGGAGAGGCGTTGGCGGTGATGATGGCGATGATCTCCTCCAATTCCCCGTCCCGGCGGAGTGCCAGAACGGAGACTTCTGGCTCCCGAGACGGAGTTTCGCAATGTGGCGGCGTTCTGGAAAGTTTCTGGCGACTTCGACTTCTCCCCGTGCGTTTTTAGGTCGAGGCCAATAAGTAGTCCGAAGGAGGGCGTCGGAGTCCGGCCGAGGGGGCCACACCATAGGGCCGCGCGGCCCCCCTAGGCCGCGCCGCCTTATGGTGTGGGGCCCTCGGGCCTCCACTTGATTTGTCCTTCTGGCTCCGTCAGTATTCTGGGAAAATAGGGCCTTCTGTCAAAATCCCGAGGTTTTTCCTGAAAGTTAGATTTCTGCACAAAAACGAGACACCAGAACAGTTCTGCTGAAAACAACGTTAATCCGTGTTAGTTGCATCCAAAGTACACAAATTAGAGGCGAAACAACAGCAAAAGTGTTCGGGAAAGTAGATACGTTTTGGACGTATCACCCACCTCTGATCCGGTCAAATTCTGGTGATAACACATGCCCCCCTGGTTTTGGAAATGACAATTCCAAAATCACTCTGTTTTTCGCTTTCTTCGTCGTGTCAAATCCGGGCAGAACAGAACCGCCACGGTATCCCTTCATCATGATACCTTGCCTTCTCAACTTCTCCGCATGATTTGATGGTTTTGGCACTACATCCTCGGGAACCGCTGCAGCATTGAATCATCTCCACTATATCGCCTCTATTTTAACCGCATCCTGCAGTTCACCTCTTCATCCCCTTCGCATTAGCACTCCAAAAGCCCTCCTCTACCACCATGTCTTCTTCCTCCTCTGCCTCGTCGGGTCTTTCCACCCAGTCCTCCTCCTCCCGCGAGCCGACGCCGGAGCGGGACCCGGAGGAGGCCCACGAGGCCTACATTCGCCGCGCCATAGAAGACGGGGACGAGCCCAGTCACGACTTCTCCGTCTGGTCTGAGGACGACAAGTCCTCGACCGACGGGGAAAGTGACCTCCGCTTCCTTGCCGACGGGGAAACGGAGGAGGAGAGCGATGACGATCGCTTCTCCTGGGACGACTTCACCTCCTTCGAGGAGGAGGAGGAGGAGGAGGACGACACCTCCTCCGATGAACCGCCGGCCAAGCGCTTCTGCCCCTGGCCGGGGAACCTCAGCGACTTCGATAGCGACGACGACGCTGACGAGGAGGACGAGGACAACGAGGGCCCTCCCGGCGGCCGCGGCAGCAGCGACGACGAGCCAGCCGGGAGTAGCACCGACAGCGGCGACGACGGCGACGACGAGGGCAGCGACGGCCCATAGATAGGACCCTTAGCATAGGATCGGTAGTAGTAGATGGGGCAATGTATCCCCTGGTACTTCCTTTTGAGAGCAATCAGCTCTTTATGTAAGGAATCCCGTTATCAATGAAGAATTTCCTTCAATTTGATTTTGCCGATTTCCTTTATGCTAATTTATCCGATTTCCCCTCATACTGACTTTGCCGATTGTCAACTTAGTCAATGCTCAATAAGCCGATGGCAACGCATCGGTTCCTCACAATCTATCCTTCATCTCTTCGACTGATGACTTTGAGATCTGGTGGATAATGTGGAAGACCCATGCCTTCAAGAGAGCCCTAGGACCGTTGCTGAAACAACTTGACGCGGAAGCTGATACTTCTGCAGAACAGGTGCCACTTGCTCGCAAATCTCCTCGCGATAGTTTCCAGTGATGCTTTATAACCCTGCTCTGTTTCTTTGCAGCAACATGATGGCCCAGAGCCTGTCAATGATGATGGATCCCCCTTTAAATTCCTCCCACCAGCTCCAGTGGTCCTCTTCTGCAAGAACTCACCACCTTTTTAAAAAGGTTGTGATGCAGAGCCAGCCGATTCCAATAAAATCGTCTCCCAAGAGTAAAGACTCTTCAGGGCCAGCTGCCCCCCGAGCCTCAGTCAGGGCGAGAACAGCAGTGAGAAAAGTAGTTGCCAGGAAAACTTTGAAGGGCAAAAACCCTGCGGCCAGCTCCAGAAAGCTTATATGTAAGCTGTTCTATACCCCATCTTGTTCCATTCATCCTCCTAGGCTTAGTTTTTGTGCTTTGCTGCCCAGATCGGCTCACCATCTTTTTGCAGACTGATGAAACTTCCAGCGGGGATGTCGAGGAAGTTCTGATGCCCTCCACAACTCTGGAGGTAACAACCTCTAAAGGTGACATCGACCAAGTTGCCACCTTGGCCAAACCCCAGGCAGAGACGCCACAGCCGATTGCTCCATCATCGGCTGTTCCCATGGTCGTAGGAGAGGTATGCTCCCTTTGTTGGGCTTGCCCTTACCCTGATCTGCAGACTTATGCTGCTTTTTGTTGTTTGTCAGGGCTGTGATCTCTCAGGCTTGCTGTCGTTCGACCCTGAATTTATCGAGCCGGCCCACTCCACAGCACGTGATGAACCGAGTCCCAGCGTCATTGCTGACCAACTCCAATGCCTCAAAGCTCTGCTTTCTTCACCCATTGAGACATTAGTCGAAAACTCTGAGGAGGTGAAGCACACTCTTGAAGAAATCCAGCCTCACGTCCCAGTGACGCTGCGGTTGAAGCTCTGGCCAGTCGTGATGTTGTCTGTCTTCAGGTCAAGGGTGCAGTTGGCTCGTCAGAGAATCGACTTACGCCACACCCAACTCCTGCTGAAAGCCGATATTGCAGACAAATGTCAACGGCTTAACGAGAAAAAGGCAGCTTTGGATGCCAAGACTGACCCTCTCGTCGAGCATCTGCTGAGCTTGAGATCTTGCGAAAGGAGCTGAAGGATCTTGGAGAAAAGGTGCGGGTCACCAAAGAGCTCATCTGTGCCAAGGAAGCTTCCATTGCTCGCTCCCAATGGGAAGCAGAAGGCCTCAAGGCTGAACTGAAAACTGACTTGGCAGAGATACGTGCCTTGAACAAGCAACTGGTGACAGGCAAGGATGATGACGACAAGGTCGAGATCGCAGATCGCAGAGGTGGATTACGTCCGTGTTGGTGTACTCCGCGCCTTGGAAACTTTCCTTGAGTAGGGCCTGCGCATGTGGCAGTTTGTGCTTGTAATTCTAGAGTCGATGGATGTGCATCGGCTTTTTATTCTAGAGTCGATGGCTGTACACCGGCTGTGCTTTGTATGTACATTTTTTTTACTGGCCAATTTAAAATCGGCCCCCAATATTTCACTGCACATATATCGCACATGTTCATCTGATTAGGTGCCCCCCGAGCCGAATCTGCCAGGTAACTGCGGATATCGGCTCTGTAGTTAGCCAAGGCACTGTACTTGAACGTCGGCTCCGTTAGGACCAATGTTGATTTCTTCCAGCTCATCAGCCGACGTAAGCCCGTTGCCCATTAGATCGACGTTGAACACAGGCAGAACGTATGGTGAGGATAATTTTGGCCGATTGCTGGAATCGGCCTCCATGTTGATTGAATCGCTCAATGAAGGTTTTGCAACGTTCATCCATAGATTTTTGCTCTTGTTACACGGTCAGGCCGGTGGATAAGACCAACCTAACCCCGTCCTTCGTCACGTCGATGCGCTCGCAGTCGTCCAAAGTGATGCCTGAGAGTGGCTCTTGGCCTGTCGTCTCCCAAACGTTCATGCCAGCCGTTGAAATCTCGGCTGAGTCATCTGCTTGGACGACCTCTACTTCATCTCCATCCCACTGTATTAAACATTGGTGCATCGTGGATGGAATGCAACAGTTGGCGTGGATCCAATCTCTCCCTAGCAGGACAACATAGGTGCTCTTGCTGTCGACAATAAAGAACGTCGTAGGGATGGTTTTTCTTCCTACGGTCAGATCCACGTTCAGAACACCTTGCGCTTCAGATGCTTGGCCGTTGAAATCGCTCAGTGTAACATTGGTCTTGATCAGATCCGAGCTAGAGCGTCCCAACCGACGTAGCATGGAGTATGGCATAATGTTGACTGCCGCTCCAGTTTCCACCAGCATCTTGTTGACAGGCTGCCCATTGATATAACCTCGTAGGTACAGGGCCTTCAGGTGTCTGTAACTTCTTTCTCGTGGCTTCTCAAAGATAACTGGCCGTGGGCCGCAGTCAAGTTGTGCCACGGTGTGCTTCGTCCAATCCTGGAGCACAAAACTCCGCTGGAAGGATGAACACCATGTTTGTGCCAGCCGATGTCTCATCATCGGCTTTCCTTTGTTTGGGACGCCACTCTTTCTTTTGTGGTCGACCTTCTTCGTCCAGAGTTCGCTGAATTTTCGCGGCCAGATCAGGCCGCGCCTTCCTTAACGTGTGCAGGTATAACCTTTCAGCTTCCTCCAAACCACGTAGCCGCTGAACCCTACGCTTTTGGGAACGGCTGAGTCCATCAGGGCACCACCTTGGCCGGTGGTACTTATTTTCTTCTTCTTCATCATCGTCTTCTAATTCCTCGAGATCTTCCACCCGAGAGGACTCAGCGTGCTTGTTCCGAGGCGGGAGAGGGCCTAGACGTTTGAACACGGACACGTTAGCTGCATCCTTCTTCTTCTGTCTACATTCTGGGGCGGCTTGCCGATTGTAGGCAATCGGCTCATTCCTGAATCCCAGTAGTGTCTGAAGAAGGGACAGTCCCAGTGCCTATCCACGTCGTCTTGCTCTCTTGAATTTTCCTTGGCGTGGCGCTCATATCTCTCCTCGTCGCGATCATGCCGACGATGTCTCCTGGCGTCCCTAGCCAGACGATCTTTTTCGTCATCGTTGTCGTATCGTCGGCGTTGGTCGTATTGACTCGCGTATTTGTTGAGGAGGTGATCAGAGAGAGGTCGCTGATATCTCACATTCTTCACTTCTCCCTCTGTGATGTAGCGCTTGCCATCGTGCCGGAGCCGATCGCGTGGAACGGCTTCCTCTTTGTCGTTGTCATGAGAGCAGCTGCCCTCGTCTCTATCCTTGCCAGGGTGGTGCGCAGGTCCTACCATGTTGATGTTGAACGAGAAACCTGGCCGACACCTCCCAGGGTAAGTGCACTCCACCATGTTAACGGCGGGGAAGGGGTGCGTGTCGACTTTCATGGCGTACTGGCTGAAAATTAGACGCCCTTGTTCTATCGCCATTTGGATCCGCCGACGCCACACCCCGCAGTCGTTGGTGGCATGGGTGAACGTGTTATGCCACTTGTAGTATGGCTTTCCGTTCAGCTCCCGAGCCGTGGGGATCTTGTGGCCTTCGGGTACCTTTAGCCGCTTCTCCTTAAGTAAGAGGTCGAAAATTTGCTCAGCCTTGGTCACGTCGAAGTCAAACCCTCTTGGAGGACCTTGTGGCTTAACCCACTTGCAGGACACGGGGATTGCCCCCCGAGTCCATTCAGCCACTGCTACCTCTTGATCTCCCGTAGAGCCTTCATCTTCATCTGCCTCAACCAGGACCACCGCACGCTTGAATTTATCCCGGTATACCTCGGGTGACGCCTGTTCATATAATGACAGCCTTCGCACCATATGCGCTAGTGAAGGGTAGTCCGCTTGGGAGGCCACATCCTTGATTGGTGATGCGAGACCCACCACCGCCAACTCGACCGCTTCTTTTCGGTCACACGAGCCGAATAGCATCGGTTCCTAACGGTCCTGAAGCGTTGGATGTATTCTGACACTGTTTCCCCGCGCTTTTGTCGTACTTGTGCTAGATCGGCAATGCCAGCCTCGGAAGCCTCTGAGTGATACTGCTTGTGGAACTGCTCCTCCAACTGCTTCCAAGTCCGGATTGAGTCTGGTGGCAGCGATGTGTACAAAATTAGAAGACCAGTTCCGCACTATGGTTCACATACCTGCTGCGTGCGTTCTCTTTCTGCGAGTCATAGTATTTTATACAGTGTCATTTGCCAATTTTTCTGGAAGCATGCTATATTTGAACTTAGCACAATCTTTCGCTTGTTCCAAAAATTGTGCGAAAATCATTTTTAGGTCAAAAACATGTTTTTACCAGAGATAAGATGTTGGTTTCATGCGGCTCCCTCCTATGTGCCTCACAACTTCCTTTCTTGTGGAAAGTCATTCCGGCTGGTCCAAATTTGAGCACGGCTGTTGCGGTCAGAAACCCACCGGCGAGTAGCGACGGGCAACACAGTAGAGCCGGGAGGCTCCCAGGACTGCGGCTGGCCCTGGTCCCTCGAGTGACGGCCCGCAAAGCCTCGGCACGCACGTCCGATGCTGGTGCAAGGGCGTGCCACCTGATCTATACCTGGTCAGGAAGGTGATGGATTTGCTTCGCTTAGTTTCCTGCATGGCATACACGTAAACATTAAATACGAGCCTCGATCGGCTCTCAGGTTGTCCTGTGAATCGGCTCAAGGAGTCGATCCACCCATGATTCGTACGAGGTGTACGATCACATGGTGGTCCTGCTTGATCAATATAAAGCTAAAACGACCTACTACGATTTAGGGTTTTCACCACATAATCGAAACATCCTACGCGTGATTGAGCCTGGCGGCCACGCACGGTGATCATAAACCGACCCTAGACAAGGCCTAAAAACCAACATGAAGTTGATCCCGGGAACATCCTGTCTAGGGCTAGCAAACTACACCCTACGCGCCACCTGGATCCTTCAACCCGTTTGTAAGGCCTAACTATGCAGATATTAAACTAATCCTTGAAGAACAAGGAGCAATCATAACGGATCGGATCTACTAAATAACGATCAAGCGAGGTGCCGCCCTTACACCTAAGATAGGTGTAAGGGCGGCTAGACGTCTAAGGGTTGCACGGACGAAAGCATATAATACGATGAAACAAAGCTAACCCTAACACATCTATGATAACTACGTTGCTCGCCATCAACAAGGCTTCAGTACGAGCAACGCATGAACATCGAATAAACGTGTACTGCCTAGATCGCAAGATGCGATCTAGGCAGCATGATGCTTACCCGGAAGAAACCCTCGAAACAAGGGATTTGGCGATGCGCCTAGATTGGTTTGTGATGAACGTGATTGTTGTTTATTTCAGAAACCCTAGATACATATTTATAGTCCGTAGACTTTCTAACGTGGGAGTAATCCCAACCGTGCACGAGCCAAATTCTATCTAACCGACACGTATCCTACTATATTTACAGATACACGGGCAAACTAGCCCAAACTTTGTATACAAGGCCGATTCATGTATTTCTTCCATGTATATTCTTCAAGCCCATCTTAATCGCGGCCCACCTCTGATCCGGTCAAATTCTGGTGATAACAACGGCTCAGTCAAAAAAAATCAGAAAATTAGAAAACCTTCGCCAAGCATCATTTTAGATGACCTAGTTACAAGGAAAAATTACAAACTTGGAATACAACAGTTATTTAAAAAAAATCTCCACAAAATGAGCTACCTCCTACGAGTATGTATTTCTTTTAGGAAAAATGAGCTCGGTCTTAACCTTTGGCATGCCATAGTTTGCCAGAATGAGCCTATATTGCGCATAGGCATGAGACTTGGAACAGGAAGCAATGGGTTTATGAGTTATCCTTTGTTAGAAATGTTGGGTTTATGATAAATGTTGAGGATAATGTGAGTGATCAAGATAATCCATATGACTCGGATGCTTTACTTTACTTGCACTATTTTTACTTCCTACAATTATTTTTAGTATTTTACAATTTTCTAGTTCCTAGTAGAAATCACTGCACAGACACTATAGTTCCTAACTTTGCATAGAAGGCCATATATATAAGTGGGTTATAGGGAGAATGGATACTTTACCTTCAGATCCTCGTGGGTTCGACACTCAAATACTTATCGAATTGTACTACGGTGATTCCTTGCACTTTGGGGTTATCAATATTCTCAACATAAAGAAAAAGGTAACTGAAACTATAGAAGTAGTGACTACTTATGGTGATAAACTCCATGTTACCTTGGATACCTTTGTGTACCAACTATCTCTTGTGCTATAGAACAACTAGCATTTATAACCCTTTATGTGATCTTGTTGCAGGATTTCGTCTTATGTCATATTCTCTCTATAAGAATTTAGATATCAAGATCATTTTTATGTAATGCTACATGTTGTGTTTGCTGGGATCCGATGAATATTGAATACTATGTTGAGATCGATTATATACTTGTCATATGTTATTAATGATCTTGCATGCTCTCCGTTGCTAGCTAGTAGATGTTTTGTCCAAGTAAATGCTTGCAACTCCAAGAGGGAGTATTTATGCTCGATAGTGGGTTCTGATACATCTCAAAGGTATCTATAATATTTTATGCTCCATGCTTGTTTTACACCAATTCATATATGTTTTGCTTACACTTCGTTGCACTTTCACATGATTTCCGACACTAACATATTAACAAGATGCCATAGTGCAAGTTCCATGTTTTCTGCTGTTTTTGTATTTCAGAAAAGTTGTACAGGATATATTCTCGAAATTGGACGAAACAAAAGCCGAAGTAAATATTTTACCGAAACAAAGACGAAGTCCAGACGGGGGCCAAAGAGACGCCACAGGGCGGCCAGACCTGCCCTTGGCGCGGCCTAGCCTTGGTCTGGGCCCACCAGGCACCCAACCGACCTAAATCCTCCGCCTATTTATACATATTCTCAGGAAAACCCTAAATACCCGAGCCTCCATCCACGAAAAGTTCCTTCACGTCGCCATCGCAGAACCTATCTCGGGGGGTTCTGAAGCTCTTCCTGGCACCCTACCGAAGGGGGAAATCATCGCCGGAAGCATCTACATCACCATGCCTGCCTCCGAAGTGATGCGTGAGTAGTTCATCCCTCGACTATGGGTCCATAGCAGTAGCTAGATGGTTGTCTTCTCCACTTTGTGCTTCATGTACAGATCTTGTGTGCTACCCTACATGATCAAGATCATCTTTATGTAATCCTATATGTTTGGTTTGCTGGGATCCGATGAATATTGTATACTATGTTGAGATTGATTATATATTCATGTCATATGTTATTTGTGATCTTGCATGCTCTCCGTTGCTAGTAGAAACTCTAGCCAAGTGGACACTTGTGACTCCAAGAGGGGGTATTTATGCTCGATAGAAGGTTCATGCATCTAGTTTTCTGGGAGAGTGACGTTTAACTTCTAAGATTGTAGATGTGTTGTTGCTACTAGGAAGAAAACAATATGTTTTATCAGAGGGTAATTCTATTGTTTACTTTACACACATTGCTTAATGCGATAGTCTGTTGCTTGCAACTTAATACTTAAAGGTGTTCGGACGATAACCTGAAGGTGTATTATTAGTCATAGACGCAGTTGGATTACGGTCTATGTATTATGTTGTAATGCCTATATCAAATCTCATAGTAATCATCTTGTCATGTATTGGTCAATATTCTGTCAATTGCCCAGCTGTAATTTGTTCACCCAACATGTTATTTATCTTTATGGAGAGACACCTCTAGTGAACTGTAGACCCCGCTCCTATTTCCTTTACTGATTAACCACATAGATACCGGTACAGCCCTTAGCCTCGATGGAGAACTACTCCCTCCTCATGGGATACAGCAGCGTTGATGGAGATGGCGGTGGTGTCGATGGAGATGCCTTCCGGGGGCACTTCCCCGTCCCGGCGGTGTGCCGGAACAGAGACTCCTGTCCCCCAGATCTTGGCTTCGCGATGGCGGCGGCTCTGGAAGGTTTCTCGTACCGTGGCTTTTCTGTATCGAAGTTTTAGGTCAGGGACCCTTAAATAGGCGAAGAGGCGGAGTCGGAGGGGCTACGGAGGCTCCACACAATAGGGGGGCGCGCCCCCCCTTGGGCCGCGCCGCCCTGTTGTCTGGTGGCCCTGTGGCCCTCCTCTGGTGGCTCTCGGGTGTTCTGGAAGCTTCGTGGAATTCTAAGATGCTGGGCGTTGATTTCGTCTGATTCCGAGAATATTTCCTTACTAAGATTTCTGAAACCAAAAACAGCAGAAAACAGCAACTGGCCCTTCGGCATCTCGTCAAAACGTTAGTTACGGAAAACGCATCAAAACGATATAATGTGTGAACAAAACATGTAGGTATTGTCATAAAAGTAGCATGGAACATAAGAAATTATAGATACGTTTGAGACGTATCAAGCATCCCCAAGCTTAGTTCCTGCTCGCCCTCGAGTAGGTAAACGATAACAAGGATAATTTACGAAGTGACATGCTATCATAATCTTGATCAATACTATTGTAAAGCATATGAGATGAATGCAGCGATTCGAAGCAATGATGAAGATAATGAGTAAACAAATTAATCATATAGCAAAAACTTTTCATGAATAATACTTTCAAGACAAGCATCAATAAGACTTGCATAAGAGTCAACTCATAAAGAAATAGATTCTTAGTAGAAAGCTTTGAAGCAACACAAAGGAAGATATAAGTTTCAGCGGTTGCTTTCAACTTCAACATGTTTATCTCATGGATAATTGTCAACACAAAGTAATATAACAAGTGCAATAGGTGAACATGTAAGAATCAATGCACACAGTTGATACAAGTGTTTGCTTCTAAGATAGAAAGAAGTAGGTAAACTGACTCAACAATAAAGTAGAAGATAGGCCCTTCGCAGAGGGAAGCATTGATTACTATATTTGTGCTAGAGCTTTTCATTTTGAAAACAAGAAACAATTTTGTCAACGGTAGTAATAAAGCATATGTGTTATGTATAAAATATCTTATAAGTTGCAAGCCTCATGCATAGTATACTAATAGTGCTCGCACCTTGTCCTAATTAGCTTGGATTAACACGGATTATCATTGCATAGCATATGTTTCAACCAAGTGTCACAAAGGGGTACCTCTATGCCGCCTGTACGAAGGTCTAAGGAGAAAGCTCGCATTGGATTTCTCGCTTTTGATTATTCTCAACTTAGACATCCATACCGGGACAACATAGACAACAGATAATGGACTCCTCTTTAATGCATAAGCATTCAACAACAATTAAAATTCTCATAAGAGATTGAGGATTAATTGTCCAAACTGAAACTTCCACCATGAATCATGGCTTTAGTTAGCAGCCCAATGTTCTTCTCTAACAATATGCATACTCAAACCATTTGATCATGAAAATCTCCCTTACTTCAGACAAGACGAACATGCATAGCAACTCACATGATATTCAACAAAGGTAAAAGTTGATGGCGTCCCCAGAAACATGGTTACCGCTCAACAAGCAACTTATAAGAAATAAGATACATAGCTACATATTCTTTACCCAATAGTTTTTAAGGCTATTTTCCCATGAGCTATATATTGTAAAGGCAAAGAATAGAATTTTAAAGATAGCACTCAAGTAATGAACTTTGGAATGGCAGAGAAATACCATGTGGTAGGTAGGTATGGTGGACACAAACGGCATAGTTTTTGGCTCAAGGATTTGGATGCACGAGAAGAATTCCTCTCAATACAAGGCTAGGCTAGCAAGGTTGTTTGAAGCAAACTCAAGTATAAAAGGTGCAGCAAAGCTCACATATGAACATATTGTAACTATTATAAGACTTTACATTGTCTCCTTGTTGTTCAAACACCTTAACCAGTAAAATATCTAGACTCTAGAGATCAATCATGCAAACCAAATTTTAACAAGCTCTATGTAGTTATTCATTAATGAGTACAAGGTACATGATGCAAGAGCTTAAACATGATCTATATGAGCACAACAATTGCCAGGTATCACATTATTCAAGACATTAAACCATTTACCACATGCGGCATTTTCTGTTTCCAACCAAATAGCAATTAACGAAGCGGTTTTCAACTCCGCCATGAACATTAAGATAAAGCTAAGAACACATGTGTTCATATGCAACAGTGGAGCGTGTCTCTCTCCCACACAAGCATGATGGATCAGATCTTATTCAAACACAAAACAAAAATAAAAGCACACAGACGCTCCAAGTAAAGCACATAAGATGTGACCGAATAAAAATATAGTTTCAAGAGAAGGAACCTGATAAGTTGTTGATGAAGAAGGGGATGCCTTGGGCATCCCCAAGCTTAGATGCTTGAGTCTTCTTGAAATATGCAGGGATGAACCACGGGGGCATCCCCAAGCTTAGACTTTTCACTCTTCTTGATCATATTGTATCATCCTCCTCTTTTGACCCTTGAAAACTTCCTCCACACCAAACTTAAAACAAACTCATTAGAGGGTTAGTGCATAATCAAAAATTCACATGTTCAGAGGTGACACAATCATTCTTAACACTTCTGGAAATTGCACAAAGCTACTGGATGTTAATGGAACAAAGAAATCCATCCAACGCAGCAAAAGAGGCAATGCGAAATAAAAGGCAGAATCTATCAAAACAGAACAATCCGTAAAGACGAATTTTTTTGAGGCACCAGACTTGCTCAGATGAAAATGCCCAAATTGAATGAAAGTTGCGTACATATCTGAGGATCACGCACGTAAATTGGCAGATTTTTCTGAGTTACCTACAGAGAGGCATATTGAAATTCGTGACAAGCAAGAAATCTGTTTCTGCGCAGTAATCCAAATCTAGTATTGACTTTACTATCAAAGACTTTACTCGGCACAACAATGCAATAAAATAAAGATAAGGAGAGGTTGCTACAGTAGTAACAACTTCCAAGACTCAAATATAAAACAAAATTGCTGTAGTAAAATAAAGACATGGATTATCTCCCAAGAAGTTCTTTCTTTATACCCATTAAGATGGGCTCAGCAGTTTTAATGATGCACTCGCAAGGATGAGAGTTGAAGCAAAAGAGAGCATCAAGAAGCAAATTCAAAACAAATTTAAGCCTAACCCACTTCCTATGAAAAGGAATCTTGTAAATAAACAAGTTCATGAAGCATAATGCAACAAGCATAGAAAGATAAAACAAGTGTAACTTCAAAAATTTCAGCATATAGAGAGGTGTTTTAGTAACATGAAAACTTCTACAACCATATTTTCCTCTCTCATAATAACTTTCAGTGGCATCATGAACAAACTCAATAATATAACTATCAAATGAAACATTCTTATCATGAGTCTCATGCATAAAATTATTACTACTCCCAACATAAGCATAGTCATTCTTATTAATTGTAGTGGGAGCAAATTCAACAAAGTAGCTATCATTATTATTCTCATCAAGTGTAGGAGGCATAGTATAATCATAATAAAATTTACTCTCCATAGTAGGTGGCACCAAAAGACCACTATCATTATAATCATCATATATGGGAGGCATATCATAATCAACATAAACTTTCTCCTCAATACCCGGAGGGCTAAAGAGATCATTTTCATCAAAACCGATCTCCCCAAGCTTAGAATTTTCCATATCATTAGCAACAATGGTGTTCAAAGCGTTCATACTAATATCATTGCTACTAGCATGCAAATAAGGTTCCATAGGTTTTTTAATTTTCGCATTAAACCATTCATGTCTTGACTCAGGAAATAGTACAAAAAGCTCACAGATGTTTTCCATTATGCCTTACTAGTGTAAAACAAGAAACAAAAAGATGCAATTGCAGGATCTAAAGGAAATAGCTTCGAGCACACACACAACGACGCCAGAAAAGTACTTTACCTGGGAACGGAGTATGAGTGCCTTTTACCTTTCCTCCCCGGCAACGGCGCCAGAAAAGTGCTTGATGTCTACGGGTGCTTCTATTCTTGTAGACGAGTGTTGGGCCTCCAAGAGCGAGAGGTTTGTAGAACAGCGAGCAAGTTTCCCTTAAGTGGATCACCCAAGGTTTATCGAACTCGGGGAGGAAGAGGTCAAAGATATCCCTCTCAAGCAACCCTGCAATCACGATACAAGAAGTCTCTTGTGTCCCCAACACACCTAATACACTTGTCAGATGTATAGGTGCACTAGTTCGGCGAAGAGATAGTGAAATACAAGTTGTATGGATGTATATGAGTGGTAATAGCAATCTGAATAAAAGATGGCAGCGAGTAAACATGCAACAGAACAGTAAATAAACGGAGATTCGATGCTTAGAAACAAGGCCTAGGGATCATACTTTCACTAGTGGACACTCTCAACATTGATCACATAATAAAACCACTCTACACTCTCTTGTTGGATGATGAACACCACTAATTGTGTAGGGCTACAAGATCACCTCAATGCTGGAGTTAACAAGCTCCACAACATTCGATATTCATATTTAAATAACCTTAGAGTGCATGATAGATCATTGCAATTACACCAAGTACTAACATAGCATGCACACTCTCACCATCACACTATGAAGGAGGAATAGATCGCATCAATACTATCATAGCAATAATTAACTTCATAATCTACAAGAGATTACAATCATAGCCTACGCCAAGTACTACATGATGCGTACACTGTCACCGTTACACCATGGAGGAGGAATAGAGTACTTTAATAACATCACTAGAGTAACACATAGATGAATAGTGATACAAAACTCATATGAATCTCAATCATGTAAGGCAGCTCATGAGATCATTGTATTGAAGTACATAGGAGAGAGATTAACCACATAGCTACCGATACAGACCCTTAGCCTCGATGGAGAACTACTCCCTCCTCATGGGAGACAGCAGCGTTGATGGAGATGGCGGTGGTGTCGATGGAGATGCCTTCGGGGGCACTTCCCCGTCCCGGCGGTGTGCCGGAACAGAGACTCCTGTCCCCCAGATCTTGGCTTCGCGATGGCGGCGGCTCTGGAAGGTTTCTCGTACCGTGACTTTTCCGTATCGAAGTTTTAGGTCAGGGACCCTTAAATAGGCGAAGAGGCGGAGTCGGAGGCGCTACGGAGGCTCCACACAATAGGGGGGCGCGCCCCCCCCTTGGGCCGCGCCGCCCTGTTGTCTGGTGGCCCTGTGGCCCTCCTATGGTGGCTCTCGGGTGTTCTGGAAGCTTCGTGGAATTCAAAGATGCTGGGCGTTGATTTCGTACGATTCCGAGAATATTTCCTTACTAGGATTTCTGAAACCAAAAACAGCAGAAAACAGCAACTGGCCCTTCGGCATCTCGTCAATAGGTTAGTTCCGGAAAACGCATCAAAACGATATAAAGTGTGAACAAAACATGTAGGTATTTTCATAAAAGTAGCATGGAACATAAGAAATTATAGATACGTTTGAGACGTATCATCCGGCAGGATGCCGGAGGCGATCTCCTGAATCCCCCGAGATGGGATTGGCGGCGGCGTCTCAGTAAGGTTTTCCGTATCGTGGCTCTCGGTACTGGGGTATTCGCGACGAAGGCTTTAAGTAGGCGGAAGGGCAGGTCAGGAGGCGTCACGGGGGCCCCACACGCTAGGGCCGCGCGGGGCCCCCTTAGGCCGCGCCGCCCTAGTGTGGCGGCGCCCCGTGGCCCCACTTCGTATCTCCTCCGGTCTTCTGGAAGCTTCGTTGAAAAATAGGCCCCTGGGCGTTGATTTCGTCCAATTCCGAGAATATTTCCTTTGTAGGATTTCTGAAACCAAAAACAGCGAGAAAACAACAACTGGCTCTTCGGCATCTCGTCAATAGGTTAGTGCCGGAAAATGCATAATAATGACATATAATGTGTATAAAACATATGAGTATCATCATAAAAGTAGCATGGAACATAAGAAATTATAGATACGTTTGGGACGTATCAAGCATCCCCAAGCTTAGTTCCTACTCGCCATCGAGTAGGTAAACGATAACAAAGATAATTTCTGAAGTGACATGCTATCATAATCTTGATCATACTATTGTAAGCATATGAGATGAATGCAGCGATTCGAAGCAATGATGAAGATAATGAGTAAACAAATGAATCATATAGCAAAGACTTTTCATGAATAATACTTTCAAGACAAGCATCAATAAGACTTGCATAAGAGTTACTCATAAAGCAATAAATTCAAAGTAAAGGCATTGAAGCAACACAAAGGAAGATATAAGTTTCAGCGGTTGCTTTCAACTTCAACATGTATATCTCATGGATAATTGTCAACACAAAGAAATATAACAAGTGCAATAAGTAAACATGTAAGAATCAATGCACACAGTTGATACAAGTGTTTGCTTCTGGGATAGAAAGAATAGGTAAACTGACTCAACAATAAAGTAAAAGATAGGCCCTTCGCAGAGGGAAGCATAGATTACTATATTTGTGCTAGAGCTTTTCATTTTGAAAACAAGAAACAATTTTGTCAACGGTAGTAATAAATCATATGTGTTATGTATAAGATATCCTATAAGTTGCAAGCCTCATGCATAGTATACCAATAGTGCTCGCACCTTGTCCTAATTAGCTTGGATTAACATGGATTATCATTGCATAGCATATGTTTCAACCAAGTGTCACAAAGGGGTACCTCTATGCCGCCTGTACAAAGGTCTAAGGAGAAAGTTCGCATTTGGATTTCTCGCTTTTGATTATTCTCAACTTAGACATCCATACCGGGACAACATAGACAACGAGATAATGGACTCCTCTTTAATGCATAAACATTCAACAACGAGATAATATACTCATAAGAGATTGAGGATTGTTGTCCAAACTGAAACTTCCACCATGAATCATGGCTTTAGTTAGCGGCCCAATGTTCTTCTCTAACAATATGCATACTCAAACCATTTGATCATGAAAATCGCCCTTACTTCAGATAAGACGAACATGCATAGCAACTCACATGATATTCAACAAAGGTGTAAAAGTTGATGGCATCCCCAGAAACAGGGTTACCGCTCAACAAGCAACTTATTAAGAAATAAGACACATAAGTACATATTCTTCACCACAATAATTTTTAAGGCTATTTTTCCCATGAGCTATATATTGCAAAGACAAAGAATAGAATTTTTAAAGGTAGCACTCAAGTAATGTACTTTGGAATGGCGGAGAAATACCATGTAGTAGGTAGGTATGGTGGACACAAATGGCATAGTTTTTGGCTCAAGGATTTGGATGCACGAGAAGAATTCCTCTCAATACAAGGCTAGGCTAGCAAGGTTGTTGAAGCAAACTCAAGTATAAAAGGTGCAGCAAAGCTCACATATGAACATATTGTAAGTATTATAAGACTTTACATTGTCTCCTTGTTGTTCAAACACCTTAACCAGAAAATATCTAGACTCTAGAGATCAATCATGCAAACCAAATTTTAACAAGCTCTATGTACTTATTCATTAATGGGTACAAGGTACATGATGCAAGAGCTTAAACATGATCTATATGAGCACAACAATTGCCAAGTATCACATTATTCAAGACATTATACCATTTACCACATGCGGCATTTTTTGTTTCCAACCATATAACAATGAATGAAATAGTTCAACTTTCGTAATGAACATTAAAAATAAAGCTAAGAACATATGTGTTCATACGAAACAGCGGAGCGTGTCTCTCTCCCAAACAAAGAATGCTAGGATCCGATTTTATTCAAACAAAAACAAAAACAAAAACAAACAGACGCTCCAAGTAAAGCACATAAGATGTGACGGAATAAAAATATAGTTTCACTAGAGGTGACTCGATAAGTTGTCGATGAAGAAGGGATGCCTTGGGCATCCCCAAGCTTAGACGCTTGGGTCTTCTTAAAATATGCAGGGATGAACCACGGGGGCATCCCCAAGCTTAGACTTTTCACTTTTCTTGATCATATTGTATCATCCTCCTCTCTTGACCCTTGAAAACTTCCTCCACACCAAACTCAAAACAATCTCATTAAAGGGTTAGTGCATAATTCATATATTCAGAGGTGACATAATCATTCTTAACACTTATGGATATTGCACAAAGCTACTGAAAGTTAATGGAACAAAGAAATCCATCAAACATAGCAAAACAGGCAATGCGAAATAAAAGGCAGAATCTGTCAAAACAGAACGATCCAGTAAAGACGAATTTTTTAGAGGCACCAGACTTGCTCCGATGAAAATGCCCAAATTGAATGAAAGTTGCGTACGTATCTGAGGATCACGCACGTAAATTGGCAGATTTTTATAAATTTTCTACAGCAGGGGCGGCTCAATTTCGCGACAGCAAGACTCAAATATAAAATAAAAGTGCAGAAGTAAAATAATGGGTTGTCTCCCATAAGCGCTTTTCTTTAACGCCTTTCAGCTAGGCGTAGAAATTGTGTATCAAGTATTGTCAAGATACGAAGCATCAACATCATAATTTATTCTAATAATAGAATCATAAGGTAACTTCATTCTCTTTCTAGGGAAGTGTTCCATACCTTTCTTGAGAGGAAATTGATATTTAATATTACCTTCCTTCATATCAATGGTAGCACCAACAGTTCGAAGAAAAGGTCTTCCCAATATAATGGGACAAGATGCATTGCATTCAATATCCAAGACAACAAAATCAACGGGGACAAGGTTATTGTTAACCATAATGCGAACATTATCAATCCTCCCCAAAGGTTTCTTTATAGCATTATCAACAAGATTAACATCCAAATAACAATTTCTCAATGGTGGCAAGTCAAGCATATCATAAATTTTCTTAGGCATAACAGAAATACTTGCACCAAGATCACACAAAGCATTACAATCAAAATCATTGACCCTCATCTTAATGATGGGCTCTCAACCATCTTCCAGCTTCCTAGGAATAGAGGTTTCAAGTTTTAGTTTCTCTTCTCTAGCTTTTATGAGAGCATTTGTAATATGTTTTGTAAAGGCCAAATTTATAGCACTAGCATTGGAACTTTTAGCAAGTTTTTGTAAGAACTTTATAACTTCAGAGATGTGACAATCATTAAAATCTAAATAATTATGACCTACAGCAATGGAATCATTGTCCCCAACATTTTGAAAAATTTCAGCAGTTTTATCACAAGCAGTTTCAGCAGTTTTAGCAGTTTCAGGTAATTTTGCACGCTTTGCACTAGGAGTAGAAACATTGCCAACACCAATTATTTTACCATGGATAGTAGGAGGTATAGCAACATGTGAAGCATTATCATTACTAGTGGTGGTAATAGTCCAAACTTTAGCTACATTATTCTCTTTCGCAAGTTTTTCATTTTCTTCTCTTTCCCACCTAGCATGCAATTCAGCCATCAATCTAATATTTTCATTAATTAGAACTTGGATGGCATTTGCTGTAGTAACAACTTTATTATCAATATCCTCAGGTTTAGCAGCCATTTTATTAATTAAGGAGGATTGTGACGCATACATGTATGAGATTCGGTTTTCAGCATTTGAAATCTTAGTTTGCAAACCCGAAATCTCCATATTCAAATTTTCAAGTTGATTTCCTATATTTTTCAACAAGGTAGATTGTTCATTCATAGTTTTAGTAAACAATTGATTTTGCTCATACTGTGATTGCATAAAGCTCTTAGTGGATCTTTCAATTTCTAGCATCTTTTCCTCATATCTACCATAAGAATTACCATAATGTTGGGGGGATGACCCCCGGTATGCCAAAGGCATGCCAAACCGGATGGTTTGAGCCATCAAGATACCGGTTTAATGTTCGTACCGGAGCACAGAGATAAGAAATTAGCTAAGTGAGGCTAAGCCGATATCCCCAAGAGGGGTATGCCGGAACCGGGTAAAGAAGATACCAGGCTACCGGAAAGAAGGGCATGTCGGCAGGACTGGTCAAAGATTCTCTCCAGAGCTAGAAGACAAAGATGAGCTAAGCAAAGTAGCTTTAAACGAAGGGCTGACGATAAAGAGGAGGATGACGATGAAAGAAGCCGGAGGACGTCAGCATCCCTGATTAAATAAGACCCCTGTGTCATCTATGATTAAAGTAGCTTTGTAAAGTAGTTTGTCTAGTCAAAGATGCCATTAGGGTTTCTTGCCCTGTAAGCCACCCTCTCCCCTATATAAGGAGAGGGGGGAGCCCTCTTCACGGGCACGAACGAAGAGAGCTAGGTTTAGACGAACACATGTACTGAGAAACTTGTAACCTGTTGAGATCAATAAAGAAGATGATCTAGAGCGAGTTCTTCCTTATGTCTTTCTTCTTCAACCTATAGCCTTGGCTAAGTTCTTGAGGAAACCATCCGGAAGTTCATCCCATCTAATCACAAACCCTCCCCCGAATCCTCTTGCGTCCATTCGGCCCCAACTTAAGCCATCCTATGGCATCTGTCTGTTCACCACGACGACAGTTGTCGCCCACCATGAGGCATGAAGTGGCGCTTGCTGGAGTACATATTCGGGCGGGCATCCTCGAGGTCGCCGGCGAGCGGACAGTGTCTGCGCTCGTCCAGCGCTTCTACTCCATCGACTTCATCAACGACAACGCGGGCTGCTTCGCCAACGGCGGCATCTTCCCCAAGAACGGCCGCATCATCGAGTTCGGCAGCCACCGCGTCTACTTCGGCACCGTCCCCGTGCGCCAGCGCCTCTCGCCGGTGCTGGTGGCACCGGACCCACCAAGGTGGCTCTGTGCTGGCCGCGCCGCCGGCAGCGTCGAGGTGATGATGGCTGGCGTGGCCGGCGCGGACAAGGAGGTTGCGGATGAAGGTGCAGGTCGTGGGGCTTCAACCCGTGCGGCCAAGCCACCGCTGGAGCGCGACGCTGGCGCTGCGGGAGCATCTTCCGCGCCACCGGCAACACCACTCCAAGCGGCGATGAACGTGCTGGCAACGCCCATCGCGCAGAACATCGACCTGGCGGCGGCTCAGGCGAAGCTGGAGGCACAACGCCAGAAGCTGCTCGCGAACCGCGCCGACATTGTCCGGGCGCAGCGCGAGCTGAACCTAACCCTACGTGAGTACAACGCTGCCCATGGCTTTGCTTCTGTTAGCGCTCATGCTGCTAGGATACCGGAGAACCGGCTTAAGGCTCGCAAGCTAGATCAGTATTTGCGTAAGGAAGTGCTTACCAGCAAAAGTACCTCTGCATCTGTTAGCATCGTAGAGAAACCTAAGTACAGTAGCCCGGATAAAACCATAAAAGCTGCTAAGGCTGCAGTAGAGCTGTGTGATTCGCTTACCGGAGATGCTTTGGCAAAACAGCAAGAGCGTGTTAGAGAGCTGCTGGAAACTATTGAGCAGCAAAATGCTGAGCAGCTGGCTAAGCTGAACAAGGCTGTGGCCTCAAAATCCGCGCGTTCAACAAAGAATGCCGGAAGCAAGTCCCATGGGCAGGCCTCGTCCCCCATCCGGACGGAAGAAGAGAAAAAGAAATGAACGCACAGCGAGATGACCGTGTACGATCCGGTCCTTGCCGGTAAACAACAAGCCGGGCAACACGATGCCGGTAGAAAAAGCCAAGGGGCAGATCGAGGCTACGCCAAAGGAGGCTATGCCGGAAACAATCATGCCGGTAGATACGAAACCGGGCAAAACTATCCGGCTGCAAGGGCAGCGTATGATGATGAGGAGATGCCTCCACCAAGGTACCGGCAGGCAAGGGCCGCGGCACCGGAACGTTACGATGAAGCTGACTCAACAAGACTCACCGCTTATCAGAACCCATTGGGAGAACGCCTGGGAGAAAGGAACCTGCTGGAACGGGATGCGAGGCACCGTCTGGACAGAGTGTACCTGTCTGAAATGATTGAGGCAGAGGGTCCTCCGGGTCCAAAGTGCTTTGGCCCAAGGATCATGAAAGAGCAACCACCAGTTCGCAACTTTCAGTTGCCCCGTGACACCAAAACATATGATGGCACCACTAAGCCGGAAGATTGGCTCGCGGATTATGTGACCGCGGTATACGTCGCTGGCGGCGGAGGAACCGTAGCCGGAGGAGGAAACCGGCGTTGGGCCGTGAGAATTGTACCATCGTTCTTGGTAGGACCGGCAAGAATCTGGCTAAACAACTTGCCGGCAGGAAGCATAAATGGCTGGTTGGACTTTGAGGAAGCTTTTGTGAGCAACTTCAGCAGCACCTACCGAAGGCCAAACAGGCCTCAGCAGCTCGCTTTGTGCGTGCAGCGCCCGCAGGAAACAGACCGGGATTACCCGACCGGGTGGAACTCCACTAGAAACTCTTGTGAAGGAGTGATAGAAGCACGAGCCATTGCTTGGTTTAGCCAAGGATGCCGGCGAGGTTCGCCTTTGTGGCAAAGGCTGCGATGAAACATGCCAACAACGTTGGCGGAAATGATACGTGTGGCGGATAACTATGCGTTGGGAGATCCAATGCAACCGGCGATACAAGCTGAGCCGGAACAATCAAACCCACCTCAGCAGCGCCAGGAACAATACCGGGACAACCGGAACAACAAAAGGAGGGAAGATTTCCCGGATCGAAGGTACGGTTCGCAGCAAGTTGCTGCTGTGCAAGAAAACTCTGATGCCAGCGGCAGCCAGAGGCAGAGAACCGGATCACAGCCATGGGCAGGTCCTAAAAAACAATGGGTCGAAAAGAAACCCTGGGGCCAGAAAAAGAATTGGCAAGAACCCGCGAAATACACCATGGAAGCCGCCATGGATCAACCTTGCCGGTGGCACACGCCGAATCCGGCTCACCCGTCAAACCACTTGACAAAGGATTGTACCTGGACCAAGTACTTAATGCAAAAGGGGGCGGTAAAAGATGCGCAAGCACAAGGGTGCAACATGATGATGCCACCACCACAAGATATGCAGCGCCAGCAACAACTGCCACCACCACCACCACCGCTTACCGGAGCAAACGCTCTGCCGGTACAGCCTCAGCCAAACAGGCAGCAGTATCAGCAAGTCAATCAAGTGGGAGAGGGCCACGGCCAACCACCTCCACAAGCGCCTTTGGGCCGGAATATTTACGAGGACCCAGACGTGTGCTGTGTCGTGTTCGTCACTGAGCCGACAGACAGGCAGAGCCTACATCGCCGTTCCATGGAAGTGAACGCAGTGATGCCGGCAATACCAAAATACATGCAATGGTCAGAGCAGGAAATCTCATGGTCGATCAAGGATCACCCCAAGATTATGCCTAATCCGGGTGGTTATGCTCTCGTGGTGGACCCAATCATGAAAGAGCCAACGACTCGCGTCAAGTTCAGCAAGGTGCTGATAGACAATGGGAGCAGCATAAACATAATGTACCGGCACACCATGCATACGCTGGGCATAACAGAAAACATGCTTCAGCCAACTCGCACAACGTTCCACGGAATCGTTCCGGGTTTGTCCTGCGCACCGGTTGGAAAGGTCCGGGTGGATGTGTCGTTTGGAGGACGTGACAATTGCCGGGTTGAAAATGTTGAGTTCGAGGTGGTGGATTTAGATAGTCCGTATCATGCACTGCTGGGGAGACCGGCACTGGCGGCCTTCATGGCCTCGACCCACACGGCGTATCTCAAGATGAAGATGTCGGCACCTCGTGGACCCTTGACTGTGGTGGGAAATTACAGGATCTCGCTGGAAACTGCTTCTGCCGGATCAAACTTGGCAGAATCGCTGGTGATCGCAGAGGAAAAGAAGAGGGTGCAAACTGCAGTTGCGCTAGCTCAGTCTTCGCAGTTGAGCTTAGCGGCAATGAGTGCAAGTTTGAGCGCTCCAGCGTTCAAGCCGACAAAGGAGACAAAGTACATCGTGCTGGACCCGGCTTTCCCTGAGCGTACCGTTCGTATCGGTGCCTGCCTCAGTGAGGCATAGGAAAGCGCGCTCGTCAGCTTCCTCCGTGAGAATCAGAATATCTTTGCTTGGTCAACAGAGGACTTGGTAGGTGTTCCGAGGGAGCTGGCTGAGCACTCTTTGAATGTCCGGAAGGATGCGAAGCCGGTGCGACAACCCTTACGCCGGTTTGCTGAGGATAGGAGGAAAATCATTGGAGAAGAAGTAACAAAACTGTTGGTTGCCCGTTTTATTGTGGAGGTGCTGCACACTGAGTGGTTAGCTAACCCGGTGCTGGTTGAAAAGAAGAAAGATGAGAACCTGGAGGCAAAAGCTCCAAAGGTGTGGCGCATGTGCATCGACTATACCAATCTGAACAAGGCTTGCCCGAAAGACCCCTTTCCTTTATCGCGGATCGATCAAGTGATTGATTCCACTGCTGGGTGTGAGTTGTTGTCTTTCCTGGATGCTTATTCCGGTTTCCACCAAATCCCCTTGAAAAAGGAAGATCAAATAAAAACTACGTTCATTACCCCGCACGGGGCTTACTGCTATGTCACTATGCCTTTTGGTTTGCGCAACGCTGGTGCAACGTACCAGCGCTGTATGCAAAAGTGTTTGTTTGATCAAATCGGAAAGAATGTGCAAGTTTACATGGACGATGTCGTGGTAAAAATTAAGGCAAAAGAAACCTTAATCGACGATCTCCGGCAAACATTCGATAACTTAAGAAGATTCCGGATGAAACTTAACCCGGCAAAATGTACCTTCGGTGTCCCTGCCGGCAAACTGCTTGGTTTTCTTGTATCAAGCCGGGGCATTGAGGTCAATTCGGTAAAGATCCGGGCAATCGAGAGAATGACGATACCGCAAGATCTTAAGGACGAGCAAAAGTTTACCGGAAGCTTAGCATCGCTGAGCCGGTTCATAAGCAGGTTAGGAGAAAAGGCCTTGCCGCTTTATGCTTTGATGAAAAAATCCGATACGTTCGTCTGGACCCCTCAGGCAGACGCGGCGTTTAAAGAGCTGAAAACAATGCTAGCCATTGCGCCAATACTGGCTTCGCCATTGGAAAGAGAGCCCATGTTGTTATACATAGCGGCAACTAACCGGGTTGTGAGCGTTGTTGTGGTAGTAGAAACCGAAGAGGAAGGAAAAACCGTCCAGAGGCCGGTATACTACCTGAGCGAGGTGCTCTCCCTCTCAAAACAAAACTACCCACACTTCCAGAAAATGACTTATGGCGTGTTCATGGCCGCCACAAAGCTCAAGCACTACTTTGAGCGAAGCACCCATCTCTGATATCATGTGCAACAAAGATGCTAGCGGTAGGATTGCAAAATGGGCAATACAGATATCACCGTATGTACCGGTGTATGAAAGAAGAGACGCCATCAAATCGCAAGCTTTAGCTGATTTTTTGGTCGATTGGGCGGAAATGCAATACAAGCCCCCAGATCAAAGGATAGAATACTGGAAAATGCACTTTGATGGATCCAAACTCAAAGAAGGTCTAGGTGCCGGTGTGGTGCTCACCTCACCAAAGGGAGATCATCTCCGGTATGTTTTACAAGTACATTTCAGGGCATCAAACAATGTCGCTGAATACGAGGCTTTGATCCATGGACTTAAGGTCGCAAAAGAAATCGGTGCACACCGGATCATTTGCTATGGGGATTCAGATCTTGTGGTACAACAATGTTCCGGGGATTGGGACGCAAAAGATGCCAACATGGCCTCATACCGGTTTCACGTGCAAAAGATTGCCGGCTTCTTTGAAGGGTGTGAGTTTCACCACGTGCCGCGTGCGGAAAATGAAGCCGCGGATGCTTTGTCCAAGCTGGGCTCGTCCAGGCAAGAAATTCCTCCCGGAATAGCCTCGGCACACTTAAGAGTACCATCAATCAAGCCGAGTCCGGAGTCGGAGTCAATTTTTGTACCGGAATCACATGTTGTACCAATGGATATCGACGAAGGAAACCCGGGACCGTACCGGTAAGCTCGGGGATCTGCTGCGCCGTACCGGAAGAAACAATGCTGGTGGACAACATGGACATAGACCAACCGGTATTCCTGGTTCGGGAGGCACCATCATGGGTTGAACCTATTAAGGAATTCCTGATCAACGGCACTTTGCCGGTTGACGAAAATGAATCGAGAAGGATCCAGAGGAGGTCCAAAGCCTACACCATCATCAATGGCGAGGTATACAAGAGGAGTGTTACCGGTGTCCTCCAAAGGTGTGTGAAACCGGAAGAAGGAAAAGAAATGCTCGAGGAAATACACCGAGGGGAGTGTGGGCATCACGCTTCGTCAAGGGCGCTGGTGGCAAAAGTATTCCGGCATGGGTTCTATTGGCCAACGGCTTTGGAGAACGCGGAGGATCTGGTAAGAAAATGCAATGGGTGCCAGAGGTACGCCAAGCAAAATCATACCCCAGCCTCCGGCTTAAAGACAATACCATTAACTTGGCCGTTTGCCGTTTGGTGCCTAGACATGGTTGGCCCATTCAAAACAGCAAGGGGAAACATGACCCATATCTTGGTTATGGTGGATAAATTCACCAAATGGCTAGAGGTGAAACCCATTGCAAAATGTGATGGGCGCACAGCGGTGAAATTCTTAAAGGATGTTATTCTGCGGTATGGATACCCACATAGCATTATCACTGACAATGGCACAAACTTTGCTCAAGGCGAGTTCAAAAGATTTTGTGAGGACAACAACATCCGTTTGGATTTGTGCTCAGTCGCACACCCGCAAGGCAATGTCCAAGTTGAAAGGACAAACGCTTTGGTACTTTCCGGTATCAAACCAAGACTCATCGATGCGGTGGAAAAATCGCCGGGGTGTTGGCTAGATGAGCTACCATCAGTGCTGTGGAGTATAAGAACAACTCCAAACCGGTCTACCGGATACACTCCATTCTTTATGGTTTATGGAGCAGAAGCGGTCATACCAACCGACATTCTCCATGATTCACCAAGGGTGCAACTCTATACCGAAGAAGAGGTAAAGGAGGCCCGAGAAAATGATGTGGACTTGCTAGAAGAAGCAAGAGAACTAGCCTTGGCAAGAACAGCCATTTACCAGCAAAACCTCAGACGCTATCACAGCCGGAAGGTTAACCCGAGGGTGTTCCGGGAGGAGACCTAGTGCTACGCCTAGTGCAGCGCACTGAAGGCCGGCACAAGCTTTCCCCTCCGTGGGAAGGGCCTTTCATTGTGAGCAAGGCTCCCCACAATGATGCCTACTACCTGATTGATGCACAGGAATGGAAGAAAGGAAAGGCGGTGTGGTGACCCGGCATACCACTGCATGGTGTAGTATGCAAGTCTGATATAACACCAATGAAACACCGTTCCACTAGTATTATATCGCTCAGAGTGGTACAACAGAACATATGCGGGTCCAAGGCATGTCTATAGAATTACAACATTGACTCGTTACATAAGATCATCACAGCCTCCTACTTTACAATGAGGTAAAACCGCAAATAAACTCCAGAAGAACGACTCGTAGTCTAATCCTATCACGAACTCTATTTGTAGAGTATTTGACTAGCTATAGGGCTATGAATAGATTCTAGCTAAATAGGAGCTAGGTTTAGGAAGCTAGTTCCCTTCTATGGCTCAACTATGTTTTCTCCTCGTTGGATGTGATATCTGACTCCACTGACGGGGTCCTGTCTCTTGAAGTAGTTGTTGACTCCTCGGCCTTTGAGTTGCACTCGTAGATCCTCCTTCGATGCCTCCATACCTAAGCGGGGATTTAAGAGTGGGATGAGTACGAGCGTACTCAACAAGTTCATTATAGGAAAGAGGTGTTTAATGCACTAGCTACGGCATTAGACCGGAAAGTCTAATACCAATGCAGGTTTTCATAATCATTTCTTCAAGAGGTTGCTTTTATTCGGAAGAACTATGTCCGTCAGCCTTCACCGGTTTACTAGAACTTCATGGAGCTCCTTTCCGGCCGCGTTCGCAGCTTCCTTATCCCGAACGGGGAGTGACAGGTCACGGTTCTTTACACTCGCAGAGGTGTGTTGCTTTACCCATAAGAGATCTTAACCTTGGTGCCAACCGAGCCGCGAGCTCGTCCACACTTCCTTTGGTGTGAGGCCCGGTATAAGGTCATAGCCAATCATATTCCTCCGCTGCCTCATACACCCACCCTTTGTTGCAAACCACGACCCTGGGTCCTCGCTGGTCCCATTATTCCCGTAATTTCAGGGTGGACCCCGACCACGACGACAGTCTGGGATTGAACCAAACTCCTTCGCCGGTAGCTGCAACCCATCATAGACCACATTACCGTGAGGAATTAGAAGGGGATCCCCACCCACCAATTGTTCCGCAAGCAGCAACCGCTACGGTAAGCAACAACTATACCGTGGGGAATTAGAAGGGGCTCCCCACCCACCAATTGCTCCGCAAGATACAACCGTCTACGGTAAGCGCATCCGTTGATGTACAAGAGGTGGAAATACAATTGACTATTCCGTCCCACTCCGCATCTTATGGTTAACACGGGTATTACGGCACAAGAATCACTCGGCGACATTTGTTGTTTAATCCTAGATGGATATAAACCCTTGCAATGGAACCTCCACCATATCAACACAATCCATGGTTCCATTGCCCACCACATAGTCATATTCATAGTTATGAAAATAGTGGTTTTGGTTTTTATGCAATAGTGATAATCATAGTACTTTGCAAGTAATTTGATAAAGTTACTCAAATGACATGAGCAAGCGATGAACTTGCCTTTCTTGGCTGCAAGATTATGCAGACAAGGTCTTCGATACGCAATAATTCCAAATTCTGAAATAGCATCATCGTCCGGTAAGGACGATGTTTAAAGGATTGGCAAGGATGCAATAATGCATAAGTATGAGATGCAATCGTTCTAAACGTGACCCAACCCCGATGATTTAGGATTAGTGAGTTGTAATGATTGGTTCAGGGTGTGTTGCACTTTTAGAGTGATTCACATACGGGGTTCTTATTCGGGTGTGATTACTTGGTATTATAAACAGGTAGTTAATAGAGCAGTAATAATCAATTGAGCAGACAAATAATGATAATTGGCATAATGTTAATAATTAAAGAACAGTGGTCAGTTTTAGTACTATATGGCATGGTTGATGATTAATTATCATATATTTTAAAAGAATAACTTTTGAAGAACATGTTCTTTAATAAAGAACAAGTATGGTAATTAGGTTTGTGGTTTGCTATAATTTATTCTGGTTCCAAGTAGTTTCTGGAGTAAGTATAAGATGGATCACAATATAGTTGGATTCATCAGCAACTAGGGCTTGTAAGGTTGAGATAAGCCTAGGCATCCTAAGCAATTCATTATACATGGTTGTTGTCAAGGTTGGTTTATCTTGCTAGTGATAGCTGGCTAGGGTTTATAGGTTCTTATAAGTAGGGTTGATGATGATTCTTTGTTTACTTCAAAAGAATAACTTTTGAAGAACATAGTTCTTAAATAATAAGAAGTATCTCAATTAGAGTTGAGGTTGACTAGGTTTTGCTATTGGATCCAGTAATTAAAGAATGGTTGGTTCTTAAATGGAATGGTTACTAAGTGTCTCACACTAGTAGGGTTTAGTGAAGTATGGTATGTAATGCTCAATTAATGGGCATGGTTGCTATTATGGTTCATCACAGGGGTGTGATGCTAAATATGGATAATTATGGTTATTGCCTCTAAGGATAGGAACTATGGTTGGTTCTATTTGATCTTCTAGGTTTGATTAAGATGAATACATGGGATACTAATTTAGTAATGATGGTTACTACATTTTATGTGATCAAGGTAAACATTTAGAAGCTACTATGGTTCTATGAATGAAATCAAAATATCATGATCACATGTTCTAACTTAGGTTTAGGTTTGCAAGCAATTTAGGGTTCACATGTAATAATGGAGCTAGGTGTCCCAATTGAATTAGGGTTTTAGGTTTCACATGAAATGATGGGTTGTAATACCATTCACTATGGAATTAGGGTTTGCTATTTACCATATAGACTTATGGTTAATAACTTCAATTTAAAGTTGAAGTTATTAGTAACTTGTAATTAAAATAATATTGAATTTAGCATTTTATTCTTTTTAAACAATTAATGATTAGAGTAATTATTAATCAGGGTTTAAATCTCTCTAATAATAATTTAACAAACAGTAAATAAAGAAAATTAGTTTTAGTTATTTCTTTATTTATTTTACTGGTTTTTTATTTAATTTAGAAAAGTTTCCTAATTATTGAATTTTAATTGAATTTAGAATTAAAAGAAAAGGCTTAATTCCTAAGTATTAATTAATTGAATTTTTATTAAAAATAAAAATTCCATATTATATTTTTATTGGATAGATTTTTCTTTTCTAAGAATTTTGATATATTATTTATATTTTTCTGAGATAATATGAATTTGATATGATTTTCTAAAGTTTGGACAAATTTCTGGATTTTGAATCGAATCTTAATGACTAAGGGTACCCGGACGGAACACACCCACAGTCTATGGCTGGTGGGGTCGTGTCCACCTCATCCGCCACGGGGCTTTGACCAAGTCAAAATTGCCACCGTGGCGAGGAGGCTACTGGCCGGCGGCCAGATGAGGTCATCGCCGGCGATTCGGGACTCGCCCGGATGGGTAGCTAGGTGGGTTCGACGTGGGGCGACACGGTGAGCGAGTTTGGTAGCGGCGCCGCCCCGTATAGGTCATCGGAGCGTGACCGGCGGCGAGGTACCGCGGCGGCGGCCACGGGACTGCGATGTTGAGCATGCTACAGGAGGCTATTGAGCAAGGCGAGCTTGCCAGGAGGTTGAGGGGCTCACCAGGAACACGCCGGGCTTGACGGCGAGGCGAGAGATGGTCGGCATCGCCGGAATTCGTCGTTCCCGGCGTTGGGGAAGACGGGCTCAACGGCGACGCTCTGGGGCACCACGGCTCGATTCCTTGCGCACGGTGAGCTTGTCGACCATGGCGGTGACGATGGCGTACTCGGCGGGGCCTGGGGAGGTCCACATCGACGGCGGTAATGGTGGCCGGTTGTGTTAGGGTTTCGGTTTGGGGAAGAAAACGGAGCAGAGGAAGAAGAATGCGACTAGGGTTCGTCGTAGGGCTTTTATACTGCGCTAGAACATGATCCTCGTCACGAATTGGAGCAAGGAGAGGTCGCCAGCGAGAGGAGAAGCTCCTCACGGTGTCGTGCTGTCGTCCATGCGCTCGGAGAGGATGAGGACGAGCTCCTCTCCGATATTTTGGACGAAGGGGTATCGGGCTGGCTTAGCGGGCTGCTCCTGGTTGGTGGACTAGGCTGTTCTGGTGGTCTCGTGCTGGGCTGCCGTGGCCTGCCCAGGTAAGCTTCTCCCTTTTCTCTTTTTCTTTCTTATTTTCTGATTTTCAATTCTGTTTTATAATTCTTGTTTTAATTCACATTTAAATCATGTGATACCCTGCAGGTATTTGATAATTTGAATTTCAGTAGGACTATTAAAAGGATGAATGCTTTCCTGCATTGTTTTTGGGATAAACATGTAATATATATGAGCTACATTGCAATTGTTTATTAGTCTTGATTTTATGCACTCATTTTAATTTCCTTGTTCTTGTGTAATCAAATCTGTTTGGAATAATTAGAATTGTGAATTTCTACTCTTAAGTGTTTTAGAGTTTATCATTAGGGTTTGGTCTTTTAATTGAGAATTTAGTCCCATGCATATGATTTTATGTGAACCTTTATTATTAAGATCTTGTAGTTTGGATTATAACCCTATTTCCAGATAGCACTATTATTGTATGTTAATATCACCTTGAAATACTTTGAGTAATACAACTCTAATTATGGTTTGATCTTGGTTTTTAAAGTTGAGTGGTTTATTACCACACATATGATTTCAATTATAAAATGTAGCACAAGTTTTGTTTCTTATGTTCAAGAAGTGAAGCATAAGATTTAATTAATATGCCATACTAGGATGCTAATGATGTTTACCTAATGGAAATTGGTTTGAATTTCAATTAGGGCCTAGCTTTATATTATGATCACCATAGTGATGCATAAACTAAGGTTGAGGTTTAATTCTAGGTTATAGAGATGAAACGACACCATATTGCATGTGCTAGGGTTAATCTTCTTTAACCAAAATAATATGGTTACTTGTTTATTATTCTCATTTAGTGGTTAAGGATATGAGAATTGACTCTATCTTATTCCTATAGACTTCTTTTATATCCTTAATCTATAATTAAAGTAACTAAAATAGTTATGGTTCTTTTTATAGTTAACTTTGGTTATATGGATGAATGGTTTCTCAACATTTAAGGTATAGAGTTTGACTCTAAGGTTTGCTTAGGTTCTTTAATTTATGAAATATAAATGTGGTAGGATTCTACTTATGATCACCAAATGATTCACAAGTTAAGGTTGGGATCTAAGCCTAGGGTTGCTTATTATTGATCTCCTTATAATTTCATGTGGCTAATGATATCTGCTTATCCTATTAGGGTTTAACTTGTTCTCAGATAGTTCAAGAGCATGATCATGGATTAGGCATGCTCAACTTGTTCCTAGTATCTCTACCTCAAGTTCTTAGGGTTTATGACCATCACTTAATTTATAATGATCAAAGTTTGGCTTCCTAAGATATCTCTCATTTAATAGGTTTCCCACTCTCAAGATCAAGTGTTGTCTTGATCAATTAAATATATACTTTCTTTTATAGTTTCTTGAATGGGCATGGTTATGGTTGTCTCAATTATCTTGAGTATAACACCATAGGTTGAGCTCTCTCATTTAAGAACAGTTATTCTAGGGTTTATGGTGTACTCCTAATATCTCCTTAGGTATCTAGGCTAAGGTTCCATTTTTCTAGCTTATTTGGGTTAGTCTCTTCCTCACCTTATCAATTTCTGGATATGGTATTATTTCATGTGATATTAGGTTGTCTCACCACTCCAAGATGAAATGGTTAATCTCCTAGTACTTTAGTTCAATGATTATCCTTTATTCTTGAATAGGTAAAACTAAGATTGGTATGAGTGGTCTCTCTCTTATTTGGGGAATGTCTTTAATACTAACTTAAGGTTAGGCTCCATAGGGATTGATGTGATCATTAATATCTATGTTTAACATAAATGGTTTCTCTCTCTAGGAATGTCTTGAATAATATTCTAGGGTTTCTCTTGAAGATAATGTTTTGAATACTTGGATGTATATCCAAGGTTTAACTCAAGGTTTGTTAATGCTTCTCTAATAATTATAATAGAACTCTCACTTCTCTAGGTTTGATGTATAATAATTTGGAATGCAGAAGATTATATACTTCTTGAGTGGATCTCCTTGTTATAACTCCAATGTTGAAGTGGAATGAATACCATGAGGTTTCATGGTAGGATCATGGATAGTTTTAAGACATGGAGAAGATAGTCAAGAATGGTTTCTCCATTTTATTGTTACTTGGTTTGTAATTGAATAAATGTTCTTAGGTTATGGCAATGATTACCATATTATGATCGGTTATAAGATCCAAGCAATGGATCATTGATGGAAGTGTTGTTGTGTTAGATTTAATTCCAATTGATCTAATCCCTTAGATCAAATCCTCCCTACCCAAAACAAAGTTTTGGCAAAGTCACATTGAGGTTTATAACGCTTGACTTGATGAGCTACTTCAGTTCCACCAAGGTCAAGTGAAACTTCAGTTACTGTGACTGTTTTACTTTAAAGCGCGAAAATTCCCTAGATTTTCTATGCATGAATGCAATGCACACATCTGTTTCCTCTATTTTAGTAACCCCAATACCTGGGATATTACAGTCTCTACCCCTTAAACTAAACTTCGTCCTCGAAGTTTGATATCTCTCACGTTTCGGAGTGTGGATCTGACTTGTGCAGACTACATCTTTTCTCAAACTCCTTGGTGATCTCACTGGATATAATTGAATATATTCCTTGTCCAGATTCTTCCTGGAATCCATTAGGGTTTGTCTCTGAATCATGGTTATTACTTTGATTCATTGGTTTCTTCCAACTCTATAAGCTTGTTTCCTTTCTCATTGAAGATCAATGATTGAGACTTCTTCTAGTGCTGCTGGTCTTATTTGAAAACTAATATGATAACAAACTCCTAATTGTTAAATAGGTCTTTGTTTTCCCTTACTACGAAAAGTGCAATAGTGGTACTTGGTAAGGTACTTAACATGGAATGGTCTTAATGGTTTATTTCACTAAAAATGGATTAGACTCATTTAGTCCATCCAATCCTGGTTTATAGTTGATACCTATAACTATTTTGGGTTATGTAGGTTCCATGAAAGGAATCATTCTATTAGTCTTTGATATTGGTATGTTCAATCTTCTTTGGTCTTTGGCCTTTTTGAACTGTATTTGGTCTATGGTATTTCCTTCATCCAACTTCATTATCCTTATTTCACTTGAGCTTTAGTACTTATGAGTAGATATTACTTACTTGCTCAAGTTATAATCCACTTCTTACGTCCTCGAGGTATAAACCTCGGCTTCTGGTCTGACATCCTTCTGAAAGTAGTGTTCAACAATCTTATGAAAATAAGATTGAACTTCCTCTCAGTTCAGACCTTCATCAACTATCTTGCTCAAAATATTGAGTTATTATACAGCCAACTCAATCTTTACTCTACCCCTTAGAGTTTTCTTATGGTTTTCAACTCCTTTTCTTCCAACCATTGGATTGATGGTTAGAATATTGGTCTAGGTGTAGCTTTGGTTTGTACTTCTTCTAAGGTCTCATGAAGAATGTTTGTGGTATATCCACTCAGTTGTGGACATCCAATGTGAATCCTTCGACTAAATGATTATAGGTCATTGTTAACTGGCTAATAAAATTTTATTTTTTCACAACTTCTTGGTACAAATAATCAAATGGTGGACTACTTGATTCCAATTGTGGCTATTTGTTATCTAAAATGGATTCTATTCTAGGTTCTGATCAACTGAACGAGACATCTTCTGCTCTATCTCGCAGTATTGATCCTATACCACAACTGTGGTCTTTTGATATCAACTATGGTCTTTTTATATCTTCTATGGTTTCATATATCATCTTCCTTCATTCAGGGTTTATTTTGCAAGAAAACCACTAGCTAACACTATGAATATAGTATTCTAAGTGATTTCCCATGCATTCCCTCTTCTATGTTGACTATGGATCTGCTTAAGCTTCACCATAATCACCAGATTTCTCACCTTCATGCTTCTTATGTACTAAAGTACTCCTCTGTTGAGGTAAAGCATGAGCTTTGGTTGGTACTATCTTCAGAGTATTGTGGTTACTTCCCACAACTTTGCTTCCTTTCTCTGATGAACCGTCATCTTGTCTTCGGAATCTTCCAGAGTTCGTCGCTTCCTCACACGAGTACTATTACCCTCTAGATCTATAGCATCAAGTAAGAACTTGGTATTGCAACATGCATTTGCATATCAAAGTCAAACTTCATGTATGGATCTAGTCAAACAATGAAACTCCAATAAAATCCAAGAAGATTCAGCTTTGTGCATATAATACACACCATCATAAGCCTGAATATATTAGTTGAGTAAGACATCTCTAAACATCAGGCTCTAATGTGTAGTATATAACACCACATAAGATAGGTTTATAGCGTGATACTTAGCACGACTATTGGGGACTCTACTATTTGTCTCAACATTTACCTTAATTGCACAATTGCAATGATATAAACTTGAAACAAAGTGGTTTGGGATGGTTAAAGTTAACCTAGTTTTGTTTGGAAGTACTAACTTAACTTCCATTATATTGAGGACTACTTCACATGATATGTACTAGTTTCTAACTTTATTATCCTAGACACATAACTATTGGAATATAGCTCCTATACTTCCTAGTTATTGTACCATAAGGCTATGGTTCTGATGTGCTTGGCACACTTCCCATGGTTTTGGAACACAAATCTTGCACTATTATTTAGCACTTGGCTTCTTATTGTACTTTCCTAAGTATTTATGATGTTCTGGTGCATCACATAATGATTCTTAGGTGAATCTTATATGATTACTATCTCTACCATGTATGTAGACATATTTTATTCCTATTTCTCTTCCTTACCTCCCATGATTGACTCATCATGGTCTATACTACCTCATATGACTAATAGTTATCACTTACTATTAATTGTTTCACATGTCTAGATAAATTTAATTATTCATTACTTATATGGGTCTACATTTTCTATTAGGATTTCTTAATTATCTTCATCACTTGATATTACTTCTAGTACAGGTCTGAGTAATTCTTACTTAACTATAACATGTGTTGGTACACATCTTCCAATAGGATAACTTCCTTATGGTTGTATCCTCTCTTTGGACTACCATGTATTGTATACCAACTGGGTCTACTCATTTATTGTTTAAGTACTTCATGGTGTACTACATGTTTGGGGTTAGCTAACTAACTTTATTTTATCTTGGTAAGCTAGATAAGAAATTTTGACTCAAGTGTGTCAGGATTATTCTCAAGTGAATATCCATCTCAAGTCATATGAAGTATTTGGTTTACCTAGGACAACTTCCTATAGACACTACCAATCCTATAGGTCTCTTTTAAAGGGTTTTAATCCTAGGGTCAAAGCATTTGCTCTGATACCAACTGTGGTGACCCGGCATACCACTGCATGGTGTAGTATGCAAGTCTGATATAACACCAATGAAACACCGTTCCACTAGTATTATATCGCTCGAGTGGTACAACGAAACATATGCGGGTCCAAGGCATGTCTATAGAATTACAACATTGACTCGTTACATAAGATCATCACAGCCTCCTACTTTACAATGAGGTAAAACTGCAAATAAACTCCGGAAGAACGACTCGTAGTCTAATCCTATCACGAACTCTATTTGTAGAGTATTTGACTAGCTATAGGGCTATGAATAGATTCTAGCTAAATAGGAGCTAGGTTTAGGAAGCTAGTTCCCTTCTATGGCTCAACTATGTTTTCTCCTCGTTGGATGTGATATTCGACTCCATCGACGGGGTCCTGTCTCTTGAAGTAGTTGTTGACTCCTCGGCCTTTGAGTTGCACTTGTAGATCCTCCTTCGATGCCTCCATACCTAAGCGGGGATTTAAGAGTGGGATGAGTACGAGCGTACTCAACAAGTTCATTATAGGAAAGAGGTGTTTAATGCACTAGCTACGGCATTAGACCAGAAAGTCTAATACCAATGCAGGTTTTCATAATCATTTCTTCAAGAGGTTGCTTTTATTCAGAAGAACTATGTCCGTCAGCCTTCACCGGTTTACTAGAACTTCATGGAGCTCCTTTCCGGCCGCGTTCGCAGTTCCTTATCCCGGAACAGGGAGTGACAGGTCACGGTTCTTTACACTCTGCAGAGGTGTGTTGCTTTACCCATAAGAGATCTTAACCTTGGTGCCAACCGAGCCGCGAGCTCGTCCACACTTCCTTTGGTGTGAGGCCCGGTATAAGGTCATAGCCAATCATATTCCTCCGCTGCCTCATACACCCACCCTTTGTTGCAAACCCCGACCCTGGGTCCTCGCCGGTCCCATTATTCCCGTAATTTCAGGGTGGACCCCGACCACGACGACGAGTCCGGGATTGAACCAAACTCCTTCGCCGGTAGCTGCAACCCATCATAGACCACATTACCGTGGGGAATTAGAAGGGGATCCCCACCCACCAATTGTTCCGCAAGCAGCAACCGCTACGGTAAGCAACAGCTATACCGTGGGGAATTAGAAGGGGCTCCCCACCCACCAATTGCTCCGCAAGATACAACCGTCTACGGTAAGCGCATCCGTTGATGTACAAGAGGTGGAAATACAATTGACTATTCCGTCCCACTCCAGATCTTATGGTTAACACGGGTATTACGGCACAAGAATCACTGGCGACATTTGTTGTTTAATCCTAGATGGATATAAACCCTTGCAATGGAACCTCCACCATATCAACACAATCCATGGTTCCATTGCCCACCACATAGTCATATTCATAGTTATGAAAATAGTGGTTTTGGTTTTTATGCAATAGTGATAATCATAGTACTTTGCAAGTAATTTGATAAAGTTACTCAAATGACATGAGCAAGCGATGAACTTGCCTTTCTTGGCTGCAAGATTATGCAGACAAGGTCTGCGATACGCAATAATTCCAAATTCTGAAATAGCATCATCGTCCGGTAAGGACGATGTTTAAAAGATTGGCAAAGATGCAATAATGCATAAGTATGAGATGCAATCGTTCTAAACGTGACCCAACCCCGATGATTTAGGATTAGTGAGTTGTAATGATTGGTTCAGGGTGTGTTGCACTTTTAGAGTGATTCACATACAGGGTTCTTATTCAGGTGTGATTACTTGGTATTATAAACAGGTAGTTAATAGAGCAGAATAATCAATTGAGCAGACAAATAATGATAATTGGCATAATGTTAATAAGTAAAGAACAGTGGTCAGTTTTAGTACTATATGGCATGGTTGATGATTAATTATCATATATTTTAAAAGAATAACTTTTGAAGAACATGTTCTTTAATAAAGAACAAGTATGGTAATTAGGTTTGTGGTTTGCTATAATTTATTCTGGTTCCAAGTAGTTTCTGGAGTAAGTATAAGATGGATCACAATATAGTTGGATTCATCGAGCAACTAGGGCTTGTAAGGTTGAGATAAGCCTAGGCATCCTAAGCAATTCATTATACATGGTTGTTGTCAAGGTTGGTTTATCTTGCTAGTGATAGCTGGCTAGGGTTTATAGGTTCTTATAAGTAGGGTTGATGATGATTCTTTGTTTACTTCAAAAGAATAACTTTTGAAGAACATAGTTCTTAAATAATAAGAAGTATCTCAATTAGAGTTGAGGTTGACTAGGTTTTGCTATTGGATCCACTAATTAAAGAATGGTTGGTTCTTAAATGGAATGGTTACTAAGTGTCTCACACTAGTAGGGTTTAGTGAAGTATGGTATGTAATGCTCAATTAATGGGCATGGTTGCTATTATGGTTCATCACAGGGGTGTGATGCTAAATATGGATAATTATGGTTATTGCCTCTAAGGATAGGAACTATGGTTGGTTCTATTTGATCTTCTAGGTTTGATTAAGATGAATACATGGGATACTAATTTAGTAATGATGGTTACTACATTTTATGTGATCAAGGTAAACATTTAGAAGCTACTATGGTTCTATGAATGAAATCAAAATATCATGATCACATGTTCTAACTTAGGTTTAGGTTTGGAAGCAATTTAGGGTTCACATGTAATAATGGAGCTAGGTGTCCCGATTGAATTAGGGTTTTAGGTTTCACATGAAATGATGGGTTGTAATACCGTTCACTATGGAATTAGGGTTTTCTATTTACCATATAGTCTTATGGTTAATAACTTCAATTTAAAGTTGAAGTTATTAGTAACTTGTAATTAAAATAATATTGAATTTAGCATTTTATTCTTTTTAAACAATTAATGATTAGAGTAATTATTAATCAGGGTTTAAATCTCTCTAATAATAATTTAACAAACAGTAAATAAAGAAAATTAGTTTTAGTTATTTCTTTATTTATTTTACTGGTTTTTTATTTAATTTAGAAAAGTTTCCTAATTATTGAATTTTAATTGAATTTAGAATTAAAAGAAAAGGCTTAATTCCTAAGTATTAATTAATTGAATTTTTATTAAAAATAAAAATTCCATATTATATTTTTATTGGATAGATTTTTCTTTTCTAAGAATTTTGATATATTATTTATATTTTTCTGAGATAATATGAATTTGATATGATTTTCTAAAATTTGGACAAATTTCTGGATTTTGAATCGAATCTTAATGACTAAGGGTACCCGGACGGAACACACCCACAGTCTATGACTGGTGGGGTCGTGTCCACCTCATCCGCCACGGGGCTTTGACCAAGTCAAAATTGCCACCGTGGCGAGGAGGCTACTGGCCGGCGGCCAGATGAGGTCATCGCCGGTGATTCGGGACTCGCCCGGATGGGTAGCTAGGTGGGTTCGACGTGGGGCGACACGGTGAGCAGTTTGGTAGCGGCGCCGCCCCGTATAGGTCATCGGAGCGTGACCGGCGGCGAGGTACCGCGGCGGCGGCCACGGGACTGCGATGTTGAGCATGCTACAGGAGGCTATTGAGCAAGGCGAGCTTGCCAGGAGGTTGAGGGGCTCACCAGGAACACGCCGGGCTTGACGGCGAGGCGAGAGATGGTCGGCATCGCCGGAATTCGTCGTTCCCGGCGTTGGGGAAGACGGGCTCAACAGCGACGCTCTGGGGCACCACGGCTCGATTCCTTGCGCACGGTGAGCTTGTCGACCATGGCGGTGACGATGGCATACTCGGCGGGGCCTGGGGAGGTCCACATCGACGGCGGTAATGGTGGCCGGTTGTGTTAGGGTTTCGGTTTGGGGAAGAAAACGGAGCAGAGGAAGAAGAATGCGACTAGGGTTCGTCGTAGGGCTTTTATCTTGCGCTGGAACACGATCCTCGTCACGAATTGGAGCAAGGAGAGGATGCCGGCGAGAGGAGAAGCTCCTCACGGTGTCGTCTTTGTCATCCATGCGCTCGGAGAGGATGAGGACGAGCTCCTCTCCGATATTTTGGACGAAGGGGTATCGGGCTGGCTTAGCGGGCTGCTCCTGGTTGGTGGACTGGGCTGTTCTGGTGGGCTCGTGCTGGGCTGCCGTGGCCTGCCCAGGTAAGCTTCTCCCTTTTCTCTTTTTCTTTCTTATTTTCTGTTTTTCAATTCTGTTTTATAATTCTTGTTTTAATTCACATTTAAATCATGTGATACCCTGCAGGTATTTGATAATTTGAATTTCAGTAGGACTATTAAAAGGATGAATGCTTTCCTGCATTGTTTTTGGGATAAACATGTAATATATATGAGAGCTACATTGCAATTGTTTATTAGTCTTGATTTTATGCACTCATTTTAATTTCCTTGTTCTTGTGTAATCAAATCTGTTTGGAATAATTAGAATTGAGAATTTCTACTCTTAAGTGTTTTAGAGTTTATCATTAGGGTTTAGTCTTTTAATTGAGAATTTAGTCCGATGCATATGATTTTATGTGAACCTTTATTATTAAGATCTTGTAGTTTGGATTATAACCCTATTTCCAGATAGCACTATTATTATATGTTAATATCACCTTGAAATACTTTGAGTAATACAACTCTAATTATGGTTTGATATTGGTTTTTAAAGTTGAGTGGTTTATTACCACACATATGATTTCAATTATAAAATGTAGCACAAGGTTTCTTTCTTATGTTCAAGAAGTGAAGCATAAGATTTAATTAATATGCCATACTAGGATGCTAATGATGTTTACCTAATGGCAATTGGTTTGAATTTCAATTAGGGCCTAGCTTTATATTATGATCACCATAGTGATGCATAAACTAAGGTTGAGGTTTAATTCTAGGTTATAGAGATGAAACGACACAATATTGCATGTGCTAGGGTTAATCTTCTTTAACCAAAATAATATGGTTACTTGTTTATTATTCTCATTTAGTGGTTAAGGATATGAGAATTGACTCTATCTTATTCCTATAGACTTCTTTTATATCCTTAATCTATAATTAAAGTAACTAAAATAGTTATGGTTCTTTTTATAGTTAACTTTGGTTATATGGATGAATGGTTTCTCAACATTTAAGGTATAGAGTTTGACTCTAAGGTTTGCTTAGGTTCTTTAATTTATGAAATATAAATGTGGTAGGATTCTACTTATGATCACCAAATGATTCACAAGTTAAGGTTGGGATCTAAGCCTAGGGTTGCTTATTATTGATCTCCTTATAATTTCATGTGGCTAATGATATCTGCTTATCCTATTAGGGTTTAACTTGTTCTCACATACTTCAAGAGCATGATCATGGATTAGGCATGCTCAACTTGTTCCTAGTATCTCTACCTCAAGTTCTTAGGGTTTATGACCATCACTTAATTTATAATGATCAAAGTTTGGCTTCCTAAGATATCTCTCATTTAATAGGTTTCCCACTCTCAAGATCAAGTGTTATCTTGATCAATTAAATATACACTTTCTTTTATAGTTTCTTGAATGGGCATGGTTATGGTTGTCTCAATTATCTTGAGTATAACACCATAGGTTGAGCTCTCTCATTTAAGAACAGTTATTCTAGGGTTTATGGTGTACTCCTAATATCTCCTTAGGTATCTAGGCTAAGGTTCCATTTTTCTAGCTTATTTGTGTTAGTCTCTTCCTCACCTTATCAATTTCTGGATATGGTATTATTTCATGTGATATTAGGTTGTCTCACCACTCCAAGATGAAATGGTTAATCTCCTAGTACTTTAGTTCAATGATTATCCTTTATTCTTGAATAGGTAAAACTAAGATTGGTATGAGTGGTCTCTCTCTTATTTGGGGAAGGTATTTAATACTAACTTAAGGTTAGGCTCCATAGGGATTGATGTGATCATTAATATCTATGTTTAACATAAATGGTTTCTCTCTCTAGGAATGTCTTGAATAATATTCTAGGGTTTCTCTTGAAGATAATGTTTTGAATACTTGGATGTATATCCAAGGTTTAACTCAAGGTTTGTTAATGCTTCTTGATACGTCTCTGACGTATCGATAATTTCTTATGTTCCATGCCATATTATTGATGATACCTACATGTTTTATGCACACTTTATGTCATATTCGTGCATTTTCTGGAACTAACCTATTAACAAGATGCCGAAGAGCTAGTTCTTGTTTTCTACTGTTTTTGGTTTCGAAATCCTAGTAACGAAATATTCTCGGAATTGGACGAAATCAAGACCCGGGGTCCTATTTTGCCACGAAGCTTCGGAAGACCGAAGAGGAGTCGAAGTGGGGCCACGAGGTCCGCCACCATAGGGCGGCGCGGCCCGGGTCTTGGCCGCGCCGACCTGTGGTGTGGGGCCCTCGTGTGGCCCCCACGTTGCCCTTCCGCCTACTTAAAGCCTCCGTCGCGAAACCCACGATGCAAAAAACCACGATACGGAAAACCTTGCGAGACGCCGCCGCCGCCAATCCCATCTCGGGGGATTACGGAGATCTCCTCCGGCACCTTGCCGGAGAGGGGATTCATCTCCCGGAGGACTCTACACCGCCATGGTCGCCTCCGGAGTGATGAGTGAGTAGTTCACCCCTGGACTATGGGTCCATAGCGGTAGCTAGATGGTTGTCTTCTCCTCATTGTGCTTCATTGTTGGATCTTGTGAGCTGCCTAACATGATCAAGATCATCTATACGTAATGCTATATGTTGTGTTTGTCGGGATCCGATGGATAGAGAATACCATGTTATGTTAATTATCAAGTTATTACATATGTGTTGTTTATGATCTTGCATGCTCTCCGTTATTAGTAGAGGCTCTGGCCAAGTTTTTGCTCTTAACTCCAAGAGGGAGTATTTATGCTCGATAGTAGGTTCATGCACGCATTGACACCAGGACGATGACGAGAAAGTTCTAAGGTTGTGTTGTCTTGTTGCCACTAGGGATAAAACATTGAGGCTATGTCTAAGGATGTAGTTGTTGATTACATTACGCACCATACTTAATGCAATTGTACTGTTGCTTTGCAACTTAATACTGGAAGGGGTTCGGATGATAACTTCGAAGGTGGACTTTTTAGGCATAGATGCGGTTGGATGGCGGTCTATGTACTTTGTCGTAATGCCCAATTAAATCTCACTATACTTATCATGACATGTATGTGCATTGTTATGCCCTCTCTATTTGTCAATTGCCCGACTGTAATTTGTTCACCCAACATGCTTTTATCTTATGGGAGAGACACCTCTAGTGAGCTGTGGACCCCGGTCCATTCTTTAATCTTGAAATACAAATCTGCTTGCAATACTTGTTCTTTCTTGTTTTCTTGCAAACAATCATCTTCCCCACAATACGGTTAATCCTTTGTTATAGCAAGCCGGTGAGATTGACAACCTCCTTTGTTTTGTTGGGGCAAAGTACTTTGGTTGTGTTGTGCGGGTTCCACGTTGGCGCCGGAATCTACGGTGTTGCGCCGCACGACATCCCGCCGCCATCAACCTTCAACGTGCTTCTTGGCTCCTCCTGGTTCGATAAACCTTGGTTTCTTTACGAGGGAAAACTTGCTGCTGTGCGCATCATACCTTCCTCTTGGGGTTCCCAACGAACGTGTGAAATACACGCCATCAAGCATATTTTTACGGCGCCGTTGCCGAGGAGATCAAGACACGCTGCAAGGGGAGTCTCCACTTCTCAATCTCTTTACTTTGTTTTTGTCTTGCTTTATTTTATTTACTACTTTGTTTGCTTGCATTATATCAAAACACAAAAAAATTAGTTGCTAGCTTTACTTTATTTCTTGTCTTGTTTGCTATATCAAAAACACAAAAAATTTAGTTACTTGCATTTACTTTACTTGATTCATCATGTTTCCTTTTAATTTTACCACAAAAGACATACCGGTAGGACGCGGGTCTATCATTGGGAGAAACAATATAGAAGAATTCTTCAGTCATGTTAGTACCGTTGAAGATTTTGAAGATAGACACTTGGTAGAACTAGCTCCTACTTATGAAATTACTGTTGCTACTTTAGTTCGCATGATGGAAACTAAATTTGTTAATCTCAATCCTATAATCCAACACATGTTTCTTACACTTGGTGATATGGAAGAGGGGGAAAAGAAAGATTTTGTTTTAGAAACCCTTCTTAGAGAATTTGGTGGTCTAGCAAGAGAGGCAGGAAAGGTCTTTGCTAAATTTAATATGCTTGGTTCTCATACTAATTTTGTTGGTCTCCTTGAAAAAATGGACATGGATAGAATAAGGTACACTAATAATGCTAATGATGGTGGGGAGATCAAAGCACCAATACCATGTAAACTCCTAGCTATGAATGATGCACTAGAAAATAACTATGCTTGGCTTGTTCCTGAAAATTTGTTCGATGAGAGTAGCAATCCCAAGACTAATGAAAAGGGAGACGCTGAAACTTATGTATCCAATATACTATGCATGGTTGAGAAAACTCCAAACCCCGCTGTAGATGCACCACCCTTTGATAATACTTGATATACACTTTACGCGCCTAGGCGAAGGCGTTAAAAAAGCGCTTATGGGAGACAACCCATGTTTTTACTACAGCACTTTGTTTTATATTTGAGTCTTGGAAGTTGTTTACTACTGTAGCAACCTCTCCTTATCTTAGTTTTATGTTTTGTTGTGCCAAGTAAAGTCTTTGATAGTAAAGTAAATACTAGATTTGGATTACTGCGCGAGAAACAAATTTCTTTTCTTGTCACGAATATGGGTCTAATTCTCCGTAGGAAACTCAGAAAATTAAGCCAATTTACGTGAGTGATACTCAGATATGTACGCAACTTTCATTCAATTTTGGCATTTTCATTTGAGCAAGTCTGGTGCCCTAATAAAATCCATCTTTACGGACTCTTCTGTTTTGACAGATTCTGCCTTTTATTTCGCACTGCCTCTTTTGCTATGTTGGATGAATTTCTTTGATCCATTAATGTCCAGTAGCTTTATGCAATGTCCGAAGTGTTAAGAATGATTGTGTCACCTCTGAACATGTTAATTTTTATTATGCACTAACCCTCTAATGAGTTGTTTCGAGTTTGGTGTGGAGGAAGTTTTCAAGGATCAAGAGAGGAGTATGATGCAATATGATCAAGGAGAGTGAAAGCTCTAAGCTTGGGGATGCCCCCAGTGGTTCACCCCTGCATATTCTAAGAAGACTCAAGCGTCTAAGCTTGGGGATGCCCAAGGCATCCCCTTCTTCATCGACAACATTATCGGGTTCCTCCCCTGAAACTATATTTTTATTCCGTCACATCTTATGCACTTTGCTTGGAGCGTCGGTTTGTTTTTGTTTTTGTTTTGTTTGAATAAAATGGATCCTAGCATTCACTTTATGGGAGAGAGACACGCTCAGTTGTAGCATATGGACAAGTATGTCCTTAGGCTCTACTCATAGTATTCAAGGCGAAGTTTCTTCTTCGTTAAATTGTTATATGGTTGGAATTGGAAAATACTACATGTAGTAATTCTAAAATGTCTTGGATAATTTGATACTTGGCAATTGTTGTGCTCATGTTTAAGCTCTTGCATCATATACTTTGCACCCATTAATGAAGAAACACTTAGAGCTTGCTAATTTGGTTTGCATATTTGGTTTCTCTAGAGTCTAGATAACATCTAGTATTGAGTTTTGAACAACAAGGAAGACGGTGTAGAGTCTTATAATGTTTACAATATGTCTTTTATGTGAGTTTTGTTGTACCGTTCATCCTTGTGTTTGTTTCAAATAACCTTGCTAGCCTAAACCTTGTATCGAGAGGGAATACTTCTCATGCATCCAAAATCCTTGAGCCAACCACTATGCCATTTGCGTCCACCATACCCACCTACTACATGGTATTTATCCGCCATTCCAAAGTAAATTGCTTGAGTGCTACCTTTAAAATTCCATCATTCACCTTTGCAATATATAGCTCATGGGACAAATAGCTTAAAAACTATTGTGGTATTGAATATGTACTTATGCACTTTATCTCTTATTAAGTTGCTTGTTGTGCGATAACCATGTTTTACGGGGACGCCATCAACTATTCTTTGTTGAATATCATGTGAGTTGCTATGCATGTCCGTCTTGTCCGAAGTAAGAGAGATCTACCACCTTAATGGTTGGAGCATGCATATTGTTAGAGAAGAACATTGGGCCGCTAACTAAAGCCATGATTCATGGTGGAAGTTTGAGTTTTGGACACATATCCTCAATCTCATATGAGAATAATAATTGTTGCCACATGCTTATGCATTAAAGAGGAGTCCATTATCTGTTGTCCATGTTGTCCCGGTATGGATGTCTAAGTTGAGAATAATCAAAAGCGAGAAATCCAAAATGCGAGCTTTCTCCATAGACCTTTGTACAGGCAGCATGGAGGTACCCCATTGTGACACTTGGTTAAAACATGTGTATTGCAAAGATCCGGTAGTCCAAGCTAATTAGGACAAGGTGCGGGCACTATTAGTATACTATGCATGAGACTTGCAACTTGTAAGATATAATTTACATAACTCATATGCTTTATTACTACCGTTGACAAAATTGTTTCATGTTTTCAAAATAAAAGCTCTAGCACAAATATAGCAATCGATGCTTTCCTCTTTGAAGGACCATTCTTTTTACTTTTATGTTGAGTCAGTTCACCTATCTCTCCACACCTCAAGAAGCAAACACTTGTGTGAACTGTGCATTGATTCCTACATACTTGCATATTGCACTTGTTATATTACTCTATGTTGACAATTATCCATGAGATATACATGTTATAAGTTGAAAGCAACCGCTGAAACTTAATTTTCCTTTGTGTTGCTTCAATACCTTTACTTTGATTTATTGCTTTATGAGTTAACTCTTATGCAAGACTTATTGATGCTTGTCTTGAAGTACTATTCATGAAAAGTCTTTGCTTTATGATTCACTTGTTTACTCATGTCATTACCATTGTTTTGATCGCTGCATTCATTACATATGTTTACAAATAGTATGATCAAGGTTATGATGGCATGTCACTTCGAAATTATCTTTGTTATCGTTTTACTGCTCGGGACGAGCGGAACTAAGCTTGGGGATGCGATACGTCTCCGACGTATCGATAATTTCTTATGTTCCATGCCATATTATTGATGATACCTACATGTTTTATGCACACTTTATGTCATATTCGTGCATTTTACGGAACTAACCTATTAACAAGATGCCGAAGAGCCGATTCTTTGTTTTCTGCTGTTTTTGGTTTCAGAAATCCTAGTAATGAAATATTCTCGGAATTGGACGAAATCAAGACCCAGGGTCCTATTTTACCACGAAGCTTCCGGAAGACCGAAGAGGAGTCGAAGTGGGGCCACGAGGGGCCGCCACCATAGGGCGGCGCGGCCCGGGTCTTGGCCGCGCCGACCTGTGGTGTGGGGCCCTCGTGTGGCCCCCACGTTGCCCTTCCGCCTACTTAAAGCCTCCGTCACGAAACCCACGATGCGAAAAACCACGATACGGAAAACCTTGCGAGACGCCGCCGCCGCCAATCCCATCTCGGGGGATTACGGAGATCTCCTCCGGCACCCTGCCGGAGAGGGGATTCATCTCCCGGAGGACTCTACACCGCCATGGTCGCCTCCGGAGTGATGAGTGAGTAGTTCACCCCTGGACTATGGGTCCATAGCAGTAGCTAGATGGTTGTCTTCTCCTCATTGTGCTTCATTGTTGGATCTTGTGAGCTGCCTAACATGATCAAGATCATCTATACGTAATGCTATATGTTGTGTTTGTCGGGATCCGATGGATAGAGAATACCATGTTATGTTAATTATCAAGTTATTACATATGTGTTGTTTATGATCTTGCATGCTCTCCGTTATTAGTAGAGGCTGCGGCCAAGTTTTTGCTCTTAACTCCAAGAGGGAGTATTTGAGCTCGATAGTGGGTTCATGCACGCATTGACACATGGGACGAGTGACGAAAGTTCTAAGGTTGTGTTGTGCTTGTTGCCACTAGGGATAAAACATTGAGGCTATGTCTAAGGATGTAGTTGTTGATTACATTACGCACCATACTTAATGCAATTGTGCTGTTGCTTTGCAACTTAATACTGGAAGGGGTTCGGATGATAACTCTGAAGGTGGACTTTTTAGGCATAGATGCGGTTGGATGGCGGTCTATGTACTTTGTCGTAATGCCCAATTAAATCTCACTATACTTATCATGACATGTATGTGCATTGTTATGCCCTCTCTATTTGTCAATTGCCCAGTCGTAATTTGTTCACCCAACATGCTTTTATCTTATGGGAGAGACACCTCTAGTGAGCTGTGGACCCCGGTCCATTCTTTAATACTTGAAATACAAATCTGTTCGCAATACTTGTTCTTTACTTGTTTTCTTGCAAACAATCATCTTCCACACAATACGGTTAATCCTTTGTTACAGCAAGCCGGTGATATTGACAACCTCACTTTGTTTCGTTGGGGCAAAGTACTTTGGTTGTGTTGTGCGGGTTCCACGTTGGCGCCGGAATCTCCGGTGTTGCGCCGCACTACATCCCGCCGCCATCAACCTTCAACGTGCTTCTTGGCTCCTCCTGGTTCGATAAACCTTGGTTTCTTTCTGAGGGAAAACTTGCTGCTGTGCGCATCATACCTTCCTCTTGGGGTTCCCAACGAACGTGTGAAATACACGCCATCACTTCTCTAATAATTATAATAGAACTCTCACTTCTCTAGGTTTGATGTATAATAATTTCGAATGCAGAAGATTATATACTTCTTGAGTGGATCTCCTTGTTATAACTCCAATGTTGAAGTGGAATGAATACCATGAGGTTTCATGGTAGGATCATGGATAGTTTTAAGACATGGAGAAGATAGTCAAGAATGGTTTCTCCATTTTATTGTTACTTGGTTTGTAATTGAATAAATGTTCTTAGGTTATGGCAATGATTACCATATTATGATCGGTTATAAGATCCAGCAATGGATCATTGATGGAAGTGTTGTTGTGTTAGATTTAATTCCAATTGATCTAATCCCTTAGATCAAATCCTCCCTACCCAAAACAAAGTTTTGGCAAAGTCACATTGAGGTTTATAACGCTTGACTTGATGAGCTACTTCAATTCCACCAAGGTCAAGTGAAACTTCAGTTACTGTGACTGTTTTACTTTAAAGCGCGAAAATTCCCTAGATTTTCTATGCATTAATGCAATGCACACATCTGTTTCCTCTATTTTAGTAACCCCAATACCTGGGATATTACAGGCGGACAGGTCCGGAGAGGAGACCAAGCGTCCATGGAATGTAGCTTTGTTGCGTCCTTTCTACTCTTGAAGTTGTGGTGTAAGAAGTTCCTTTTTTGTACCTTATTTGCTATGGATAAAAGATGTCGGAACCTCGAATGAGTCTCGGGGACTACCCCGCTAAAGTTGCATGTAACTTGTTTATTTTTTCAGTTTACCGGTTGCTTATTGAACGTTTTTCTTTCCGGTTTAGTAGTGTGCTAAAACCTACCGGAGTCTTCGAGTCTGTTGTTGTCCGCAACCCGGCTTCATGGCAAGCAAGATAAACCAGTAGGGGATAAGCACATGAACTGCGGAGAGGGAGAGCGGGAAAGAACAATCCGGAAAATTTAACTAACCCCGGTTATACCGGTTTTTTGCAAAAATTTCGAGTTATTTCTAAGTTCAAGAAAGTGCTTGCTTGGTAAAAGAACTTTGTGCTCATACGCCAAAAACGCCCAGAGAAGGTAGGCAGAGCCAAGGCAAAAGAGCCAAGTGTGCATCGAATTGGATGCGGAAACAATTTCGGAATCATTGCAGTGCAAGACAAAAATCGAAACGATAAGCAAAGTGCTAAGTAGAAAACCAACATAACTTAATAAGTTACCGGTGTGCAAGACACCGGCATAAATTGTTGTACCACAAACCAAAAGGATGAGTTTTAGCTTACATCATAAACCCCGGCATACCGGGGTAGAATTTAACAAGTTCTGTTATGAAGCAAGCGAGAGCGAGGTAAACTTCTTGTGACAACAAACATTCAAGAAGCAGGGGCGTCAGGTGGAGCAGCACCGGTCTCGGGGGCTTCAGGGGGAGCAGCGCTGGCCTCGGGAGCTTCCGGCGGCACATCCTCGGCACCCTCATCTTCATCTCCCTCTTCTTCTTCCTCATCGGCTGAGGTAGTCCTTGACATCGGGAGGGGAGGGATGAAGGTGCGGACCTCGGCATACTCAGCGAGCCGGTAGGCCCGATCCTGCCGCTTCGCGGTAAGAACCGGGTCCACATCGGTCGGAGCATCTTGGCGTACGCCTTGGAGCGCGTCCAGGTCCAAGTCCGGATACCAGGAGCAAGCGGAGCGCAGCGCAGTGTCAGCTCCAGCACGAGCCGCGGAGCACTGCCACTCACGAATCCGGCGCCCTGCCTCCTTCAGCCGGTTGGCGGTGAGGGTGATGTTGGCTGGCATGGCTTCTTCGAGGCCACGGCACCTTGAAGATTTGGATGGCGGCATACGGTAGATCGACAAGGGTGCGGTCCACGAGCGCATGTGTTGGACTCGAGCGGAGAGGGCGACCAGATAGTCGTACCCGTCCCAGTGCGCGTCCATGTTGGGAAATTCCCGCGCCACCCGATCCTCCATCACCTTTTTCACGGCGTGTGCCTGGGACTCCGGGAAGTGTTCTACAGGAAGAAGGGAAAAGCATAAGCGTAAGATACCGGAAAACAGTCTACCGGAAGGAAAAGGAACACGAATGCATTTTCAAAAAGAGAAAGCTTATAAACGAAAGAAGGGACAAGGCAAGGACTTACGGAGAGCCAGCGCATCAATCTGCATAACCAGCCGATCATATTCTTTATGATCAGTGGTCATGACCTCAATATGGTGCTCCGCTGCCTTCCGCGCCTTCCTTTCCTCCTCCAGCTCCATCATCAGCACCGTGTTGGAGTTCGTGGAATCCTCCACGACCTCCGCCAGCCTGGCCTCGGCTGCAGCCTTGGCATCCTTCAGAGCTTGGTCATGCTGGAGCGCGGCTTGCATAGCCTGTTCCTTAAGCTCCCTCGAGGCGGTCTTCTGGGCGTCCAGTGCCTCGCGGTGCTCCTTGATGAGCTGCTCTTTTTCGCCTAGGCACCGGAAAGAAAGGTGTTAACAAGTGGCAGCTGTTAAAATGAAGAAAGAACGAATCAACCGGAGGAGAAAAAATGACACCTTGAAGAGTGGCAATCTGGACCTTGAGGGCCTCAATGGTAGCTTCCGGAACAGCTGTTGAACAAAAGATGCGTAAGTGTTAAAGAAGAGAACTTTCCGGTAAAAAGATGCCGGAGGAAAAGAAAGGAAACAAACCTTGGCAATGGCTGTGGGCCTCGGCAAGGTCCCGATGCTCCCACAGAAGCTCCTCGAAGAGCTGCTTCCGGGCATCCGCGGTGCTCTGTTCAAAGAAGACAATTGTGAGAAAGAAAGAAACCATGTTATCAACCCGAAACTCGGGGACTGGCTATGCTGGTTTCGCGCGTTTCTAGTTAAGTTTCGCGCTAAGAGCAAAGGTCTTAACCCGAAACTCGGGGACTGGCTATGCCGGTTTCGCGCGTTTCTAGTTAAGTTTCGCGCTAAGAGCAAAGGTCTTAACCCGAAACTCGGGGACTGGCTATGCCGGTTTCGCGCGTTTCTAGTTAAGTTTCGCGCTAAGAGCAAAGATCTTAACGTGAAACTCGGGGACTGGCTATGCCGGTTTCACGCGTTTCTAGTTAAGTTTCGCGCTAAGAGCTACGCTCTCAACACGAAACTCGGGGACTGGGAGGATACACAAGATCCGGAAAGAAAGAAACCGACATCAACAAAAAGTTACAACAAAGTTGGCAAAACTTACCACCACGTTGCTGGTGGCGTCGTACCACGCACTGTCGAACTCCTTCACGGCACGCTTGAGCCGCATGAAGTGTTCTTCAGTGGACCGGGGCCCAGCGGGATCCTGCGCTGGAAGGCGGTCCTTCCCCAAGCCGCGGGTGGATGCAGAGATGTCCGCATCGTTCCATTTTTGGGCATAGGGGAGAAGGTGCCCCAGGTCCTTGCCCTCGCGCTTCAGCTCAACAATCCGGCCTAGGAGGCCGGAAGGTTTCTACGGGACCGCAACGGCGGCGGGCCCGACATGCGGCACTAGAGGCTGCGAGCCGGTTGATGCGCTGCCATCCACGGCCTTTCCGCGGGACGCCCCGAGCGAGGAGCTCGGGTGATCTTGGGGGTCGCCGGCGGCGGCTTTGGCTTGGCCGCGGGAGGTCCTTGGCTTGGCGGCGGTGTTGGTGTAGTCCCGGTAGGCTCGAGGATAAGAGCTTCCGGGTGCGGTGCAGAAGAGGCCGGCGCGGAAGTTTCCGGCGCGGTCTTGCTGGGGGAAGATCTTGGCTTCTTCTTCTTCTTCTTCTTCGGGCCAGGAGGAACCAGAGGTTCCGCCTGCCCGGCAGCTGCGTCGTCGGCGCCGGTGTTGCTGGCGCCGGTGTCTTGGGTTTCAGGAGGGGAGGTGAGATCCTCCTCCGCGCGGTGATCAGGAGGTGTAGGGGCCGCGCGCCCCGAACTTGTAGTACCTCCCGGAGGCGGCGGAAGGTGTTGCCGGCACCAGATGGTGCCGGGCTTGAGTGAGGAGGAGGAGTTGAGGTCCTTGCGGAGCCGGCAGAGCCCTCCGGCTTGGAGCCAAGCTTGAGCGCAGGGCTGAAAAAGAGAAAAAGGAAGGGTTGGAAAAAAGCAACCGGAAAGGAACTTGGTAAAAACAAAACAAGTAGAGAAACGGGGCCTTACCCAGAAGAGGTCGGCATCTGCCTGCTCTTATAGCGCCTCACGCCTGTGATCTTCCCCGCTACAGGTTCAGTCCGGAAGCGTTTGGAGGCGGGGGCACGGCTCGAACCGGCATCAGAGGCCGGAGCCTTGTTCTTCTGGCCTTGGACCATGAGTTTCTCCACAAACTCGTGGCCTGCCTCGGCCCCCAGGGGAGCGACGTGCTCATGGACCTGTGGGTTGATGTTGGCTGAGGGAACATCTACAGAGAAACAATAACAGAAGAATATGAGAGATCAAAAAGAAGAGCTACCTCAAGCAAGGTCAGGTCGTCAGACGAACCGGCCGGTTCCGGTGGAGATTTGCCAAGGCGCGAGGCAGGAGTCCGGCCCATCTTCAGATCCTGCCAACGGATGAAGGGATCCGGGTCAAACTTGTCAAGAGCGCGCTTCCGGCAAGGGCCCCGCCGATCTGAGTCAATACGGGGGAAGCGGTCCTTAGCCTGAAAGCAAAAGAAAAAAAGGTTAGTCGCAGTATGAAAGTTACCGGTAAGCCGACCCGAGTTGCGTAATTTCTTACTTCTTGGGTCGGAGGGTTAGTAGAGCGAGGGCCGGAGGCCCATTCCCAATCATCCGGCATGGCGATCCGGCGGATCTGCCTAGCCTTGAGGACAACGTCCTTTTTGCTGAGAGGAAGTCCGGTGATCTTGGTAGGATCACCGGGACCATACATCTCGCTCATCTTATGAACGCGGCGCTTGAGAGGAAGCACCGGCGTGAGATGAAGGCACGGATAATGTCATCGGAGCGGATGCTTGGTGTCCTTCATCGAGATCCTTCATGAAGCGTACCACCCGGTTTGTTTCGATATGATCCGTTTTCGGGTTGTAGCTCCAGTTGATTTTTACGGGCGGCGCCGGATTAAAGGCGGCAGATTGATGAGATCTGCAGCGCCGCCGTTCCTCACGTAAAAGAAGGTCCCTTGCCATAACTGGCATGACTCGAGACCGGTAAACTTGAAGAAAGGGCTCCCTTGGCGGGAGCCAATGATGCAAGACCCGCATTGTACGGGGGGTTTTGGTTTAGGGATATCCTTGCCCTGAACGGAATTGATCCGAAGAGCAAAGAAACGGGCAAACGTCTCGCGAGTGGGACGAATGCCGATATAAGCCTCCATGAAGGTGGCATAGCAAGAGAGGTAGAAAACGGCATTGCCGGGAAGATGGTGAGGCTGGAGTCGGTAGAAGTCAAGGAATTGACGAAAAAAATCTGAGGCGGGAAGGCCGAAGCCGCGCTCGAAGTGAGCGAGAAAAACAACATGTTCACCGGGATTGAGCACCGGTTCAATTTCGTCACCGGGAAGCCGGCAGATAACTGACTCCGGAATCCTCCTGGACCGGTAGAGCCAGTCGATTTCGTACTGGCTAACGTTGGAGCCCATCCAGGCCCCGCGTGTGATGCCGGCAGGATTAACGCCGGAAACCTGGCTAGAGCTACCGGTTTCCTGATTGCTACCGGAATCGATATCCATCTGGACCAGATCGGCGCTCAACCCATCGGGAGGTTGGCTATGCCGGCTACTAGAGGAAGAAGCAGAAGAAGAGGCAGAGGAAGACTCCTCGTTCGACATGAGATTTGATGAAGAGAAACACAAATCCCAAGTTTTACCCCCTCGCAAAGATCTACGAGTAAGAGAAAAGCAAAAGAAAAGGAGAAGTAAATATACTACCAACTCGAGATCTGGAAAGCAAGCAAGAGAGGGCTACACGAAGATTGGGCCTAACCTGAGGCGGCGGAGTAGCAGAGGAAGTCGCTCGCCGGTGGAATGGCGAGCTTGCGGTTAGTAGGGAAGTCCGTCGGCGGCGAGGTGAGGAAGAGCTTGAGAAGGCACCAATGCCGCGGCCGCTGGAGGAGCGCCGCAGAGGTTCTTCACGCGGAGAAGTTCGGCGATGTCCGGCAAAGCACTAGCGGAGGTTCGCCGGGTGGCGGGTCTCGAACGACGAACGGAGCGGCGGAGACGCAGAGAGCAAGGGCACTGTGCGCGAAGATGTGGGGAATGCGAGAAGAGGAAGAAGAAGGGGCAGTTTCGCCTTATAAGGGAAGAGAGAGAAGTGGGCCGAAAACCGCTGGGCCGCGGTGGTTCGGACCGTGGGCCGCGACGGTTCGCTCCGCGGGCCGCCACGTGGTGTAGCGATACACGCGTAAAAACAGAAGGCCACAGGGAAGTACACACGGATCCAGAACGGTGGCCAGGATTCGTTGTGAGGCAGTTAATACGCGCGCGGGAGTCGAAGGGAAGTGACCCCTGACACTGACGCGTCGATCCACGATGCGCATGTCACTGACAGGCGCGGGACCCGAGATATTCTCGACTTCGCCGAGGAGGTGTTTAATGACTAAGATGCCGGAGGATAGGGTACAGGAAAATGTCTTGCAAAGAGAAGATAACAAGAGTCCGGGCAAAGATGCCGGATCCAAGCTCAACGCCGGATAGATTAAACCGGTATCCAAAGACATGAGAACCTGGCATGGTCTGTTGGATAGAATCCGCCAGACTATACCAGCTTCGGGGACTAATGTTGGGGGGATGACCCCCGGTATGCCAAAGGCATGCCAAACCGGATGGTTTGAGCCATCAAGATACCGGTTTAATGTTCGTACCGGAGCACAGAGATAAGAAATTAGCTAAGTGAGGCTAAGCCGGTATCCCCAAGAGGGGTATGCCGGAACCGGGTAAAGAAGATACCGGGCTACCGGAAAGAAGGGCATGTCGGCGGGGACTGGTCAAAGATTCTCTCCGAGCTAGAAGACAAAGATGAGCTAAGCAAAGTAGCTTTAAACGAAGGGCCGACGATAAAGAGGAGGATGACGATGAAAGAAGCCGGAGGACGTCGGCATCCACGATTAAAGAAGACCCCAGTGTCATCTATGATTAAAGTAGCTTTGTAAAGTAGTTTGTCTAGTCAAAGATGCCATTAGGGTTTCTTGCCCTGTAAGCCACCCTCTCCCCTATATAAGGAGAGGGGGGAGCCCTCTTCACGGGCACGTACAAAGAGAGCTAGGTTTAGACGAACACATGTACTGACAAACTTGTAACCTGTTGAGATCAATAAAGAAGATGATCTAGAGCGAGTTCTTCCTTATGTCTTTCTTCTTCAACCTCTAGCCTTGGCTAAGTTCTTGAGGAAACCATCCGGAAGTTCATCCCATCTAATCACAAACCCTCCCCCGAATCCTCTTGCGTCCATTCGGCCCCAACTTAAGCCATCCTATGGCATCTGTCTGTTCACCACGACGACACATAATCATTACCATTAGCAGAAGGATATGGCCTATAGTTGTTACCAGAATTATTCCTATAAGCATTGTTGTTGAAATTATTATTTTTAATGAAATTCACATCAACATGTTCTTCTTGGGGAACCAATGAAGCTAAAGGAACATTATTAGGATCAACATTAGATCTACCATTCACAAGCATAGACATAATAGCATCAATCTTATCACTCAAGGAGGAGGTTTCTTCAACGGAATTTACCTTCTTACCTTGTGGAGCTCTTTCCGTGTGCCATTCGGAGTAATTTATCATCATATCATCAAGAAGCTTTGTTGCCGCCCCCAAAGTGATGGACATAAAGGTACCTCCAGCAGCTGAATCCAATAGGTTCCGCGAAGAAAAATTCAGTCCTGCATAAAAGGTTTGGATGATCATCCAAGTAGTCGAGTCCATGGGTAGGGCAATTCTTTACCAAAGATTTCATTCTCTCCCATGCTTGAGCAACATGTTCATTATCTAATTGCTTAAAATTCATTATGCTACTTCTCAAAGATATAATTTTAGCGGGAGGATAATATCTACCAATAAAAGCATCCTTACATTTAGTCCATGAATCAATACTATTTCTAGGCAGAGATAGCAACCAATCTTTAGCTCTTCCTCTTAAGGAGAAAGGAAATAATTTCAGTTTTATAATGTCACCATCTACATCCTTATACTTTTGCATTTCACAAAGTTCAACAAAATTATTAAGATGGGCAGCGAGCATCATCGAACTAACACCGGAAAATTGCTCTCTCATAACAAGATTTAGTAAAGCAGGTTTAATTTCAAAGAATTCTGCTGTAGTAGCAGGTAGAGCAATAGGTGTATATAAGAAATCATTATTATTTGTGCTAGTGAAGTCACACAACTTAGTATTCTCAAAAGTACCCATTTTAGCAGTAGTAAATAAAGCAAACTAAATAAAGTAAATGCAAGTAACTAATTTTTTTGTGTTTTCGATATAGAGAACAAGACAGTAAATAAAGTAAAGCTAGCAACTAATTTTTTGTGTTTTTGATATAAGAGCAAACAAAGCAGTAAATAAAGTAAAATAAAGCAAGACAAAAACAAAGTAAAGAGATTGGATGTGGGAGACTCCCCTTGCAGCGTGTCTTGATCTCCCCGGCAACGGCGCCAGAAATTTTACTTGATGCGTGCAGTCGACACGTCCGTTGGGAACCCCAAGAGGAAGGTGTGATGCGCACAGCAGTAAGTTTCCCCCGATAAGAAACCAAGGTTATCGAACCAGGTAGGAGTCAAGGAACACATGAAGGTTGTTGGTGGCGGAGTGTAGTGCGGCGCAACACCGGGGATTCCGGCGCCAACGTGGAACATGCACAACACAATCAAAGTACTTTGCCCCAACGTAACGGTGAGGTTGTCAATCTCACCGGCTTGTTGTAAACAAAGGATTAGATGTATAGTGTGGATGATGATGATTGTTTGCGAAGAACAAGTAAAGAACAATTGCGGTAGATTGTATTTCGGATGTAAAGAATTGACCGGGGTCCACAGTTCACTAGTGGTGTCTCTCCCATAAGATAAACAGATGTTGGGTGAACAAATTACGGTTGGGCAATTGACAAATAAAGAAGGCATAACAATGCACATACATATATCATGATGAGTACTATGAGATTTAATCGGGGCATTACGACAAAGTACATAGACCGCTATCCAACATGCATCTATGCCTAAAAAGTCCACCTTCAGGTTATCATCCGAACCCCTTCCAGTATTAAGTTGCAAACAACAGACAATTGCATTAAGTATGGTGCGTAATGTAATCAACACAAATATCCTTACACAAAGCATCGATGTTTTATCCCTAGTGGCAACGGCACATCCACAACCTTAGAACTTTACGTCACCTGTCCCGCATTTAATGGAGGCAAGAACCCACTATCGAGCATAAATACTCCCTCTTGGAGTCACAAGTATCAACTTGGCCAGAGCCTCTACTAGCAACGGAGAGCATGCAAGAACATAAACAACATAGATTGATAATCAACTTGACATAGTATTCAATATTCATCGGATCCCAACAAACACAACATGTAGCATTACAAATAGATGATCTTGATCATGATAGGCAGCTCACAAGATCTAACATGATGGCACAATGAGGAGAAGACAAACATCTAGCTACTGCTATGGACCCATAGTCCAGGGGTGGACTACTCACACATCGATCCGGAGGCGATCATGGCGATGAAGAGCCCTCCGGGAGATGATTCCCCTCTCCGGCAGGATGCTGGAGGCGATCTCCTGAATCCCCCGAGATGGGATTGGCGGCGGCGTCTCAGTAAGGTTTTCTGTATCGTGGCTCTCGGTACTGGGGTATTCGCGACGAAGGCTTTAAGTAGGCGGAAGGGCAGGTCAGGAGGCGTCACGGGGGCCCCACACGCTAGGGCCGCGCGGGCCCCCCTTAGGCTGCGCAGCCCTAGTGTGGCGGCGCCCCGTGGCCCCACTTCGTATCTCCTCCGGTCTTCTGGAAGCTTCGTGGAAAAATAGGCCCCTGGGCGTTGATTTCGTCCAATTCCGAGAATATTTCCTTTGTAGGATTTCTCAAACCAAAAACAGCAGTAAAACGAGCAATCGGCTCTTCGGCATCTCGTCAATAGGTTAGTGCCGTAAAATGCATAATAATGACATATAATGTGTATAAAACATGTGAGTATCATCATAAAAGTAGCATGGAACATAAGAAATTATAGATACGTTTGGGACGTATCAATCACTTATACCGGAAGGGTACTTTGATTACATCAAACGCCACTGCGTAAATGGGTGGTTATAAAGGTGGGATTAAGTATTCGGAAAGTATGAGTTGAGGCATATGGATCAAGAGTGGGATTTGTCCATCCCGATGACGGGTAGATATACTCTGGGCCCTCTCGGTGGAATATCGTCTGATTAGCTTGCAAGCATGTGACTGGTTCACAAGAGATGATATGCCACGGTACGAGTAAAGAGTACTTGTCGGAGACGAGGTTGAACGAGGTATGGAGATACCGATGATCAAACCTCGGACAAGTCAAATATCGTGTGACAAAGGGAATCGGTATCGTATGTAAATGGTTCAATCGATCAATAAGTTATCGTTGAATGTGTGGGAGCCATTATGGATCTCCAGATCCCGCTATTGGTTATTGGTCGGAGAGAAGTCTCAACCATGTCTGCATAGTTCACGAACCGTAGGGTGACACACTTAAGGTTTGATGTCGTTTTAAGTACATATGGAATATGGAATGGAGTTCGAATGTTTGTTCGGAGTCTCGGATGGGATCCAGGACATCACGAGGAGGTCCGGAATGGTCCGGAGAATAATATTCATATATAGGAAGTCACTTTCCAAGTTTGGAAATGATCCGGTGCTATTATGGAAGGCGCTAGAATGTTCTAGAACCTTCCGGAAGAAATCACCATGGAAGGTGGAGTCCCGGTTGGACTCCACCAACCCAAACCAGCCAACCAAGTGGGAGGGTGGAGTCCATGGTGGACTCCACGTCCTTGGCCGGCCAAAGAAAGGGGGAAGGGGAGAGTCCCTGTCCCTCTAGGTTTCGTCCATAAGGCAGTTTTTTTGTTGGGGTCTTATTCGAAGACTTTGGGCAAACCCTTGGGGTTCCACCTATATAATGAGGAGGAGAGGGAGGGGGCTGCCCAAGCCTTGGCCGCACCACCTAGGGCACCCCTGTCCGGCGCCCTAGCCACCCCTCTCTCCAAACCCTAGCACACCTCCCTCCTCCACCTCTCTCCCGTAGTGCTTACGGCGAAGCCCTGCCGGAGATCTCCACCGCCACCGACACCACGCCGTCGTGCTGTCGGGATTCCGAGGAGGATCTACTACTTCCGCTGCCCGCTAGAACGGGGAGAAGGACGTCGTCATCAACACCGAACGTGTGACCGAGTACGGAGGTGCTGCCCGACTGTGGCACCGTCAAGATCTTCTACGCGCTTTTGAAAGCGGCAAGTGATCATCTTCTGCAACAACGCGATCTAATCTCGTAGGCTTTGGAAATCTTCGAGGGTTAGTCTCATGATCTTCTCGTTGCTCCCATCTTCTAGATTGCATCTTGGCTTGTGTTTCGTTCTTGCGGTAGGAATTTTTTTTGTTTTCTATGCTACGAATCCCATCAGTGGTATCAGAGCCGTGTCTATGCATAGATTGGTTGCACGAGTAGAACACAATGGTTTTGTGGGCGTTGATGCTTTGTTGTCTTTAGTTCGTGTACTTTGCATCTTGCGGGATGGTGGGATGAAGCGGCCCGGGCTAACTTTACATGACCACGTTCATGAGACTTGCTCCACGCTCGACAAGCAACTTGTATTGCATAAGTGGCTTTGCGGGTATCTGTCTCTCTCACCATAGTGAAGATTCAATTTACTCTTTCTATTGACAACACTAGTATCACCGTTGTGGTTCATGTTCGTAGGTAGATTGGATCTTGCTCGAAAACCCTAAACCACGTAAAATATGCAAACCAAATTAGAGGCGTCTAACTTGTTTTTGCAGGGTTTGGTGATGTGATATGGCCATGATGTGATGATGAATATGTATGAGATGATCATTATTTTATTGTGGCAACCGGCAGGAGCCTTATGGTTGTCTTTATATTTCATGTTGTAGTATTATTTCAAAGTAGTTGTAATAGTTTCTACATGAGGTGAACAACCATGAAGATGGCGCCATGGACCTTGACGCTACGCCGACGATGATGGAGATCATGCCCGTTGATGATGGAGATCATGTCCGTGCTTTGGATATGAAGATCATAGGCGCAAACACTAAAGGACCATATCATATCACATATGAATTGCATGTGATGTTAATCCTTTATGCATCTTATCTTGCTTAGATCGCGACGGTAGCATTATAAGATGATCCCTCACATTAATATCAAGATAATAAAGTGTTCTCCCCTCGTATGCACGGTTGCTACAGTTCGTCGTTTTGAAGCATCTCGTGATGATCAGATGTGATAGATTCTACGTTCACATACAACGGGTGTAAGCCATGTTGCACACGCGGAAACACTTGGGTTTGCTTGGCGAGCCTAGCATGTACAGACATGGCCTCGGAACACAGGAAACCGAAAGGTTGAACACGAGTCATATGGAGGATATGATCAACATGTTGATGTTCACCATTGAAGCTACATCATCTCACGTGATGATCGGTTTTGGTGTAGTGGATATGGATCGTGTACCACTTAACAACTATGAGGGATGTTATATTAAGTGGGAGTTCATTAGTAATTAGATTAAAACATGAACTAATTATCATAAACATAGTCTGAATAGTATTATGAATTAATTTGTAGAATTGGCATCCGTTTTCTACCATGCGCTAGTCTTGTAATTGAGATAGAAATACTGTTAAGTCTGACAAGTAACTTTACGGACTGGTACCGTATTGTTAAAGAATCAAGAAATGATTAAATCCTATTGCAAACTTTTAGTAAACCTCACATTGTTGATTCAAAGAGCAATGGTTTCAATTAGTACCTATAGTCATCTTGTCTCCGCGAAACTTAAAGTTCAAATCCGTTTGAAAAGTAAGGAGCTGGAAATTTTATTTTCAAAAATAAGCAAGGTATGAGATATATATGATATCTAAGACCTTATTGCAAGATGATTGAATATAATCTAGTGAGACTACATAAACTCATAAGTTTTATGGGAATGTACGAAGGTTGAAGACGCCAGGCGTCCCAATCCTCCAACTAAGTTTGGCACTAACCATATTCGCATATCCATGAATTGATCATCCTTAGTATGCACCGTTGCTAAGACTCGTCGTTTCGAAGCATCACGTGATGATCGGGTGTTATAGATTCTACGTGTGCATACAACGGGTGCAAGCCAGATTTGCACATGCGAATACTGAGGTTAAAACTTTATGAGCCTAGCATGTACAAACATGGTCTCGAAAAGTCGTCATGATATGATGGATAAAATTATGAGTGAAATTGTTCATCATATTACAAAGTTACTAATAGTGAAATCTGGAACACTTGTCATAAGATGATCAACTTCAAGTAAGAACCTCAAGGTTATTGGTATTTGACCAATGGACCTCGAAGTTATTGATGGTGAAGTGTTTTCTGAGAATGAGGAAAACTAAAAGAGAAACTATAAAAGAATTTGGCAGAAAGAAAGAAAAGACTAGAAAGTCTAGCTCAGGTGTATATAAATGATATACATGTTATGGATGTATTCCTTGTTTGGTCACATAATGAAATTCTTGGGTATTTGTACCAGATTGGTTGGTATGAGATATCATACAACACAACGCAATACAATAATATGATGGCCTAAGTGATTGATAAGGAATATGGTAATAATGCACATCTAGAACATAATAAAGTGTTATTATGTTTGTCGTTGGCATTCTACCTAGCCCTTAGGATTTATAATAAAGAACTTAATAATTGTTATTTTGCTCTGGTCAAATGAAAACAATGAGTTGTTCAAATTATGACCTTACTCCATGTACGATGAATAAGTTATTATAAATCTTAATGGTGAAACATACATACATAACACTGATGCTAATATGCCGTAAGGCAAATGATTTGAATGCCACTTTTTAGTGGAACCGCCATTTAGGTCATGTTAGAAAGAAACACATGAAGGAACTCCATGCAAATGGATTTTTGGAGTCATTTGATTTTTGAATCGTTTGGCGCTTGCAAATCTCTTCTAAAGGAATGACTGAAATACCGTTCATGAGCCAAGAGTTGAACGGGCAACTAACTTAGTGGAAACATACATGATGATGTATATGGTTCACTGGACATAGTTGTGTGCGGGAGATTCTTCTACTTCATGAAAACTTCGAACAAAGAATTGAGTATATATATGTGGATATATTCGATAAGGAAGAAGTTTGAAACATTTGAATGGATTCAAATAAATTTCAGCATGAAGTGGAAATCATCGTAATAGAAAAGTCAAATATCTATAATCTGATCATGGTGGAAATATTTGAATTACGAGTTTTAGCGAACATCTAAGAGAGTTATGAAATTGTTCTACAACTCACGTTTCTTGGAGTATCATAGTGATGATGGAGTATCCGAGAGACGCATCCAAACCTTGTTGGGTTAATGATGAGATAAAATGACGCCATTATATTTTTGTGGATTATGCTTTAGAGACTACCGCTTTTACACTAAATAGAGCATCATCATAATCCGTTGAAATTACACCATACGAGTTATGGTATGGGTATGAACCCTAATAGTCCTTTCTTAAATTTTGGTATGCATAGCATAAGTAAATAAGTTTACAACCAAAATCGGATGAATGTCTTTGTTGGTTATCCCAAAGATATGATTGGGAATTCTTTCCACTATGGAGACAAAGACAAAAGTGTTTGTCTATGTTTCTTACTTATTTCCAAGAATATTTTCCTAGCGAAGTATTTGAGTGGGAGGACAACGGAACTTGATAAGGTTTATGAACCTGAACATGATGGTCAGAGTAGGGCAGCATCGGAAATGGTTCCGGAAGCGGCCACGATGATCATAGCTCCCATGTCTACAAAGTGTTATAGTCATGGAGATCAAAGTACCTATTGAACCTTGTAGGTATGGTTTACTTTGAGATCAAATAAATGATTTGTGAACAAAGGATTGAGTTTGAACAATGATAAACCAACTACATACAAAGAAGCTATGATGGGCCCTGAACTCCGTTAAAATGGCTATGTGCCATGAAATCCAAGATAGGTGAATACTTTTTGAAAGTAAATGGATCTATAAAATTGATGGACTTGGATGAAATATCCTTGAAGAAGCTCGACTTGTCAAAAAGTTGTTTACGACAAAGTTCAAAGAGTTGACTACGACAAGATTAGATCTTCCGTAGCGATGCTTATAGTCTATGTGGATTATTCTAGTAATCGCTACATATTTCATTTATGAGATATGCTAGTAGGATGGCAAAATACATTACTTAACAGAAGTATGTATTAATGGTGTATACAAGATACAACCAAGAGTTTTGCTAGTCCGTGGAATACTAGATAGGTATACAAACTTCAAATGGATGAAGTGAGTATCACAGAGTTGGAATCTTCACCGGATGAAATAGTCAAAGAGTTTTTGATTTCATCAGAAACGATGAAGATGCTTGCATTTGCAAAAAATTAAGTGGGAGCGCTGAGACATATTTGTAATACTTTATGTAGATGACATATCGTTGATTATAAATAGTGTAATTATATAATTGATTAAAAATGTTTCATTGAGAATTAACTTCAATGAAAGGATATGAACTGAAACATATTTAGTGTCAAGATCTATAAAGATAGATTGAAACACATAATAAGTTTAAGTTAAAGTACATAGAATGAATATTGAAGTAGTTCAATATAAAAATATTAAGAAGGTGTTCTTTTCATGTGAAGGTTTAACAAGACTTGAGTGTATTTGACACTTGATGAGTAAAAACACATGAGAGTTAGGAGCATATACCAGAATGATTCATGTTATGATCATTGGATAAACAGTAAGAATATCCCCGAGTGCTTTTGAAAAACCAAGGATATATAGTTTTGTATGGAGTAATGACAAACAAATCGCTGTAAGGTGTTACACCGATATTAGTTTGGTCACATATAAAATGAATTTCAATCTCAATTAGGCTAAGTGTTGTTTAAAAGGTAGCACAATGAGCTAGAATAAGTCTATACTAGATTTATATGAGTTCTAAATATTGTGACGGATTCTACAATCATAGGCAGAGTATTTCATTGTTTTGACAATGATTGAGGATGTTAAGTCAAGAAGTTCTTTGAGAACTTGGTGTAGTTCCGATAGTGTCAGAACTTTGAAGCTATATTGTGTGTGACAATATTAGTGTTATAACTTTACAAAACATGATTAGAACCAGAAGGCCAAGGTGTTATAACTTTACAAATGTAAACTAGATTATTGACTCTAGTGCAAGTGGGAGACTGTTGGAGATATGCCCAAGAGGCAATAATAAAATGGTTATTATATATCTTTGTGTTTATGATAAATGTTTGCATATCATGCTATAATTGTATTAACCGAAACATTGATACATGTGTGTTATGTAAACAAAAAGGAGTCCCTAGTAAGCCTCTTGTATAACTAGCTTGTTGATTAATAGATGATCATAGTTTCATGATCATGAACATTGGATGTTATTAATAACAAGGTTATGTCATTATATGAATGATGTAATGGACACACCCAATTAAGCGTAGCATATGATCACGTCATTAAGTTCTATTTGCTATAAGCTTTCGATACATAGTTACCTAGTCCTTCGACCATGAGATCATGTAAATCACTTATACCGGAAGGGTACTTTGATTACATCAAACGCCACTGCGTAAATGGGTGGTTATAAAGGTGGGATTAAGTATTCGGAAAGTATGAGTTGAGGCATATGGATCAAGAGTGGGATTTGTCCATCCCGATGACGGATAGATATACTCTGGGCCCTCTCGGTGGAATATCTTCTGATTAGCTTGCAAGCATGTGACTGGTTCACAAGAGATGATATGCCACGGTACGAGTAAAGAGTACTTATCGGAGACGAGGTTGAACGAGGTATGTAGATACCGATGATCAAACCTCGGACAAGTAAAATATCGCGTGACAAAGGAAATCAGTATCGTATGTAAATGGTTCAATCGATCACTAAGTTATCGTTGAATGTGTGGGAGCCATTATGGATCTCCAGATCCCGCTATTGGTTATTGGTCGGAGAGAAGTCTCAACCATGTCTGCATAGTTCACGAACCGTATGGTGACACACTTAAGGTTTGATGTCGTTTTAAGTAGATATGGAATATTGAATGGAGTTCGAATGTTTGTTCGGAGTCTTTTGGATGGGATCCAAGACATCACGAGGAGGTCCGAAATGGTCCGGAGAATAAGATTCATATATAGGAAGTCACTTTCCAAGTTTGGAAATGATCCGGTGCATTTATGGAAGGCGCTAGAATGTTCTAGAACCTTCCGGAAGAAATCACCATGGAAGGTGGAGTCCCGGTTGGACTCCACCAACCCAAACCAGCCAACCAAGTGGGAGGGTGGAGTCCATGGTTGACTCCACCTCCTTGGCCGGACAAAGAAAGGGGGAAGGGGAGAGTCCCTGTCCCTCTAGGTTTCGTCCATAAGGCAGTTTTTCTGTTGGGGTCTTATTCAAAGACTTTGGACAAACCCTTGGGGTTCCACCTATATAATGAGGAGGAGAGGGAGGGGACTGCCCAAGCCTTGGCCGCACCACCTAGGGCACCCCTGGCCGGCGCCCTAGCCACCCCCTCTCTCCAAACCCTAGCACACCTCCCTCCTCCACCTCTCTCCCGTAGTGCTTACGGCGAAGGACGTCGTCATCAATACCGAACGTGTGACCGAGTACGGAGGTGCTGCCCGAATGTGGCACCGTCAAGATCTTCTACGCGCTTTTGAAAGCGGCAAGTGATCATCTTCTGCAACAACGAGATCTAATCTCGTAGGCTTTGGAAATCTTCGAGAGTTAGTCTCATGATCTTCTTGTTGCTCTCATCTTCTAGATTGCATCTTGGCTTGTGTTTCGTTCTTGCGGTAGGATTTTTTTTTGTTTTCTATGCTACGAATCCCATCACGGATTGATATAAAAACTGGAAATAATACTTACACAAAAATGTGCTCTAACGAACCTGTGCTCTTGCAGGTCATCACCTCGTAGCGCCCATTTTTGTGACAAGTAATTATGGCGGGTCCAAATTCTAAAAAAAAAAATCAGAAAAATAGAGAACCTTCGTGAGGCATCATTTTAGGTGACCTAGTTGCAACGAAAAATTACTAACTCGAAACACAACGGTTATTCTAGAAACCGTTCACAAAATGAGCTATCTCCTACGAGGTTGTTTGACTTTTAGGGAAAATGCTTTAGATCATGATCTTCGGCATAGTTTGTTGAAACGAACTTATAATGCGCACGTGCATGGGCCTTGATACTGGTAGCAACGTTGGCTTTATGACTTATCCTTTTCTAGCCGCAGAAAACTTAGGTTTCATTTTACTAGCGATGGAACAAGTTTTTTTTTTTGTGAACCATCTACGTTGAGCGCAATCTGCAATGATTCGAAACCTATGCACAAAATTAGAAGAGCACTTCCAAATTATGATTCACAATTCACATAACTGTTGCACATATTTTTTTTCTGCGAATTCATGGTATTTTATATGTGTTCCCTGGCTTCTGCGAATTCATGGTATTTTAAAACTAAGCATCATCTTTCGCTTGTTCCATTTTTTTGTAAAAATCATTTTTAAATCCACAACTTTTTATTTTACCAGAGATATGATGTCGGTTTCGTGCGGTTCCGCATGAGTGGGAGGAAAAAATAACTGTTAGAACCTGATGTCTATGCCTAGTGTCAGGGTTTGGCACTAGGCAAAGCCACTCTTTGCCGAGTGTTCTATAGCGGGCACTCGGAACAGGGTGATGCCATCAAGGTTGCCGTCAAATGGACATGTCTTTGTGTTTGCCTAGTCTGTCTTTTCCGAGTGCTTCTGCTTTGCTGAGTGTCTTCTATGCTTTTACCGTGTATGACCTCTTTGTCGAGTGTATTTTGGCATACACTTGGAAGGTCTTTGTCGAGTACCCCGAAATAGGATACTCGAGAATGCACAAAAAACATGGCAAAGAAACGTTTTTCCATAGTGCTAGCGGTATCCTGCTGGTGTGCACATGTTATATATACTCTCTACATCTATGTAATAGGGTTCATAATTTTGTCCTCAAATAATGATTGGTTTAACAAATTCTATGCAAAAATAGATATTAACTTCCGTAGTGCATATATCAGCTCTGTTTGGTCATGGCTTGTTAGTTGGTGTTATCCTGTCATTGTTTGTTCAAAGGAATTACACAGGAATTTTGTAGGATTCTATTCCTTAGAAGTTTTCGTCTAGACATTGTTTTGTCCGTAGGATTGAAAACCATATGATATCTTTATTTGGGCTATTTCGCATGGAAATCCACTGAAAATTTTCCCTTGGGTCTAATGTTATGGTAATTTTCCTTTTTCTCAATGACAACTACATGGCATGCACTTATTTCTTCACACTATTTTTTTGTGTTTTTCATGTGGTGCAACCAAACAGGTACTAATATAGATTCGTGTGTTTTAACTTGCTGTCGGATTTCATATGACATGTCATTTTGCAAGACTAATTTTCATTTCTTATTCCTATTGATTTAGTTCAGTGGAGGGACCAATCATATATGACTGCGACAATCCGTTAATTGGCGCATGTTACTCTTAGAATCCTATTGCTATTTTGTGTGTTTCTTGCGCTGATTGTCCAGGTGTGTGCATCTGTCCATCTCAACGGTGGCAGTACTAGCTTATGTCCAAGAAAACAGAAGTAGGAGATCCAGAGGGAAAGGGATATATGCCACGAAACTGGGCTAGCTAAACAAATCAAGATGAACCCTTACGAAATAAAAACTAGCAGGCGCCTTTGTGCATTCGAACACGGTTACCTGTAAATCTATATACCAATGGCAGACTGTCCCTGTCTTTCTTCAAAAGGAGTACCTAACAAGTTCAAAGCTATTCCAAGTTTTTTTTTCTAATATTTTTTTGTGGGACTATTTGAAAGTACATTTACGCTAGGACAGAATATTTACAGGGCAAGGCAAACCAGTAGTAGATTACCGAAAGAAACTTCATACCGGATCAGCAAATGTAACTACTTAACAATCCATCTCAAAAAAAAAACTACTTAACAATCCATGCATGGGGGATACCTGAAGATGGAGTACAGTGGCAAGCCCAAACCAGAAGCCGGCCAACAATAACTAACCTGATAAGTCATTGCAGAAAACGAAACGCACACAAGAAATGACGCTAAGAGATGAACCAAATGTAGGGGAGGATTGGCTGCTAGCTGGGTGGGGGACACGGCTGCTAGCAAGCTAGCTAGCTCATATTGCTCCTGCATCGATGGATCATAGCCTCAGAGACAGGTCAATCAGCTCATCGGCAAGCTCCTCGTTGCCTCTCCCCGCACCGGACGAGGCTCCAGCTTCAGGAGCACCTGCGACGACGACGTGCTGACGGTGACGATACATCCACGCGTCGGCGGCGCCGGCATCTGGATCCACGGAGCGCAGCAGAATGCCGTCGTCGTCGTCGACGACGGCACCCTTACCTTGCTGGTCTCCGGGCGCAGCCGCCAGCGACAGCGCCGTGGTGGCTTCCCGGCCGCGCCTGGCCAGGTTGCGCTGCAGCTTGTGCGCGTTCTGGTGGCCGCCGAGCGCCTGCGAGCTCCTGAACTTCCTTGGGCAGTAGCAGCAGGCGAACACCGCCTGAAACCTCGGCGGCGACGACGGCGACCTTTGGAGCGACAGGCTCAGGTTGAGCCCCTCCTTCTGATCCCTGTCCATCCCGGCTCTCCCCATGCCCATCCCCATCCCCATTCCCATCCCCATGTCCATGTCACAAGCACAGCCCTCAGGTACAAAATGACACTGGAACTGGATATGCAAAATGTGGCAATCAATCAAGCAGGCGCAGCTCCCTCACACGGGGAGGTGACCATGCTATATTATGGTGCGGCCGGGGTGGATGTGGGGCTCTCCGGTCGGAGGCCAAACACAGGGCACACTCCACCCACAAGAAACATTTCGCAGTTAAAAACCAGCTGCCATGAAACTGACGGCACTCGCCTGAGACGCTGCCTGCATGCTTGCCGAGGATGGTTAATCCGCGCCTGTCTTTCCTGGCCAGTGCTCTCGCGATCAGTGACCACCCTACTCATCTACATGTCCCCGTGCCGTCTCCGCGCTAGAGCTAGCCTTTCACCTCGGAACTGTTGGATGTGTATGTGCATGCCACTGTGCTGGCTGCGCTCGCACGCAGTCGCGGTGCAGCACGGGTAGCCTTTCAACATGGCCGATGTCCTATTAGGGATGCACTAGATCGATCTATCTAGAGCTTGTTGCTACTACCAAGCGCCCTGATCGAACCGTGTAGAGACATGCATCGATCATTGCATGCATGTCTGGTCCATGTCTCTTCCCGGACATGCTTTCTAGATATCGAGTGATTTCCTTTTTTTCTTTTTACCACCCGATAAAGATCGATGGAGCAATCTAATGCGAATAGTTTCACTCTGCATTGTCATGCACACATCATAAAAGCCAAGTAAACCCAGTTCACAAAAACCAGGCTCACATAAACTGAATAAAAAACGATTTAGCAAATTCTCTGTTGATTGATATTATTTTTTCAAAAAGGGGAAGCCCAGCCTCTGCATCGCACGCATCTAGCATATATTTAAAAAAAAATCAGAAGTTACAGCTCAAGTATTGCACAAAGTCGATACGTGTATCAGCAACCTAAAAAGGAGGAAAATAAAAACATGTGCCTATGCACACCATGATATCCAATTGTCAAATCGCTTGCCACACTAGTTGTATACATCTAGTGCAACTATTTCATACGGTTGCACCCAATATCCATTGTCCGGGTTTTGATTCCCGGTCGTAAATTTTTATGTAGGTGGAGGGCTTGTGACCACAATTCGATGGGTAACAACCTTAGGCAGACACGAGATATACACATTTAGGCCCTGGGAATAGATCACCGGTAACAACCCTACTTCATTGCGGTGGTTTTTGTATTGATGTGCATGAGGTGCTGGTGAGTGTGAGTGGGTGGCGGCTTCCGGTGGGAAGTCGGATGGTTGCTTGTTCCTGCTTCCTAGGTAGGAACTAAGCTATGAAAGACGGTTATGGAAAAATGTCATCTCGCCTTGTTATCCTTGAGTCGAGAGACTATGGCACTCAAGCTTGTTCAACTCTGGCCTGTTTGGGATTGTGTTCTTGCTTGATTGCTTGGCCTTGTTGCTTTGCCTTGTTTCTTCCTCGCTTGGCCCTTCCACCCTATGGTAGAAGGACCCATTTATACTACTGAGGGGTGGTCACGCTCATGGAGGAGATGAGGCCATGTCCCCATCGTACCGAGAACCACTTGCTGATTAAACATGTATTCTTAATTTTAATAACCTCAACCCCAGACCATCTTGGTCTTTAGGTCTCCATATGATATTCCATTTGGCCAATTTAAACTTTTTATGTTTATCACTTTGCAAAAAGAAGCAAGATAAAAAAAAAGTCTAAGAGCTCGTTTGGCTCCCATCATTTGGGGCTGGAATCAAGGAATTCATTTGTGATTCCGAGAATCAACTCTTGGATACTAAGGAATTGGTATTGAAATTGAATTGATAGTTCCATGGATTTCATCCCATGTTTAACCTTAAATCCTCTTTGTACTCTCTCATTTGTTCAAATTTACCGAATGAAATTGTATCATCAATTACATTTCATTTCTACCAAATGAAACAAAATGATGGGTGCCAAATGAGCTCTAATATCTTTCATACCCCTTTAGTTATTCTAAGAAAGACAACATAAACATCAGCTACTTAGTAACAAGAAATTTTATCCCATACGACAAAATTCTCCCTAACCAACATGCCATTTTGTCAAAGCAGTCTTACATGGGTTTCCATTCCCCGTTCTTAAGTTTTTTTTTGTAATGAATATGAACTCCCAAATATCTAAAAGGAAGAGCCTGATTCACAGCCAAACAAATCTTTGTATTGGTATTGTGCTTTCTTCGCTTGACCAAAGAATAAAAATCCACTTTCATGGAAGTTAATTTTTAAACTAGAAAGTTGTTCGAATATGCAAATAATTTATTTCATATTTACAGCCTTCTCAAGTCTATGCTCCATAAGTATGATTGTGTCATCGTCATATTGTATAATTGAAAGCCAACCCTAAAATAGATGAGGAATAAGACCATGTGCTTAACCATCCTCTTTGTCTCTAGAAATTAGGATACAAAATGAAATAGTTTGTGTCTTAAATTTCTGTTAGTTTCAGTACACAACTCCATATAGGTAACTGTGATGTACATTGTTGTATCCTCAACTTTACATGTTTCTTTCTGAGATCACCTATGCTTATTTCAACGGGTTCTGGTTTTTGTTAATTATTATTTTAAACAAAATACACTTTGCCGCCATTTCAGATAGCATAATATCAAGTAGAAGGTGCCAAGGCAGTGAGATTGACAGCGAAAACATTCTATTGGAGGTTCTGCTGTTATATACAGGTATCCCCCCTTGCTTTAAAGTCAGTGATGGAAAAGTTAGAAAAAACAATGCACTGGCTAACATATAAACTATACCATCATTTATGTATTCAGAAACAATGTGATATTGAATCCATGTGCTATAGTTTATATCCATGATATTTCCGTTTAATTGTATATCAAGTACTTTATGTTTCCTACTTATCTCTGTTAATACAGCAAGAGCATATAATTTCGTTTTCTGTATGGTCAACTTTGTCAACTGTCCTCATATTAGAAATTTTACCATCTGAACTTTACGCGTGTTCACAATACAACTTCTAGGAAACTGTTTTCTGACCAAGTCAAGCATTTCAGGTAAGTCGTCCTTGAACCTTCATATATCCACTCATCTTCTCCAAGCTCAAGTGTTCGCTACATGAGTGTCATTTGCCATTGCCTCAGCACTTCACTTATTTCACTAACTATACAGGGCTGCACAGAGGCTCCTGGGAGTAAGATTTGCTTTTGTTGGTGATCGACTGCACATGCACGTTGCTGTCCAGTTGTTAACAATTTACTTGGTCCCCTTTACTAATACACAGACCCAATGACATATATGCTTATGTTCATCACTACACGGTATTAAAAAATGGTGTACCCTATTTCGTAAACCCCAAGTTTTAAGTGGAAAAGCACCTCTTTACTGTGATGACTCAGTATAGGAAGAAAAACCGGCTCACAAGTTTTGGTGTTCACGCCTGAGTGGACATGCTACCACAAACTGTGATAATTCTCATCCTGGTTCAACAAGTGTGATTTCGGTAACCTGCATTTCTTGTGATCATGATCCGTGCTTGCACTATTTGTGGAAACCTATATGTGACACCCTGAATCTGCTTTCATATTTTCCAGATTTTGTTGCTTGGATCGGTAGAAGCTGCCTACATTTAAATGTCCATTGTGCAGAGGTCTCTGACTTGCATGTTTATGCTCTCATGTAGAATAAACAATTAATGCAGCATTACATTTTTATTCTTACAAGGTTTGTTCCATAAGCCTAGAGCTTTTTGCAAGCACAGTTCACTCAGGAGTCAACATTAATGAGCATATATATAAGATCAATCATCTCTAGGATGTGGTATCGCGTCGAGGCTGCAGGTAAGCCCTCTCTGCGACCATATGCAGGGTTATGGAGGTCATCGTATAACTTTTGATTTCTTAATCCAGGTCAAGAACCATCTCGCTTTTAATGAAAATTCATGATTGTTGCATCCGTACAATTAGCCAATTTTCATGATGTTTGTTTCCATGTATTTCCTTAAAGGGGGTCTTCTATTGTTCTCTGCTGTCACTTGAAGATGTTGCAGCTACTAACCATGCCCAGAAAATTATTAATTGACCTTCAGTGTTTCTATTCTGGAGTATATTGCGTTGGCATTGCCTCAATATTATCTACAATCCCTTCTTAGAACACACTGGTTATAAACAAATTGAGGATATGAACCAAATAGCCTCCAACAAACCTCATCTACTGCCTATTATCTTAATATACCAGTGTGATTCAACCACCAACAATGTGCACTCTTTGCAAACACTGCTATGAAGAGCTTTTATTCCCCCAAATTCTTCCAAGCAAGTTGTTCCTTCTTTGTTTTCCGAAACTGCGTTGTAGGTGAGCGAAATATTTTGGTCCTAAGGTGTTATGTGTTCATTGTTCCACGTTTTCTTATATATCCTTCAGAAGGATGATAATGTAGCTTTGGGTAGGCACTAAACATTTCTTCAACTAAGATAAGTTGTTACCAATTTGATTTTCCGAGCCTGCATTACGAAGAGGTCTCCGTTATTTCAGTTCTTTATTGACTAGATCTTTTCACTTCAGAGTTTTCTATGATAAAGAGGTTAGCTCCCTAATTTGGCTATAATAACTAAGGTGTGCTATTGTCCTACTGGTTGGTGTTTTACAGGTTTAGGAGTTAGAACCGCCTTAAACTCCGAGGACTCTGCTCCAGTGTTCCATGGCACTGATGGTGTGCATCATATGTTAAATGGAGCAGAGTCTCTTTTTTCTTGCAGCGACCACCTGAACTTCATCTCCACCAGGTCAGGCTAGCCCAACCACAAGAAATAGAGTACTCATATTGTTCAAACGAAGAGCTTGCATCATAGAACTGTTATACGAACTCCTTTCAGCAGAAATACTTCCTCGACAACGCCTATAAACTGCAAACCCTCATTCTGGCTCTCAGGTTTCCTACACCGCCCTTTGCACAGGCCAAAAGCAAAGTCAGCCCCGGGCTCTGCCCTCACCCTTCTGAGGCTAGAGCACTCCACGGACGCAACAACAGCACCATCGTCGGACCGTCCTAGGAAGAAAATCGTCATTATCTACCATTGATTTTGCCTACAAACAACGGCATGGCTCAGAGTCCCTAGCCAGACCGCCCCTCTACTGCTAATTAAGGTAATATATACACAGGCACCATCTGGCTGAAGCCAGTAGAAACAAGGATCGGCACCGTGTAAAATACGGAGTAGTTCACTAGAACAATGCACCGGCCCCGTCTAGCTCTCCCCAGTATACGGGCGCCGGTTAGCCCCACCATGTAATCGAACATAAATATGAACGCTGCTTCTCTATCTCTTCTACTTTCTACTGCAATCAGTTTTCAGCAAAGCAAATGACTTCCTTACTGCTGTCTCTTAAATGTAAAGCTACACGAAGAGAAGCAAAGCAAATGATTTCCTAACTGCTGTCTCTTCAAATTTCTACTTGAATCACTTCATAGCAAGGACACACGGCCCTAACAAGGAGCGAAACTACTGCTTGACCACACAATGTAGACATTCTTCTTCTTCAGATAAAACAACCTCCACGCTATATCAAAATCACACTACAACCCAAATAACACGGGCTAACGGGCGCGGCGTGCCGCCGCGCCTATGCCTCCTAGTAATACTAAAAAGACGGTAGATAGTAGATTACATTGTCTTAGCCATTTTTGTGTTTGAAAATAATGACCAACTTCATCATTCACACCAATTCCCATACACCTCGGGGAAACATATTGATTGATCCATTCGCCCCAATTAGGATCAAATACTTTCGATCATGTGTACAACTTATTATGGAAAATACCAGTTAACCTTATGATAGGATTTCTATAAATCTATTTACAGAGAACACCATCCATTTTCTTCCTATGAAATTCTTGGATCGTTTTGTGGAGAATAACAACCCCTTCAAGTATATGTCTCCATCCCATGCTTAAAAGTAGTTTGTGTTGGCCTTATAACTTTATGTACAATCTCAGTGTTTAAACTATCATGTGTGGTATTTTCTTGTGAATTCAAGAATGTGTAGCAGCAGTTTTATCAGTCTAGATATCCGGCATGGAGGAGAAAGGTAAAAGTGCTTTGAGACATGGTACTTGATGAGGGAAGGATGCATTTTGATGAAATAACCTAACAAAAAGGCAAAAATATGAGTCGAGTTACAAGATGAAAGATAACTAGACTGCGCGTCACCTATATATAAGGTGAAGTTTATGCCATAAGATTGGATTCACATATCTTGTGGAAATACGTAAGATTGGATTCACATATGTTGTGAAGTTGTGCTATAAGATTGTATAAAGAACCCACGTGTCTGTTACAAGTAATACACACCATGCAAGAAAGAAGAGAGAGAGAATCATTTTGGCACCCACAAGGTTGAAGTAGACCTTAAACTTAAGATGAACCCATAAGGATATATTGCCGCTTGTAGGCGTTATGGTATGAGTTTTTGCACATAAGGAATGCCCTAGCATTAAGATGGTGTCCCAACAAACTTTACTGCTCTTTAATTAGATCTATGGCCGGACCAAACAGGTGTTTGGTCGTCTAGGACATGTGCGAGCTACTCAATCAAGATTCGTAGTCATCTGGTCAAGGTTTATAAATGTTAACCCCGACGAATCCTATGGTAAGCTAAGTTGGCATCCATGAGTACAGAGTACTACTAGAATGGATAGATTCGTGGAGCGAGTAGCTGGTCGCATTTAGCTGGCGCGTTGTCCATAGCTAAAGCTAACGCAAACGGGGACAGAGCAATGAGAAGGTGGGACGAACTGGAAAGGACAGTTCAGAGGCCTGCCAGTACAACGTTGTGGCGCAGCAGAGAGAAACATGGTACTCCACTAGAGTCTATGACTGACGACCCTATATGAGGAAGTTAAGGTTGCACGGGAGACTAGGCCCAGCGAGCTGCCTGACGGACGAACGAGGTCAGTTCAGGAACTGTTGCGGTGAACAGGAACGCATCGCCCCGCTGGGAATCCATAGACGGGCTAATTATGGAGACGAACATGGGCTGGTCGATCTCGTGGAGTCAGGTGGATGCGGCAGCTAGAGGGAGCTTTTCTTTTCTAGGGGGCTATTCTACTACGTTTACTGTGTCTGAATGCATGCGTGCCTTGCCTCTCCGTCAGATCAGAGAAATATCAGCATTCTCAAAAGTATACAAATCTGTTTGCTCGTACTGGCCGCTATACAGTAGTACTGTCACATCACACATGGGCATAACATAGATATACACGAAACATGTGCCATGAACTCATGTAGTAGCAAGTTTTAGTTCCATCAAATCCCTTGAGCTTTTTTATTTTAAAAAATCGAAATATTATTTTGAGAACTCAAGAAAATCTGAAAAATGTTAAATATTTACATACATATGTGTAGTATGTGTGTGCAAAGTTTCCGCTATACATGTGCTCAGTTGGGATCTACTACATTAAAAAAGACAAATCTGGGATTAAAATCAAGTTTTTTTCTTCCATTTTAGAACCAGATTTTTTTTACAAGGCCGAAATATACAATATTTTGTAACATGTGGAGATGTAGATCACATCTCTATGTATCCACAGAATTAATTTTGGATTTTTTTGAACTTCAAAATAGCCTTTTTGTACTTCTAGATTTTGTCTTAAGTCGGACCTTTTCAAATTTAAATGAATTTGTAGAGATTAGCACCAATATATATATTATCAAATTGGTAGATTATGAAACTACATTTCAAAAAGAATCTCGTGATACTACTACAGTGTCACAAATATTGCTATTTTTTCTATAAAGTTGACCAAATTTAAATAACTTAAACTTAAAGCAAAAGCTAAAAGTACACTTATTCACAATTGGACAGAGTATAATTGAACATCCACACAATTGCTCTCCACCACCACCTGACACCTTTGCACCCACAAACCGTGGGGATATAAGAAAAGGAACTTTATTTAGTGAAACCTCTGCTATAACATTATCTACAGAAACTTCCTTTTGTTTTACATTGTTATATAATGAAGGCTATTGATGAAATAACGGTGTTTTTCCCAGCCATAGGTCTTCCCAAAACCGGATCTTTCCAATAACAAAAGATTCTGTTGAGAAAAATTCTTCTTTAACTTTTATTAAACCCTTTGAAAATAGAAGGAATAGGTTGGTTTTGATTTGACTTGGGAGAGGTATTTACTTTGTAGCAGGTCTTGACTGTTGACACATGTACCCCTTCCTCGTTAAAAGTATAAACAACTACTTATTGAGTAAACATTTATTTTTAATATGTAAAACCTCTCCTAAACATAATGATACCTAAACCCTCATGTTTAGGTCGACATATGATGTTTCACTTAGTTAACTTGTATTTCTTTTTTGTGACTACCATTGTGCTAGCTGGAGAAATCTTGGTCTAAAAAAAAATCCAATCTCTTTCACATCTATTCAGGATTTTGAAGAAATGATAGCATGAACATATGAAGACTCGTAAGCATCAAATTAATCAGAATAAAAACCGGTCTCCATAACATAACTTTCCAATCCAACTTCCCTAGCTTTATTTCAAAGCGATCTCCATCTCGATCACCTAATAATGGCTTGTAAAACGTGAAGTAATTATCGCTTTCGGATGAGACTGTACATATACACATAGCATTATGGAGTCATCATCGACATCCACTAATGTAGCAGCTACACGTACGCCCTGTTCTTCCCTGCGTTTGATCTGTATGCATTTCGGCGTGTATCCTTGTACTGATCTCGCTGGGGGCCGATGCGCGCGCCGTCTCACATGGCAGCAGCTACTACAGCTAGCGCTGCCGGTGCCGGAGCAACGTCGTACGTGCGTGCGTGCCGCTGGTTTAGTCCTGTCACACCCTTCACAGTACGCGATGCCGCCGGCCAGGGCATGGCATGGCATGGCATTGCATGCAGAGCGCCGAGAGCCCTGATCGATGATCAGAACGGCATTGTCACAAGACGATGTCGGATCCATCCAGCGTACGTTTGCCGATAAAGTGCAGGATCCAGGTTTTGAGCGCAGGCGCTGGCAAAAGTCGATTGGGTCGTCGCCGCTTCTCGGCCCCCGCGGACTCGACCGACACTGTTCGTGTGAGTCGTATCTACAGCTGCAAGTATGCGATGTTCCATCACGCCGGCCCGACCCGGCACTGTAGTAGTGGAGTTATACACTGCCGCTCCAGAGAACCGGACCCAGGGTCGAGAAATCATTCATCTTTTCTCCCACAGTCGAGAAATCGTGGATCATGGGTTGATAATGATGGCTGTTATGCTATATATGTTCTATTTAGTTACTCTCTACGATTCATATTAATTCACTCAATTTTATTTAGATGCAGATGTATAGTTAACAAGCACGTCTAGAAACATTCATATTCACACGTACTTTGAAGCATTTGAAAACAGGTACTTCAGATAATGTCCTGGTAAATCTTGGGTTCATTTGATTCAAAGGATTTTCATACAAATCTCCGAGGATTTTAATCCTTAAGATTCTTTTCTCGTCTATGTCGTTGTTTGACTCGTAGGATTATTAATGCTTTAAAGGAACTTTTCTATCCACTCAAGGCTCAGGGCCGCCACGCATAACATAGTCTGCAACCCGCCAGCTGTGCTTTCACGTCTGCATGCCTGCGCCTCCTCTGGAGGGGGCGTTCGCCCTAGTTGCATTCCTAGGAGACTACTAAATCTCGTACCACTGGAATAAAGTAGATTTAAAAGTTAGTCTAAATACTAAAAATGTAAAACCCTAGCAACAACATGGTAGTCTAAACCCCGGTAACACTCATAGGTTAAGCCTCTGGTACCACATCTCATAAGTGACGGTGTCGTTTTTTCGTGACAAGGCGATAACTAACATCAGATGTTGTTGGAAAATCCTATCCCTCGCTTAGTGTGGGAGCGATTCACACCGGACTGAAGCGGCAGACTAGGTGGGCTGGCCGATTAGCGCCTAGGTTTGTACAATTTTCCATTAGTTTTCTAGTTTTTTTATTGCATGTTTTCTTTGGTTTCTTCAGTTTTTGCTGGTTTTGAAATTTGTTTACATTTGAACTTTATTCAGATTTTTAAAATGTTCAAATTTCAACTTTGTACAAACTTAGAAATTTTTTTGATTAAAAAAAACGATTTTAAAAAAAATGTGCAAAAATAGTCCGACTCTAGAAAAAAAAAACAACTCAAATCCACCATGCACGCACCAGGAAATAATAGAAGAAACAGAACTAGGCGAAAACAGGCACAAGGCAACGGAAAGCAAATGGGCTAGGCCCATAAATGCAGCATCTATAGGCTGAACGCACGCGCGTGCCTAGCGGCGGGGAATAGGTGCTCCCCAGGGTGACGCCAATCCCTATCTCCCGCCCAGCTGCGGGGCGGAATAACGCCCGCACGCGTGCGGGAGCGAGCGGGCCGCGGCCCATTTTTGGTTCGTTTTTTTTTTCTCTGGTTCGCTCAGTTTTTGGTTTTTTCTTTTTTTTTCCTTCCCTGCTTTTCTTCTTTTTCTGTTTTGAGAAAATTTAAAATTTGAGCAAAATTTTAATTCCAGTATTTTTTTATTCAAGAAAATTTAAATTCGAGCAATTTTCAAATTCAAGCAAATTTTAAATTCAAGATTTTTTTTAATTCGATCAAATTTTGATTTTGTATAGATTTTCAAATTTGAAATTTTGTGTGATTCGAACTATTTTGGATGTGAATTTTTTCAAATCCCATTTTGTTTACATTTAAAATTCATTTAACTTAAAATTGCTTAAAATCAAAATTCGCTCAGATTCAAAAAATGTTTGCAAAATAGTCAAAGCTAGGATTCGAACCTGGGTGAACTAGCATGCGGACCAGAGGATGCAGCCAGTGAGCCAGACCGGGAAAACATGATTCTTCTTATTAACAAGGAAATAAACTAATGAGTCAGTCCACGCGGATTTCCCTTTAGGCGATGGTTGTTCGCTCCCGCTAAGGAGCGGGAGATAGGTGCCCCCCATGGTGATAGCCCGCGGTTCCTATATGCCGACCAGGTCGTCACATGCATCGCGCGTGGTGTGGGCCGGCTCGGTTAGATATTTTTTTCCTTTTCTTTTCTGTTTTATTTTTTCTTTTCTGTTTCTTTTTTCTTTTCTATTTTCCTTTTTAGTGTTTCCTTTGTTTATCGTTTTATTTTTTGTTTAAAAATAATTTTTGTAAATTTTCAAATTTGAAAATGTTTAAATTGACAAAATGTTCACATTCGTAATTTGAACAAATTTCGAAATTAAAAAAATTGAATTTTGAACGATTTTTAAAATTTGGACAAATTTTGAATTTCGAACGATTTTGAAATTTTGAATAAATTTTGAACAAATTTAAAATCAAACATTTTAAAAATCTATAAACATAAAATTTTGAACAAAATTTGGAAACATAAAAAATAAACAAAAAAATGTTAGTTTTAAAAACAAAACTATAAACAGAAAAGGAAAAATAAGAAAAAAAATAAAAGGAGGTTTACCTGATGGGTCGCGTCCCATTAAATAGCCACCGGGTCGGAGGGGTGTGCGGCACCCCGTACTTGTCGACACCTACACCGCGCCGCACAACCCCGCGCGAGGTGTGGGCCGGCCCGTTTAGGCTTTTTTTTTTCTTTTGTTTTCTCCTTTTCCTTTCCTTTTCTTTTATGTTTTTTCTTTTGTGCTTTCTTTTTCAGTGTTTTTTTTTTGTTTTCTCGCTTTATTTTTGTGTTTAAAAATAATTTTCAAAAATTTCCAAATTTGGAAAATGTTTAAATTGAAAAAAATGTTCACATTCAAATTTTGAATAAAATTTAAAAGTTTGAACGGATTTCAAAATTTAAAACAAATTTTGAACGAATTTGTACAAATTTTGAATTTTGAATTTTGAACAAACTTAAAATCGAACATTTTAAAATCTATAAACAAAAAAATTTGAACAAAAGTTGGAAACGCGAAAAGGAAACTGAAAAAATGTTAGTTTTTAAAACACAACTATAAATAGAAAAAGAAAAAAAAATAAGAATATGAAAGGGATGTTTACCTCCTGGGTCGCGGTCCATTAAACAGCCACCGGGTTGGAGGGGTGTGCAGCACCCGTACATGCCGACCCGGTCGGCATATAGCAGCTCTCGTGATAGCCCGTGGAACCTATTCACCACTCATTACGACTTAGATGGTCAGGGCCGCCTGAAGAGAGCATCGGTTGGCCAGGCCAATCAACGTGGCTTGGAGCTTCCGGTTTTCCTCTTTCACAGATTTTTTGGGTTTTCAGCTGGGTTTGGGTTTTCTGTTGTTTTTCGTTTTTTATGTTTTGTTCTGTTTTTGCTGTTTTTTTATTTTTGTAAGTCAGTTTTTTGAACTTTTTAAATTTTTACAGTTTTTCATTTTTGTACTTTTTTCATGTTTTGGAAAAAAAAATTGAACTATTTTCATGTTCGAAAATCTTCAACTTTGAGTTCATATTTTAAAAAATTTGATCAATTTTCAATTTTGACCATTTTTTATTTTTGAGCACTTTTTTAGCTTTATCTCCCACACACTTTTTAGCGAACGTCTCGTACACAGAATCGAAACAAATATACTGAAAAGCAAACATGTTTTAATACAAAAAACCATATAATTTGTAGTGTTAGCGGTTGTTTGTTGTCTGGGCCTGGCAACTAATAAACCCAGTACTGACATTAGCTTGTCCAAGCATAAATTAGGTTACTACTATGCTGCAACCTTTTTTTTTGTATGATTGTCTGATGAGATGAGTTTGTGATCTGACATTGTAATATTGTTTGTCCAATGATGAAGTGGTGGAATAGCCTGTGTTGTTGCGTCTTGGGATTACCATCGTTGTTAACATTTATCTGTGCTTTCAGTGTGGTTACTTCATGTCTGTTGCCTTTGCCGGTAGAGATTTCTATGTAGTGATGATGTGGTCTTTTGGTGGTTTTGGTGGCAGGCACTGCTATACACTGAGAGTTGTGGCTGATCATGTTTATCTGTCACGCATAAGCTTCTTATCTGACAGTAGCTGTCAGATGTAAATTTCTGATCGAAGTCAAGCTGCTTGCTCTATTGGCTGATTGCTGATAAGAGCTGCTAGCCTGACACTACATCTGGTACAGTTCTCCTGCTAACATCTGATGATACGAACTAACAGGAAATAGTTTATATGCAGCAAATGCACTAGATTATTTTTCTGTAAATGTTTCACAAACCATGTAAATTCGCCACAATTTTGTGTTTGATTATATTCTATCAATTATACGCTCCCAAAACAGAAGAAAGAAATCAACTGACTCTCCCCTTTGTTCCTGCTAACGACTAACAACATCTGATATGAACTACATAGTAGGAAATGTTGTTATTGAAGAAATGTACTCGATTATTTCTCTGTAAATGTTTCAGAAACCATGTACAATCTCTGCATTTGAGTACGCTCCCAAAACAGAACAAAGAAATCACCAAAGAACCAACAATGAACCTGCCCTGAGACGCATATATGTCGCGTGATCATGTCATGGGCTTCTCGAGCAACGCGGAGATGTACCATTCGTTTCTCTCCGGTCCCAGGTCGAGCTTGGGGCTGGGCTTCCAGCGGAGCGGGCGGAAGCCGACGCGGCGGAAGATGGGCACGTAGGTGGCGTTGAGCTGCGGGCCGAGGCAGAAGAAGTGGTCGAGCCAGAAGACGCCGCCTGGGCGGAGCACCCGGTAGATGTCGAAGAGCGCGAACTCGAGCACGTCGTTGGGCACCGAGTTGGTGAGCACGTGCATGGAGTGCACGATGTCCAGCACGCCGTCGGCGAAGGGGAGCCGCTGCACGAGGCTGATCTGCAGCGGCACCAGGCCCCGGGACGCCACGAAGCGGTTGAAGGGCGCGTCCAGGTCCAGCGTCGTGGTCACCACGGTGACGTTCCGCTCCCGCATCCGCGCCGCGAAGGTGCCGGTCCCGCCGCCGATGTCGAGTCCGACGCGCACCGTGCCCGCCGGCCTGGACCGCAGCACGTTGTCGATGCTGAACCCGGGGCCTCCGTTGTCGGAGAGCCACCGCCGCCGCTCCTTGCCGGCCAGGTCGAAGCAGTCCTTGCAGTCGTAGGACCCGCCCCTGCTGCGCGCGCGGGCCACCAGGCAGGTGTAGTTCTTGCACGTGTACGGGGTCCAGTTCACGGTGGTGTCGTTCGGCATCGACCACAGGCTCTCCGGGAGCGGCTTCGGCTCGACGTACCTCGCCGGGGACCTCGGCCGGCAGCGCCTGCGCGGCAGCGGCTCGCACCCCTTGAGCATGAGCTGCAGCGCGAGGCCTTCGTCGTCGGGGCACTCGCCGCTGGCGTTGTACGTCATGTACTGCGTGAGCTCCTCCTGGAAGTTGCGGCACGCGAAGCCCAGGCCCGGGAAGAGCTCGTCGGTGCCGAAGTTGACGGAGTAGCCGAGGGGGAGACGGTGCGGCTCGATGGCCAGCCTGAGCTCGCCCGTGGGCTCCTCGGGCCAGCCGTTGAAGTCCTGCACCGCCGGCGTGTCTCCGTGGACGGCGCCGAGCTTGGAGAGCACAGACTCGAGGAGGAGCGACGACGTGCCGCACTGCGCACGGAGGAAGGCCAGCTCCGCGCGTGCCAGCGAGAGCGTGTCGCGGGTAGCGTTGAGGTCCCGGAGGAGCGCAGTGGAGTCCCAGAGGTGGATGCGAGGCGCCGAGGCGGGCATGTTGAGCGATAGCGACGCGCCGGAGAAGAGGTACACCGAGACGAGGTTGGTGGCGATGACGATGAGGAGCATCTTGAGCTTAGCATGCCGAATCGCCGGCCGCGCCGGCCGGTGCCCGTGGCCGTCAGAGCCGCCGCCCATCGCCGCGCCGAGCTGCTGCTGCGATGAGATGGCGGTGATCCGGTGCTTTGCCCCGTGCATGACCACCGCACCTGCTGCGTGTTCGCGGGCCGGAGATCGGCAACAACAGCTAGCTCTAGCAGTCTAGCTAAAATGTGGTGGCCCTCGAGATTTGCGCTGCTGTCCTTGCTACGCTACGCTGCTTCCGCATTATCGCGACCGGAGAAGCTGCTTCTGGGCATTATGCATTTGTATCGATTAATTTGACGTATCAAAATGGTGCCTGGTTAATTAACCTGGGATTTGGAAGATTATAACTGAAGTTTTGTGGCGCACTTCTTTTGACTTTGGATGCGAATGCATGTGTGGCGTGGCTAGTTGCTTCGAGAGGAGAAAAAGGGTGGCAGGTTTGCTTCAGCGGGCAAGCTCATTCCTCGTAAATTTTTTTAGGAAGCTCGATCTATGGCTGGAACCACAAGTCGCCGACAGATAAGTTCGCTGAATTCGTTTTAGTCGCTCAAGACTTTTGAAGAAAAGTCATTGGGCATTGGTCTGCGGCCTAAAATGGGGAATGTGCTATCGGCTGGTGCCAAGAGCTTCGTTGTTGGATTGCAAAATATGTACGGAGTACAATATTATGAAACAATATTCATATCCTGTCGAATTCAGTCCTGTATATCAAACAACCTACCGGTGCGAACCCTAGCCGCCGCCTCCAGCCAAATCTTCGGTGAACTCTCCTATAGCCGCTGCCGCCGGCAAGGGCTGCGGTGGTGGCGGGTCCTGGTGCCAAAGGTGCCGGGGGGGTTTTGCATCGCGGCAACACTTCGCAAGTGGCGGTTGGGGACGGCGTCGGTGTTCTGATGCATGCGGCAGATGGGGCGGTGCCCCTGGCTGTGCGGCGGCGGCAGGTTTCTCTTCTGCGGCGTCAGCATGTGGAGGATTCCGTCTGCTCGCGTCGATGGGCTGGTGCCCGAGGTCGGTGGCGGCGGACTCCCCTTATGCACCCACACATGGAGTAGAGGTTGTATCGCTCGAAGGCGCATGGAGAGGCGGCGCGGTGCACTCTGCCGTCCTTGGGCCGGCGCGTGCGCGTGGTTCTTGTTAGGTTACCTCCTCTTCCGCCAGAGGGGGTCAACTGGCGGGCGACGGCGTGGGGGTCTACTCTTTTGCTTCGGAATAATGGTGGCAGTCAGTCCCTTGATCCCTCTCGCCCTGTGATGATGAATTGCCTGACGCATGTCTTCATTGATCTTGGATGTATTGTCGAGTTCTAGAAGCCTACGATGGCGAATTCCAAATGGACGGCATGCCTGGAGTTTACAAGAGCAGATAGGTTTCGGTCACACGCATCCATGTTTTTTCTGACCGTTTGCTTTCACAATGGAGTGTTCCGAAGCTCTGCGGTCTGTTGCCGTCGTGGGACATGTCTTAGTTTCATGGTTAAGTTAGATGAGAATAATGACATGGAAGCCGAGAACCGAGGACTAGCAATGGAGGTTTGTTTCCTGGTGGTGACGAGATTCTAAATTGTTGATTTATGACTTCGAGGAGAAGCATTGGCAAGTGGGGGCGACATCACAGGAGGAATTCGGTGTCTAAACTTGTAGGGTGAAAACCCGAGATCTGAACTTAATTGGTTGTTCATGCAGGTAATGGTCTTGTTGAAGACATTGTTTTGTGAGTGCGGCCTTTCGACAAGGTGAAAACCTATGATCATTGATCAAGGCGATGATGGTGACTGTGCACTGTTTCCTTCTTGGAGGCGTCGTTTTTGGAGATGATGGATTTCTGTGTTCTTGGTGGTGTTTGATCCGCTATTGGAAGGAATAGGTCATTGTAGCGAGACTTTTATTTTATGTGATTCTTCTTTTTTTTAAGGTAAAACAGTGGGAAAACCCACTGCAATTTTTATTAATAATAATAAGATAAAAGTACACAGGTTACAAAAGAGAGTGAGAAACTCCCGGGAAAAGGAAAAGGAAGAAAACATCAAAAGATAAAAGAACTAGAATTGTGTTTGAATCCAAGCCTTGAAAATTGTGATTCTTCTTTTTGTTGTTGTGTACATCCGTAGTGTCAATAGGGAAATGCGTTGTTGCGGATGATGGGTGTAATTGATATCTTCACGATATTAATATATAGGGCCACCCTATCCAACTTTCAGGCATTAGAATACGTTTAAGGCGCGGATGATTATCATAAGAGATTCCCACCATATCATAAGATTCGCGTTCTTGAAAATCGGCACTTCTCAAAATCCAGCAAATTTGGTTAATTTAGTTATTTTTTTTGTTTTTTTGTACTGTTACTGTATCAGCACCTAGTTCATTACTCTTGATAGATAGGGAGGATCCGCCTTCTTAGATTTCTTTTTCCATCTAGGATTAGAACTTTCCCTTAATCGAAAAATATCAAACAACCTACAACAAGGAAACATAAGGCTTCCATTATTGAATGCAACCTTGCTTTTAGAATTTCGCTCTATTTTAGACTAGACGACGGGGGGGGGGGGGGGGCTCGAACTTAGACTGCATAGGACACCATCTCATGTGTAGCCAGTAAGCCCACAAGTTTGTTTTTATAGAAAAATGGCTCTATTTTACATGATTAACAACAATTACCCAAAACTTATCCTCATAAGCAGTGTACTCACTAATTCTCACGTGATGAACTCCGGCCATTTTCTGAACTTTTAACGACCGAAATTCTTTGATTAAAATTTGGGTAGTAGTAATGTAGGAAGAATAATGAAAAACAAAGTATAATGTGGCGATCTCTTTTGCAATCACTGAATTATTTATGAGTTTTCTTGAATAACTTGATCTTCATTGAACTGAAGAGTTTTCCAGAAGAAAAACCAATTCTAGAAGTCATTCATTTCAATAAACCATAATTTTACTAACTATTCTATAACATCTCTCTTTTCATTCATTCTTTATTCACGTGTTCCTATACGGTCTTGCCCTGAAATATTTCAGTATCCACGTACGTTCTTCGTATTCCACGATATTTCTAACTTTTTGTATTGACTAGGCCACTAGATGTGAAAAAAGTACTTGGATCCTGGAGTGCTCTTTGTTGTCTCATTCTTTTCTAAACGATCGTGTTTTGTTTTTTGTGTTTCTAAGATGCTTCGCCCTCCCTTTCCTCTCCCCGATACAGATCTGAGAGGCGATTTTGAGAGTCCACCACCGGTCCACCTCTTCCGCCGGTGAGGCGTGGGTTCCCTCTCCTCCGTCGGCTGCTCCGGCGGCGGGAGGGTGGGGGAAGCCCGTCTCACGGCGTGTATTCATGGTAGGGCTTGGCAGGTGTCCGGCCGGCGGCGCTTCGGAGGCGGAGGTGATGTTGGTTCGTCCGTTGTCCGCGCAGATCCCCTCCGGCGATGGAGTTCTCTGGGGCTTCACCGACCTGCGTGCGACTTTCCCTGCACCACGGCCAAATCCAGGTATGCAGTGGATTTGGATGCAGTTCAATAAGAGGATGATACAGAGGTTCTTCGCGGCGGCGCCGGCATTCCCGGCAGTAGTCTCTTCGGAGGCGGTGCTCGGTGACTTCCCGTCTGCGGTGTGGTGGGCTCCGGCAATCCAATGTTTGGGGAGCTTCAGCAGCGGCGCGCCATCGTCAGCTCCGGCTCGTCGTCGTCGTCGTCGTCGGGATCCAGAGGGCTTCCTTGTAATTTTCCTTTGTTTCTGGACCTTTCTGTAAGTTCGGAGAATTAATATATCATCCCTTTCGCAAAAAAAAAGATGCTGCTCTTCCTTTTACAGGCATGCTCGCAGATGAATACTAGGATTTTCCCACGTGAGCACCGTCTAATTTGCAAAGTGTTGGGCAGTTCCAACCTGATGGCGCACGTTAACAAATTGAAATTATGGGCATGCATCAGGGCTGCAAAAACGAATTTCAGTTGGAGACTGGATTCTATGGGCCAGCAAATAGGAAAGAACACAACACGTACGTACATGGGAAGGGCCGAAAGAAACGGCCTGTAGGCACAGCCCAAGCATGGAAACACAGCTGCTCAGCACGGGGGGGTGATATACACCGACCTGGTCGGTGCGGTGCACCCACCGCACACCCTCCCCAGCCTGTGGGCCGGCCCAGTAATGTTTTTTTTTTCATTTCTGTTTTCTTTTTGCGTTCGATTTTAAATTCGTTCAAAATTTGGAAATCGTCCATAGTTCAAAAATTGTTCAGAATTAAAATTTTGTTCCAATTTCGAAATTCGTTCAAATTTTAAAAATCGTTCGAAATTTTAAATTTGTTCAAATTTCAAAATTCTTCCAAAATTTGGAAATTCGTTCAAGATTGAAAATTTGTTCAAATTTTGAAATTCGTTCAAATTTAAAAATCGTTCATAATTTAAAAATTCGTTCAAGATTAAAAATTTGTTCAAATTTCAAAATTTGTTCAAATTTTATCATACTTGAACATTTTTCAAATTTGATAATTTTCGAAAAATATTTTTAAACAGAAAAAAAACAAGAGAACAAAAAAGAAACACTTAAAAAAAACAAAAAAGAAAAAAAAACAGAAAGCAGAAAAGGAAAGGAAAAAAAAAACAGTAAAAATCGCGTAACCGGGCCGGCCCACACCGCGCGCGGGGGTGTGCGGCGCGGTGCAGGCACCGACCTGGTCGGCATATAGGAATTCCCCTCAGCACGTCGCTCTTCGTAACGAATGATAGCGGCATCAGTTGAGGCGCGGCCGCGCGGCCCCATCCGTTTCGCTTGGGGTCCCCGATTGCCGGAAAATGTGTGGCTTTCGTCCAGGTTCGTACCGAGAGCTGCTTCATCTAGGTCCAGCTGCTATTTGTGCGGACCTCATGTGATGTTGAAAAGAGATTTCCCATCGCAGAGAGCTACAAGCAATGGACCAATGAGTCGGCAAACCCCCTGGATGTGGCTGGGGACCGCCAACGGTGACGTGCACCAGCAAGTCGCGTTGCCGTTGAGTCTTGGCCAGAAGAAAACCCGTGCGTTTTCTTTATGTTTAACAGTAGAAAACTCGTACGTACTTGTCACTCACCGATACGTACTTGTCAGTCACCAATCGAGATGTAACCGTCTTAAAGTTATATGGACCTCACCTCCCATTGATTACAACTCCAAACTGCAATCTATTGTATTGTTTCTATCAGACACATATGTAACATGTAAGTTTAGGATTTTGCTACATGTTAGCGTTCAGTCAAGTTCTATATCCTTTTTTGCAAAAGCAAAGTTCTACATCGTGCGATTGCATCGTGATTCATGCGTATACGAGTTACAAGTTTGGATTTCACCTGAGGATTTTCAGTTCCAAGAAAACAACTAAAAGAATTGTATATGTTGTTAGATTTGCTCCGTGGTTCATGCTAGTCATGAGTTGCAACATATAGGTTGCAACTGACATTTGATTTGAAGACCTCATCTAACTGAGAACTAAGTTGGTTCTCAATCGACTCGGAACTACTCGCACTAATAAGTTTATTCCTCTAATGCAATAAAAAGAAAATTGCCATACATGTTGGTGAGACAATGTTTTATCTAGTAGCGTTACCGTGTATAAGATTCTCTTTGACGCCTTCCAAAACCTTCAGAGCAATGGGACTGATAAACGATGGAGATCCAGAGTTACATGAAATCAGCACTATCTCCTTAGATGCTATGAGTGTCCTAGGTTTTTCTCATAAATTATGTAAGTTTTTATTTTCTTCGAAGAGACACATGTCCCAATCGATCACTCTTGTACCTTTCGCTTCCGCTGCTATTTCTACGGATCTCACGTGATGTTGAAAAGAGATTGAGATTTCCCATCACCGAGAGCCACAAGCAATGGACCAATGAATTGGCAGTAGCCACCTAAAACCCCTTGATTGTGGTTGGGAACCGCGGAACCGATGGCGTGCACCATCAAGTCGCGTTGCCGTTGAGTCTTGGCCAGGAGAAAACCCGTGCGTTTTCTATGTTTAACAATAGGAAACCAGTATGGTACTTGTCATTCACCGATCGAGACGTAACCGTCTCAAAGCCAGACCTCCCCCAATTGATCGATTGATTACAACTCCAAACCGCAACATATTGTATTGTTTCTATGAGGCACATATATATAGAATATGTAAGTTTGGGTTTTGCTTGCTGTCAGCACTCAGTCAAGTTCTATATCATTTTCGCAAAAAAGAGTGCTACATCGTTCGATTGCATCGTACATAATTCATGCATATATGAGTTGCAGATTTGATTAGAAGAGAACTTTTTCAGTTGCAAGTTGGGTTGCAACTGGATTTTTTTTCAGTTGCACATGTGGATGCAACTAAAAAAAATGATATGTCGAGAGAGGGAAGCCTTTAAAGAAGAGTTTGGGAAACCAAGAGAAGGCTTCGCCTTTTCTTATCTTCTTCCTGGCATTGCAATTGACTCATTTCCCGACGTTCTTGTCGCTCGAAGCAAGATCCAAAAGTTGTCGTTAGATTTGCTTCGTGGTTTGTGCTAGTCATCAGTTGCAACCAACATAGGTTGTAAATGACATTTGATGATGTCACCTACTTGAGAAAGTTGGTTCTAAGTCGACTCAGAACTAGTCACACTCATAAGTTTATTCCTCGAAAGCAAAATAAAATTCCATACATGTCTGTGGAATTGTGTTTTATGTGATAACGTTACATGTGCATAAGGTTCTGTTTCACGCCCTTTGAAACCTTCGGAGCATCGAGACTGATAAAAGATGGAGATGCAAAGTTACATGAAATCAGTGTCATCTCCTTAGATGCTATGAGTGTCATAGGTCATTCTCATAGAATATGTAAGTTTTTATTTTCTTCAAACAGACATAGGTTCCAATCGACCACTCGTGTACTGTCCACAGCTATTTGTGTGAATCTCACGCAATGTTTAAAAGAGATTGAGATTTTCTATCGTCGAGAGCCACAAGCAATGGATCGACGAATTGGTAGTAGCCACCTAAAACCCCCTGGTTGCGGCTGGGAACCGTGGAACCGTGGCGTACACTAGCAAGTCGTGTCACCTTTGAGTTTTGACCAGAAGAAAACCCGTGCGTTTTTTATGTTTAACAATAGAAAGACTACATCGCTTTTGCAAAAAAATCCTATATTGTTCGATTGCATCATGATTCATGCATAAATGAGTTACAAGTTTGGATTACAACTGAGGATTTTCAGTTGCAAGAATGCAACTCAAAAAATGGCATGTGCCGTTAGATTTGCTTCGTGCTTCGTGCTAGTCACGAGAGTTGTAACTGACATTTGATGATGTCATCTAACTGAGAACCAACTTAGTTCTCAGTTATTATAGATCGGGAGAGTACTCTCTTTGTTGTCGTGGTTCTAGTTAAAATATTAAATCGCTTTATTGTGGTGGTTTTAGTTTAAATATTAAATAAAATCATGACAAAAAATATGCAATAGATGGAATACACTGCCAATTTCACAGATAAGAAGATGTTTAGGGAGGTGGTGTTCTGGCTCATTGGTACACATGATCCTATTATTAAAAATATATAACAAAATAAAAAATGTAGAAAGATATCTGAAATAAAATTTAGCTTGTACGTCCAGATATTCTAGGTTTATACTCAACTTTTTCCGGAAAAATAAAATTTTAGGTAGCATGGGTAAAAAGGATTAAAAAAATAGTCACTTGAATAGTCATGTCATTAAATTTTACTTTTTTACATCTGACATAAAAAAATGTTTTTTCCCGAAAACTTGTGTATGAACATAAAATGTCTAAATGTACATGCAAAATTTTATTCTATTTTTTTTATATTTTGAAATATGTTTTCATATAGCGGGTTCATATGCAGCCATGAGCCGAATTGGGTTTCCCGACCCTTAGCTATAGCCAGAAGTAATGTTATCCGCTCTAGAAAAAACAGTAAATATTACCCACGTAAATATTGGTTGGATCTGAAACGTTCACCTGTGACGATAATCTTAGTAATACTCGAATTTCACTATGAGATCCATTCTGATTGCACGGCTCTCCCAAACACACGTTGGTTGTGTGGCTCACTACAACAGGAGGAATGACGCCTTCGTTTCACCCTCCCCCATCCATCGCCGTCGCCATTATCAACGATCAGCGACCAGTAAATATTATCGACAGTTGTCTGAAGAAATGCAACTTTATCTATGGCACTCGCGTCGCCTGTGCACCCTCCCTTCCCAACAATTGCAGTACGTCGCCATTACCGGCGACAATGACCACCTCGGAGCCTCGTACCTCTAGTTCTGGACCGGACTATAAATCAGCAAGTCCCGGCACAGAAAGACCCGCAGCCAGACTTCTCCCGCGGGGTTACTGCTTCACCCTCTTGCCGGCGCCATGACCCAGGAACGGGAGCCGCTCCTCCAGAACGGCGGCGCCGGCAATGCCGCCACGGTCAAGGGCTCGCCCGCTCTGCTGCCGTCGCTCTCCAGGTCCGTGCTCAAGTTCCTCATGTGGGCGGTGTTCCTCACCTGGGCCGGGGGGATCTTCCTCTACCCCACCAAGCCCGTGCAGGCGGCGTTCAGGGAGTGGGCGGCCGTCAGCAAGAACTCCATATTTGGCATCACCGGTACGTAGCCCGGGAGAATTTCTTCCCTGTTCTAGTTCTTCCGTGCAAATCAGGGGAAAGTAGGTGCAGGAATTGAACACTCTGGAGCATAATTTCACAATTGGGTTATTGATTTCCCCTTTCCCTTTCTTGGTTCTTGCAGGGACCGTTTTTGTTGCCTTCAGCGCGCCGATTCTGATCGTGGCAGCTCTGGCCTATGTGTACATCTTCGCCTTCCCTCGCGATCACGTGGAGTAAGTATTTCGGTTATGTGAATTCCAAGATTTTGGGGGGAATTAGGTTGTTCCAGTCCATTTATTTAGGGTTCATTCAGACGAGTCCTTTCGCTTTCCCTGAACTGACGGGCATACACTGAAAATTCAGAGTATTTTTTTATTGTTCAAGCAAAGGATTCTTTTTGATATTTAGCAAAACCTTTGCAGTTGCGGTCCAATTTTTAAGGTGTTACTGCAGACATAGGTGCACCAATTTTGGCATGAAAACCATCACGATGAACTCAACAGCCATTTTTTTTGAAGCTCTACAGTGGGTTTTCCCACTGCATATTTTTTTTATTAATAAAAAGGCAAACAAACAACAAAGTCATAAAGATTTACAAGAGGACGCTAGAGATAAGCATCCAAAGAAACTAGCTATCTATGTAAACTATGCAAAAGATTGTACCCACAATTTGAGTCCAGAATAGGACATCGCTTGGCCTTATGAAGAAGCAACTCCATATCAGTCTTGAAAACCTTTCTGCATCTGAAAAGACACAACATAATATAAGTAGTTTTTTCCTTACTCACACGGTCACACCATAGAAATTCTAAACCTCCATAAGAGTGGCTGTGCTTCATGCTGCCCATGGCCCATCTCTAATTGATTGCCTCCTCCTTTGTATCAGAAAGAAGAAGCTGAGGTCACTGAGTTTCCGTCTCTGGACTTTTCCTGTTCTGGTGGATGGCCCGTTCGGGGTTGTCTCCGCTGTTGAATTTATCGGGATTGTCCTGTTCATCGTTTATGTTGTCTTCTCGATGACCTATTATGTCGTGGAGAGCGTGAGCCTTGTCTCAAAATCTCACTTGCCGCCGACTATTAGCAGGTATGTTGTATTTTGAAGGAAACCTTTCAGTCAAAAATGGTAGACATGCTACAACTGGTCAGGAAGTTTTGTTCATATTTTTACCTGAGCACTAGAACTAAATATAGTTAAATTCATATTTAGAGCTGTCATATTATTGTCATCATTAAGGCCAAAGTAATGAGAATGTTATATTTTTCAGTATCAAGACATGATTAAGACTGAAATATTTTGAAGTTGAATGTAATTGAACTTATGAAGTTCAGGAAAAACTGATGTGGATGCTGGATGAATACATAGTCATTTGTAGAGTTATCACTTAGCTGGCCTCAATATTAAAATTAAACATAGCCATGTCTAGTTCAATAACTTTAGTTCATGATCTCTATATGTCAAATTCGATACAGATATAGATTGTGATGATACCTTGTTGCCCTGTAACTGATCCAAAATGTTCAGTTGCCATGCTACTGGTGAGACTGATGATACTGCTGAAACAGACTCTAAAGTCTGCACATTATTTGCCATCTCAACACAGCTCTCAGACTATGTAAAATTTGCCTTGTAGTGAGTTGATACTGGCTACAGTGGGCGCCCGTTTGGGGTTAGTTGGGATGTTTTGCATGACCTTCCTCTTCCTGCCTGTCTCGAGGGGTTCAGTTCTTCTCCGGCTTATCGACATTCCGTTTGAGCATGCTACTAGATACCATGTCTGGTTGGGGCATCTAACAATGGCTCTGTTTACACTGCACGGCCTGTGCTATGTTATCACATGGTTCCTCGAGGGACGCCTAATTGAAGAAGTAAGTGCAAAATGAATTGGATTAATTCAGAGTGATTATTTCCTATTGCCAAATTCCTTATCTGCTTAAAATAATAGACACGGAATGTTTGACTGCAAACTGTTTTATGTCAGAAAAAGGGCTAAATAGTCTGATAATTACAGGTGTTCTTTATCTTGGAACTCAAGCGACACTATTAATGGTATTTGAACTTCTTGATAGATAATCCAATGGAAGGAAATCGGAGTGGCAAACTTAGCCGGTGTGATCAGCTTGGTGGCTGGTCTGCTGATGTGGGTGACATCACTTCACCCTGTACGGAAGAGGTTCTTCGAGCTCTTCTTCTACACCCACCAGCTCTACGTGGTCTTCATCGTGTTTCTGGCACTCCATGTCGGCGACTTCGTATTCAGCTTTGCAGCTGGCGCCGTCTTCCTCTTCATGCTCGACCGCTTCCTGCGGTTCTGGCAATCAAGGGCCAAAGTCGACATTGTTTCTGCCGCCTGCCGCCCCTGTGGAACTGTGGAGCTAGTCTTCTCAAAGCCAGCAAGTAAAAATTCGAGTACCTCATGTTCATCAGTGTTTTGTCTTTTGTTGCCAGTTTGTTACAGGGCACAGTTGTCTGTTGGTTTGTGCAGGTCTCCGGTACAGTGCCCTCAGCTTCATCTTTGTTCAAGTGCGGGAGCTGTCGTTCTTGCAGTGGCACCCGTTCAGTGTATCTTCCAGCCCAATGGATGGAAGGTACCACATGTCGATCCTCATAAAAGTTCTTGGCACATGGACTGACAAGCTAAAGAGCATCGTCACTGATGTCGAGGAGAATAAGACCAGAAGCGACTCAGATCAGACACATACCGGTCGCATTACCGCCTCCATCGAAGGGCCGTATGGGCATGAATCACCCTACCACCTGATGTAAGATGTGTTCAGTTTGTCCTGACGGTGTGCATAGTAAGTGTTGACACCAATAGGAAAATTTCAAGTAAGGCTTATTTGATTTTGTTATGTGCCTGCCTTTTCAGGTACGAAAATCTCATCCTGGTGGCAGGAGGCATTGGTATATCGCCCTTCTTGGCGATTTTGAGCGACATAATCCACAGGATCGAGCAAGGTATGCCATGCGCGCCTAAGAACGTGTTGGTCCTGTGGTCAGTTAAGAAGTCAACAGAGCTTTCTCTCCTGTCGGCCGTTGATGCTCAGAACATCAGTTCATCTGTCTCTGAGAAGTTGCATCTGGACATTCAGGCCTTTGTGACACAGGAATCAGACCCTCCATTGGTAAGAACATCTACCCCACTGTTGATCATCCAGACATCCAGTAACTATATGCTCTGGTTGGCAACAAGATTATTTTTTTTGAGAAAAAGAAAGTCTCATCCTTTTCTTTTTTGAGAAAGGTTGGCAAGAAGATTTTGGTTGGCTCACTTCAGTGATTCCACTGATGGCAATGTCAATATGACCTTACAGGAAGACGGCATTGTTGAGGCTGAGCAGAAAGCCCCTGGCATATTCGTCAAGAACGGGGCGGCCATGTCCGGGCTGGTCGGCACCGGTGACAACTTCTGGGCCGCCATGTACTTCGCGGCGTCCACCCTGGGCGCCGTCCTGGCGTACGCGCTGGTGCAGCTGTACTACGTGAAGCGCTTCAACGTGTACGCCTGGTGGCACCTGGGCCTCCTGCTCCTGCTGTGCATGGCCGCCGGCGTCGCCCTCCCCGGGGGGCTCGTCGTCCTCCTCTGGCACCTCGCTGAGAAGCGGAGGGTGCAGGATGACAGGTGGGACACCGACGCCAGCACTGCCAAGGACGGTGCCGAGGACGAACAGACAACGAACGGAGCCGCTGGCGAAGACGCCGCCTCGGCAGCCAGCGTCGCCACCCTGCGGACAACGCGGTATGGGTGCCGGCCGAAGTTCCAAGGTACGTTCTCAGCCAGTTAGCCTGAAACTATCTTCTGCATCTGTTTCTTGATGGGGTTCTGTCTGTGTTGGATCATCGTCGCAGCCGAATTCATGGCGTTCGCGGAGCGGGCTGGGGGCGCGGCAGCGGACGTGGGCGTGCTGGTGTGCGGGCCGCCGGGGCTGCAGACCAGCGTGGCCAGGGAGTGCAGGTCGCAGAACCTTCGGCGCGGCGGCGGAAAGAACGGCGCTGTGTTCCATTTCAACAGCCACAGCTTCGATCTATAAGGCGCTCTAGCCGAACCTAACTAGGTACTGGTGAGTACGTAGTACATACTGATAGTGCTTACCAGTTCTCTACAGAACTGTAATTATGCTACCGCTTATAGCCGATGTACGGATGAGCTAGACGTGTACCGTCAGCCATGTCGCGAACTCATGGCGTTATTATGGGTCATGTCTGTAACTCTGTATATATGCTTGTATGCGCCCGAATATATGTAAGCAGGAAGGCAAATTGATGATCCCGTGAATATAATTTTCATCTATGCGGGCACACACTTTTGACTCGAAAGATCCAGGGGCCTTGCTCTGTGATCCTTCTCCAATATTCTACTCTAGACAGTTTGCTTGGACAATGTATCTGTTCTTCAGTAGTAAAGCCCGAACCGTTTTTCTAGGGTTTAGGGGCTATGGCGGCACGTGTGGCGACTTGTGGGTTGTGCACGGCGATCGGAGCCATCGACACCACGTTTTGGATCACCTCTCGCGGGATCTGCTATGGCGGATTCGCTGCTGGAGGCTGGTGCAAGTATGGGGACAGATGGAGGTGGGGAAAAGGTGATCCATGGGGTCACGTCAAAACTTTCCAAGCTTGGCCTCATGGCTAAGGAAAAGAGAATCCTGGTGATGGAAGATGAACAGGAGGAAGGTGAGACTCCAGTGAAGTTTGCAGTGATGGGCAAAGTTCTCTCTACCAAAAAATTCCATATCCAGACGATTGATAGTGCTTTGCGCCCACAATGGGGTAACCCTAGAGGTCTGACTTTCACTGCTAAGGGTGATAATATTTTCTTAGCTAGTATGGATTTTGATAAGGATCGAAAGCGCATCTGGGATGGAACACCATGGACAGTATTAAAATTTGTGGTGGTTCTGGATGATTTCGACATAAGTATGAAGCCATCGGAGATCAAATTCAAGAGATTGCCGATGTGGTTTAGATGTGATGATCTGCCTTTCAACTGGATGAATGATGCACGGGGAAAAGCTATTGCTAGCCAAGTTGGAGAGTTTATTAGGCTGGATCTTCACGAAAATAGTTCTCGGTCTGTTGGTGACAGTGCTTGAGAGCTAGAGTCTGGATTGATCTTGATGAGCCTCTTATGAGGGGATTCCTGATTGAATCCAAAAAAAGGAAGGCGGTAGAGTGGTATCCAATTAAATATGACAGGTTACCGTATTTCTGTTTCTCGTGTGGGAGAATTGGCCACTCTGAATTTTTTTGCCCAACTAGAGAGATGAGAGTGGGAAGTGTCCTTATGATGGTTCGATGCGCTATCAGGAACCGTGGAAGCAAGAACCTCAATGGCAGCAGACATGGACAAAGGATACAACTAAGGTGCATCATCAAGGTAGGGAGGATGTTCCTAAGGACAAGCAAGATGGTGTTGGCAAAGGCAATGGGACTGCCAAGGACCGGCCGTTGGAGCCATCTACTAGCCATGTGAAGCATGTGGTCTCAAAGTTTAATCTTAGAGCTACTGGAGGGGGCCGGGGTGGAGGTACCCAAGTGTACAGGAGGAGGGATCCTCCTAAAGTATCGCTGGATTTTTCCTTTTCTATTATCAAAGGCCCAAACGATGTAGTCATGTTTGAAGAGGATCCTGAGGGGTCAAAAGGAAGTGCTTTAGTTAATTCTCCAAGTAAAATTGCCGGTGTTACGATTCTGGCAAAGAGAGCAAAGGGTATCGGAGAAGAGGAAGAGCAGCAATCTGATTCTGACAATTTGGCGGCGGCTGAGAACCAGCCCCGCCGGGATCAATGAATTGTGTAAGTGTGAACTGCAGGGGACTGGGGAACCAACCTGTAGTTCGAGAGCTTCGCGGTTTCGTGAAGCAACTGGCCCCCACTTTGCTCTTTGTAATGGAGACAAAGATTCCTGCAAAGAGAGTTGACAAGTTAACGAGCACCTTCGGTTTTTCTGGGGGTTTTGCTGTGAATAGTGATGGCCTTAGTGGCGGTGTGGGACTGTTCTGGTCATCAGCAGTGACAATTGATATTAAAAGCTCTAATTTACATCATATTGATGCAGTAATTCAGTGTAAGGATGGGTCTGTTCCTCCATGGTGGTTTACGGGCATTTATGGAGAATCTCGTAGGGAAAACAGACATCTAACATGGACTCTGATGAGGAGGTTACACCAGCTCCGAAATCTCCCATGGTTGTGCAGTGGCAATTTCAATGAGACACATTGTACAACACAGAGCATTTCAGTGAGCATGATAGAGAGGAATGGCAGATGAGGGCATTTAGAGAAGTGACTGATGATTGTGGGTTAATTGATCTTGGTTTCTCTGGTTTGCCATATACTTGGGATAATAGACAAGAGGGTGATGCTAATGTTAAAGCAAGGATCGACCGAGCTTTTGGTAACGAGGCCCTTCTGAATCTATTTCAAGTTGTTAAAGTTAAACATATAAGTGTTGTTCAGTCAGATCAATGTATAATTCATACGGAGTTAAAGAAACATATGAGTCATCGTCCCTTGGGAAGGAGAGCCTTCAAATATGAGAATGTTTGGCAAACCCATGGTGATTATGACAAAGTGGTGGTGGATCTTTGGCAGAATGCCGAAAGGGGTGTTGGCCTTGAGGGGTTTGCTAAAACTCTTTCAAGTATGCAGAGGGGTTTATCATCCTGGGGTACAACAACCTTTGGGGACTTCAAGAAGAAACTAAGTAATTTGAGGAGGGAGTTTGACCGGGTGAGGAGAATTTCCTTGGGCAGGGGCCCATCATCTGAGGAAAAAAAATTATGGAAAGAATCAATGAGGTTCTTTTCCAAGAAGAGATTTGGATTAAGCAAAGATCTCGGGTTAACTGGCTAAGATCAGGTGATCGTAAGACTGCTTTTTCCATGCTTTTGCATCCCAGTGTAAGAGAGTGAAGTCGATATCTACTCTCCAACGTGAAGATGGTAAATGGTGTGATAATGCTGAGGAGGTAAAAGAAGAGGTTCAGGGTTTCTATAAGCACATGTATACATCAGAGGGTGCTCCTGATATGCAGGGGCTTATCAATTTAGTTAATGAGAAAGTGGTGCAAGAGGACAAGGTCAATCTTGAAGCTGATTTTACTAAAGAGGAGGTTAAGAGAGCTCTTCTTTCAAATGCATCCCTCCAAAGAACCAGGTGTGGATGGCTTCACGGTAGGTTTTTACCAACGCCATTGGAGTCTGGTTTGCCCGGAGCTGTGTGCTACGGTGCTAGGTTTTCTGAACGGAGGGGATATGCCGGAGGAAATTAATGATACGGCTATAACTCTGATACCAAAGGTGAGAAATCCCCAGTCCATTAAGCAATACTGGCCCATTTCTTTATGCACTGTTCTTTACAAAATTGCAACTAAAACGGTGGCAAATAGAATGAGGCATGTACTCGAGTACACTATTAGCCAGGAACAAAGTGCATTTGTGTCGGGTCGCTTAATCAGTGATAATGCTTTGGTGGATTTTTGATGTGTTCATGCTATGAAGAGAAAAAAGAAGGGTAAAAAGGGTCATTGTGCAGTTAAGTTAGATATGATGAAAGCTTATGACCATGTGGAGTGGCCTTTTGTGGAGGCAATACTGTCAAAACATGGTTTTCAAACCAGGTTAGTGCAGATAATTATGAAGTGTGTATCTACAGTCAGATTTTCAGTTAAAGTGAATGGTGGTCTGATACGTCCATTTTGCATCACTATTTTATATCATAATTTATTGTTATTCATTGATATATTTCATATTTAGAGATGATACTTATGTTATTTCATCTATTTTGCATGTTTCATGATTATTGGAGAATCGCGCACCGGAGTCAGGATTCTGCTGGAAAAAGCACCGTCAGAATGCAATATTTCGGAAGATCAACAATTGACGGAAATTACACGGAAAATCTTATTTTTCCAGAAGACGGAGACAGCCAAAAGGAGGAGCCGAGGAGGGCCGCCATGGGCCCCCCATAGGCCGGCGCGGGCCCAGCCCTGGCCGCGCCGCCTTGTGGGGAGGGGGCCCACAGCCCCCTCTGGCCTCCTCTCCTTCGCGTACTTCTTCGTCCCGAAAAACTACGCTCTAGGGAATAATCGCGAAGAGTCACAGCCGCCTCTGCGGGGCAGAAAACACCAGAGAGAAAAAAGCTCTCCGGCAGGCTGAAATCCGCCGGGGAAATTCCTTCCCGGAGGGGGAAATCGACGCCATCGTCACCGTCATTGAGCTGGACATCATTGGGATCATCATCACCATCATCTCCATCATCATCACCGCCATCTCCACCGCTGCACCTCGTCACCGCTGTAACATCTAGGGTTGAATCTTGATTGTTTGGTAGGGGAAACTCTCCCGGTATTGATTACACCTTGTTATTGATGCTATTGAGTGAAACCATTGAACCAAGGTTTATGTTCATATTGTTATTCATCATCATATCACCTCTGATCATGTTCCATATGATGTCTCGTGAGTAGTTCGTTTAGTTCTTGAGGACATGGGTGAAGTCTAAATGTTAGTAGTGAATTATGTTGGGTAATATTCAATGTTATGATATTTAAGTTGTGGTGTTATTCTTCTAGTGGTGTCATGTGAACGTCGACTACATGATACTTCACCTTTATGGGCCTAGGGGAATACATCTTGTATTCGTTTGCTAATTGCGGGGTTGCCGGAGTGACGAAACTCCGAACCCCCGTTGGTATATCGATGCAGGAGGGATAGCAGGATCTCAGAGTTTAAGGTTGTGGTTAGATTTATCTTAATTACTTTGTTGTATTTGCGGATGCTTGCAAGGGGTATAATCACAAGTATGTATTAGTCTTACGAAGGGCGGTGCATTAGCATAGGTTCACCCACACAACCTTCTGCTCCTCGTTGGGTTCGACACTCTTATTTATCGAAAGTACTACTATACACCCCCTATACTTGTGGGTCATCAAGACTATTTTCTGGCGCCGTTACCGGGGAGTGAAGCGCTATTGGTAAGTGGAATTGGTAAGGGAAACCTTTACTGTACGTGCTGATTTTATTTATGCCTGCTGCTATAATTCATTATGGAGAGGTCTTCTTTGAATTCCTCTTTGGAAAATTTACTACTACTGCAAAGGTAGTGGATGAGGCGCCAGGTGAGAAAGAGGTTCCATACAAAATACCTATGAAAATTATTGAACGAGTTGTGGATAACCGCTATGAAGGGGATGTAACTGTCCATCCTGGTGATCATTTACTGTTTTTACATGAATTATGCGGGTGATACGTCTCCGACGTATCAATAATTTCTTATGTTCCATGCCACATTATTGATGATATCTACATGTTTTATACACATTATATGTCGTATTTATGCATTTTCCGGCACTAACCTATTAACGAGATGCCGAAGAGCCGATTGCTCGTTTTACGCTGTTTTTGGTTTCAGAAATCCTAGTAAGGAAATATTCTCGGAATTGGACGAAATCAACGCCCAGGGTCCTATTTTTGCACGAAGCTTCCAGAAGACCGAGGGGGAAAGGAAGTGGGGCCACGAGGCGCCGCCACAACAGGGCGGCGCAGCCTAGCCCTTGCCGCGCGGCCCTGGTGTGTGGGGCCCTCGTGTGGCCCCCCCGCGTTGCCCTTCCGCCTACTTAAAGCCTTCGTCGCGAAACCCCCAGTACCGAGAGCCACGATACGGAAAACCTTACTGAGACGCCGCCGCCAATCCCATCTCGGGGGATTCGGAGATCGCCTCCGGCACCCCGCCGGAGAGGGGAATCATCTCCCGGAGGACTCTTCACCGCCATGGTCGCCTCCGGAGTGATGAGTGAGTAGTTCACCCCTGGACTATGGGTCCATAGCAGTAGCTAGATGGTCGTCTTCTCCTCATGTGCTTCATTGTCGGATCTTGTGAGCTGCCTAACATGATCAAGATCATCTATCCGTAATTCTATATGTTGTGTTTGTCGGGATCCGATGGATAGAGAATACTATGTTATGTTGATTATCAATCTATTACCTATGTGTTGTTTATGATCTTGCATGCTCTCCGTTATTAGTAGAGGCTCGGCCAAGTTTTTGCTCTTAACTCCAAGAGGGAGTATTTATGCTCGATAGTGGGTTCATGCCTCCATTAAATCCGGGACGATGATGATGAAAGTTCTAAGGTTGTGGATGTCTTGTTGCCACTAGGGATAAAACATTGATGCTATGTCCGAGGATGTAGTTATTGATTACATTACGCACCATACTTAATGCAATTGTCCGTTGTTTGCAACTTAATACCGGAAGGGGTTCGGATGATACCCTGAAGGTGGACTTTTTAGGCATAGATGCATGCTGGATAGCGGTCTATGTACTTTGTCGTAATGCCCAATTAAATCTCACAATACTCATCATATCATGTATGTGCATTGTCATGCCCTCTCTATTTGTCAATTGCCCGACTGTAACTTGTTCACCCAACATGCTATTTATCTTATGGGAGAGACACCTCTAGTGAACTGTGGACCCCGGTCCATTCTTTTACATCGAATACAATCTACTGCAATACTTGTTCTACTCGTTTTTCGCAAACAATCATCATCCACACTATACATCTAATCCTTTGTTACAGCAAGCCGGTGAGATTGACAACCTCACTGTTTCGTTGGGGCAAAGTACTTTGGTTGTGTTGTGCGGGTTCCACGTTGGCGCCGGAATCCCCGGTGTTGCGCCGCACTACATCCCGCCGCCATCAACCTTCAACGTGCTTCTTGGCTCCTCCTGGTTCGATAAACCTTGGTTTCTTTCTGAGGGAAAACTTGCCGCTGTACGCATCACACCTTCCTCTTGGGGTTCCCAACGGACGCGTGCTGTACGCGTATCAAGCATATTTTCTGGCGCCGTTGCCGGGGAGATCAAGACACGCTGCAAGGGAGTCTCCACAATCCAATCTCTTTACTTTGTTTTTGTCTTGCTTTATTTTATTTACTTTCTTGTTTGGTGCAATATATCAAAACACAAAAAAAATTAGTTGCTAGCTTTACTTTATTTACTGTCTTGCACTCTATATCAAAAATACAAAAAAATTAGTTACTTGCATTTATTTTATCTAGTTTGCTTTATTTACTACTGCTAAAATGAGTAATCCTGAAGTTGAAGTTCGTTCGTTCAAACAACAAGGTGGAGAAAGTTTTAAAGATGCTTGGTATAGAATTAGTGATGCTCATCATAGGTGCACTAAGAAACACTCCACTATTACCCTACTTAGGAACTTTTATGTTGGTATATCTAGTTGGAATAGGTATGTTCTTGATACTCTTTCGGGGGTAATTTCCTAGGTACTCCTGCTTTAGAAGCTAGTTGCATCATTGAGAGTCTAGTTGGAATACCACCTGTTAATGAAACTAAAATTGAAATCTCTCTTGAGGATGTTATGAAAAAATTGGAAACCATAGAGAAAATTTTTCCAAGTGTTGAAACTAAATTGGAAATGTTACTTGATAAAACCGATGAACTTGATAAATCCTTAGGAGGAATTGATGAAAGAATTAGTGTCCTAGGAACTTGTGTTGTCCATGATAATCAAATCAATAGGATTGGCGAACTTGAAAAATCTATGGGAACCTTGGGTTCAACCTTTTCATCTATAAAGTTTAGAGAAAAAGCTTATGCGGGTAAGGAGCAAAAGTTTATGTATGTCTCTAAAGTGCCTAAACCAAAAAAATATTATTACAGGCCTAAAATTGAAAAAACCCTTAGTACCACTACAGATGGGGGAGCTTATGATGTTGATGCTTCATCTCTTGATAATACTTGATATACATTTTCTGCGCCTAGCTGAAAGGCGTTAAAGAAAAGCGCTTATGGGAGACAACCCATGTTTTTACTACAGTATTTTTGTTTTATATTTGAGTCTTGGAAGTTGTTTAATACTGTAGCAACCTCTCCTTATCTTAGTTTTGTGCATTGTTGTGCCAAGTAAAGTCGTTGATAGTAAGGTTCATACTAGATTTGGATTACTGCGCAGAAACAGATTTCTTTGCTGTCACGAATTTCGACCTGCCTCTCCGTAGGTAGCTCAGAAAAATATGCCAATTTACGTGCCTGATCCTCAGATATGTACGCAACTTTCATTCAATTTGGGCATTTTAATTTGAGCAAGTCTGGTGCCTCAATAAAATCCATCTTTACGGACTGTTCTGTTTTGACAGATTCTGCCTTTTATTTCGCATTGCCTCTTTTGCTATGGTGGATGAATTTCTTTGTTCCATTAATGTCCAAGTAGCTTTATGCAATGTCCAGAAGTGTTAAGAATGATTGTGTCACCTCTGAACATGTGAATTTTTATTATGCACTAACCCTCTAATGAGTTGTTTCGAGTTTGGTGTGGAGGAAGTTTTCAAGGATCAAGAGAGGGAGATGATACAATATGATCAAGGAGAGTGAAAGCTCTAAGCTTGGGGATGCCCGGTGGTTCACCCCTGCATATTCTAAGAAGACTCAAGCGTCTAAGCTTGGGGATTCCCAAGGCATCCCCTTCTTCATCGACAACACTATCAGGTTCCTCCCCTGAAACTATATTTTTATTCCATCACATCTTATGTGCTTTGCTTGGAGCGTCGGTTTGTTTTTGTTTGAATAAAATGGATCCTAGCATTCATTGTGTGGGAGAGAGACACGCTCCGTTGTTGCATATGGACAAATATGTCCTTAGGCTTTACTCATAGTATTCATGGCGAAGGTTGAATCTTCTTCGTTAAATTGTTATATGGTTGGAATCGGGAAATGCTACATGTAGTAATTCTAAAATGTCTTGAATAATTTGATACTTGGCAATTGTTGTGCTCATGTTTAAGCTCTTGCATCATATACTTTGTACCCATTAATGAAGAAACACCTAGAGCTTGCTAAATTTGGTTTGCATATTTGGTCTCTCTAAAGTCTAGATAATTTCTAGTATTGAGTTTTGAACAACAAGGAAGACGGTGTAGAGTCTTATAATGTTTACAATATGTCTTTTATGTGAGTTTTGCTGCACCGGTTCATCCTTGTGTTTGTTTCAAATAACCTTGCTAGCCTAAACCTTGTATCGAGAGGGAATACTTCTCATGCATCCAAAATCCTTGAGCCAACCACTATGCCATTTGTGTCCACCATACCTACCTACTACATGGTATTTCTCCGCCATTCCAAAGTAAATTGCTTGAGTGCTACCTTTAAAATTTCCATTCTTTACCTTTGCAATATATAGCTCATGGGACAAATAGCTTAAAAACTATTGTGGTATTGAATATGTACTTATGCACTTTATCTCTTATTAAGTTGCTTGTTGTGCGATAACCATGTTCCCGGGGACGCCATCAACTACTCTTTGTTGAATATCATGTGAGTTGCTATGCATGTCCGTCTTGTCTGAAGTAAGGGAGATTTACCACTCATTTATTGGTTAGAGCATGCATATTGTTAGAGAAGAACATTGGGCCGCTAACTAAAGCCATGAATCATGGTGGAAGTTTCAGTTTTGGACATATATCATCAATCTCATATGAGAACATTAATTGTTGCTAAATGCTTATGCATTAAAGAGGAGTCCATTATCTCGTTGTCTATGTTGTCCCGGTATGGATGTCTAAGTTGAGAATAATCAAAAGCGAGAAATCCAAATGCGAGCTTTCTCCTTAGACCTTTGTACAAAGCGGCATGGAGGTACCCCTTTGTGACACTTGGTTAAAACATGTGTATTGCGATAATCCCGGTAATCCGAGCTAATTAGGACAAGGTGCGGGCACTATTAGTATACTATGCATGAGGCTTGCAACTTGTAAGATATAATTTACATGATACATATGCTTTATTACTACCGTTGACAAAATTGTTTCTTGTTTTCAAAACCAAAGCTCTAGCACAAATATAGCAATCAATGCTTCCTCTGCGAAGGGCCTTTCTTTTACTTTTATGTTGAGTCAGTTCACCTATCTCTCTCCACCTCAAGAAGCAAACACTTGTGTGAACTGTGCATTGATTCCTACATACTTGCATATTGCACTTGTTATATTACTCTATGTTGACAATATCCATGAGATATACATGTTATAAGTTGAAAGCAACCGCTGAAACTTAATCTTCCTTTGTGTTGCTTCAATACCTTTACTTTGATTTATTGCTTTATGAGTTAACTCTTATGCAAGACTTATTGATGCTTGTCTTGAAAGTACTATTCATGAAAAGTCTTTGCTTTATGATTCATTTGTTTACTCATGTCATTACCATTGTTTTGATCGATGCATTCATTACATATGCTTACAATAGTATGATCAAGGTTATGATGGCATGTCACTCCGGAAATTATCTTTGTTATCGTTTACTCGCTCGGGACGAGCGAGAACTAAGCTTGGGGATGCTGATACGTCTCTGACGTATCGATAATTTCTTATGTTCCATGCCATATTATTGATGATATCTACATGTTTTATACACATTATATGTCGTATTTATGCATTTTCCGGCACTAACCTATTATCGAGATGCCGAAGAGTCAGTTGATGTTTTCTGCTGTTTTTGGTTTCAGAAATCCTAGTAAGGAAATATTCTCGGAATTGGACGAAATCAACGCCCAGGGTCCTATTTTTGCACGAAGCTTCCAGAAGACCGAGGGGAAAGGAAGTGGGGCCACGAGGCGCCGCCACAACAGGGCGGCGCGGCCCGGCCCTTGGCCGCGCGGCCTCGGTGTGTGGGGCCCTCGTGTGGCCCCCGCGTTGCCCTTCCGCCTACTTAAAGCCTTCGTCGCGAAACCCCCAGCACCGAGAGCCACGATACGGAAAACCTTACCGAGACGCCGCCGCCGCCAATCCCATCTCGGGGGATTCCGGAGATCGCCTCCGGCACCTCCGCCGGAGAGGGGAATCATCTCCCGGAGGACTCTTCACCGCCATGGTCGCCTCCGGAGTGA